>NC_052676.1:4184303-4784303 GCF_016802725.1 Solenopsis invicta | reverse complement strand
GAATAGTTCGAACGATTCAAACCTTAAACTCGAATAGTTCGAACCGTTTGAATTCAAATCCGAAAATTCGAAATTGTTACAGTTTGAATCTGAATTTTAAATCTATAATTCATGTAAAGCTTTAACCAATAATTTGCATTTATCGTGCATTTAAACATTCGTTATGTATCGACGAATGAGCGTTTTTAATATTTTTTTGCACTTTATTATCATGTGATTTATTAAAGTAATCCCAATCTTTTCTTTTTCAAATTTTATGTCCGAGTCTTAGTAGTAACACCGATCCGTGCGCGAGAAGACTTGAATCTAAAAAGACCAGAAAAGTCTCTCTCTCTACCCGCTGTTCAACTCGCGATATTTATTTTTTCCGTCCACTTCGCGTGTGACAGTTTTTATTATATATGTTGCCGCGTGGGGTTCTCGAACTGGGCGCGCAGATACGCGTCTTTAGCGGAGAAAGGGTTAATAAATCCCGCGAGCGACTGATTCGTAACTCACTCGCCGGGCTATAACTCGAAATAGTTGGCGTGGCTTATCCGACGCCGATCGGCCGTCGTTACACGTTGCGCCGCGACGCCGTGGACGATCGCACGATCACTCGAGTGCAAATTAATATTAATTTTGACTGTGGCGTGAAATGCAAATCTTCGAAACACCCCTATTTATTTTTACAAACACGAAAAATATTTTCTCAACATTATGAAGCACGTTAAATAACGTTGTTATAAGAAATTATGTTACTACGTATAACAAATTTTGCAACAAAATAAAACTTTTAATGAAAGAGTAATATAAAAGAATAAAAACAGAAGAAGTAGGTAGTTTTATCTAAACATAGATGTATTTATTATTTCTTTCTTTGGTTTTTATTATTTTCATATTATAGTTATCTGGAGCAATCTGACATTACGTTAAAAATGTATTTAAAATTGTTTTTCTATTTATTTTTTTATTTAAAGAATTAACGATTTATTTTTCTACGTCTTCATCTCTTTTTAATCGATAGAATCTTGTGCTCAATTTAGACTGTTTTCTAAGATTTCTATATTGTATTACTACCTCTTGTTCTTCTTCTATCTTTATAAAAGAATAGAAGAAATCATAAAAGAATAAAATTGAACGATTTATGGCGAAAGTAATAAAAGACACGAAGAAATAAATGTTAATTACGATCAAAAAAGATCGCTTTTCTTCTCAAGAAATAAAGTGCCTCGTATTTCTCTAGTTTGTGAAATTTGCGAAAAACGCGCTGAATAATAGCGCGTGACGGGGAGCTTCCGGGGACGTCCGCAACGTGTAACCGCGACTGGACGAGTCGCACCTGTTGCAGAGAGCGAGGCGGCCGGGGAGTTCGGCGATCGATTATTTAGCAACAAGCCGCAGAAATTGGAAGGTTAATTTCGCCCGCTTGTTTACGCTCGTCCGCGATAATTTCGTGCCCCTTCCATCGGCCGTTCCCACCCTCGCGAGGGACACGCACCCTCGCACCCTTCGCGCCGCGGCGAGACGCAAGACATTGCATGCTTCCCGGCGTGCCGAGGATGAGATGGAGAAGACTCCACAAACACATAATTCTGCGTTTTTGCAGTAATTGAAAAGTACACAGAAAAATTCAGACAATATCGTAACTTATAAATTAAATAACATTATATATTTAAAGGATAATTCGCGTAACAATTTCATGAAATAAAAAATTTCCCTGAGAAAATAAATAGTTGTGTGCAATCATAATTTAACTATAATTCATAGTCGTCTTTGATCAACTATATTTACAGTCGTTTTAACTATGCAAATTATAGAGCTAGTTATATTTATTGCATAAGTAATAAACGAATGTTCAAAAAATAATTATATTTACTAAAATTGTGATTGCATTTATCACGTAGAAATATTTATTTCGTTTTTAGCATTTATATCTCGATATTTTATTATATCAATATTTAAAATTATCATAATTTAAAATTTTTTCGTAATTGATAAAACTGTCAAAATAAGATTATTATTACTAACATTATATAAATAGAGCTTTTAACCGTAATTATTGTATGGCTAAATGCAATTATAGCCATACATAATAAAACACTTTTTTTCTTAATGTTTTATTCGAAGATTTGGCAGATTGTATTCCCACACGTAGAAAAGTTTTCTTAGAAAATTTAATCCTATATAATAATCAAGACAGTTCAAAGGACATCATTGTATTTTGGAGAATTTTATGTGATTTTTTTCTACATCTTATTAAGAACTACTATATATGTTTTATATTTTAATACAGTAAAATATAAAATATTTTTAAATTATTTTTATTGTGTACTTGAATTTCAAGGATTTTAAAATATGTTGAACAGATTCTTTATTATTTTAAATATATTCAATGCCAAGTAATAACAAACATGTACACAACATCTTAAATAAATTCTACAATACAACAGAACATTTTTAATCTGACTTAATTCCTCATGACAATTTTACCAAGCAACATGGTAAAAAAATCGGCGTGCTGTCTATATTATTTATCAATAGAAACGATAAAATGTAAAAAATTCTCTTCGTGTACTTTCAAATTAACATCTTTTAAAAAAACAGGATTTAAATAAAGAAATAAGATTCTTTGACATTTCAATAATTATTACCTTTGTGCTGATAAGATATTTGATTTGTAATTATATTCTTCATTTTCATAGTAATTTATTCACTTAACCTGTTCAGCGAATAAGAAATGTTAATGTATACTTCTAGTGTTAAAAATATCTCGCTTAATTCGTATTCGTCATCAATCTTCATCAACGACGCCGATTGACCACCTCCTAATCGTCTACCCTCAAAGGAAGCTTAAAAGTCGATAGACCCTTTTTTTCTTAGAATGAGGCGCGACTGACTCGATGCGGCCCTGAATCTCGCGCTGGCGGCAGCCACGGGGTGTATCGGAAACCCATGGGAAAGAAAGAATCCGCAGGAAAGTCATCCGGCGGTATCCGATGGGACCATACGATACCATCCGCGCGCCGGGCCCGGGCATATAAAACTACACGGTTATCTTCGCAATCTGATGCCGCACGAACCAGTTTTCGGTGCGCGGGACCGGATCTTCCTGCCAGGAGGATCCGGCCAAGAAAACCGACTCTCTGTGCGCTTCTTCCCTCCCTCCCTCCCTTTCCCTTTCTCGTTCCCCCCTCGTCTTATATTACTTTTGGCACGTTAACTTCAAATAAATTAAACTTAATTTTTTTTCCCGATCTCTCGTCGTCTTTTTATATAATCGCGCTTTACATGTTTTCATGTCCATGTTCTTTTTTTTTATTTTTTTATTTAAGGATTTATCGGACATATAGTTTTTGCTAAGTAGACAAAATTTGGAAATATATTTAATATTAACACTTCAAATAAACCATATGCATATGGAAGTTGTGCGAATAAGACTATATTTTTGTTTAATAACATATTTTTATAGTTTATTTACTCGTCTTGTTAATAAAAATTAATTTTTACAACATTAAGAAAAATCTCCATTTTTTTGTGTACTTTTAAATAATTTAGACAAAGTTTTATCACGAATGTCTGTCTAGTCATTTTGTAAATAAATAAATAAATTTTGTGTATTTCACAGATCTGATCTCTGCATCGCAATAAAACTTTACATAAATTATCTTGAATATTTAAAGCACTTAAAAAAATTCAGTTCTTTTTCTCTCATTATTTCATTATTAATTACATTTTCATTAGAGCACGTGTCTACGTCTTATTGAAATAATTTTTCATCCAGACCAAAAATCGCCGACAAATTTCTTCTACTATTTTCTAATGCAATCTACAAATTTTCTTAATGTTTTAAGAAATACGCTGTACATCCTCAACTCTGCTGCTCCCTTCAGATCTACTTGACCCAAGACGTATTTTATTTCCTTATCTACTAATATTCTACTTAAAAATATTCTACCTTTGTTTTCGATGATTCCATTTTATAAGATCCCTTTTCTGTGAAAGTTTATTATTATTTTTTTATCCAAATGATTCTATCTATGATACCTAATACAGGTAATTCGAAACAGTGAACAAAGTTAAAAGATCGAAAAAGGAAATGTCATGTATGTTCAGAGGTTGAACGTTCCGAGAATAGAGCAAATTAGTTTCTCCCAACTATATATAAGCATCTGTCTCTGTCCGCATCCACCCCTTCCTTGTTTGCTCCGAGAGCGCAGAAATACCTGCGAATCGGTCGGTCGCCAGGAGAAAGCGAATCGTGCGCGTTCTCGATCGAAAGTCGAGGAATTGCCGGATACATATACATATATATCTTTAATTGAAAAAAGTCGCGCCGGTACAGACAATCCCATCATTCCCGCTCGGTCCAGTTCCAACTACGGATTTCAAATCAATTTTATTCTGATTAATCACCTCCAATTTCAACCGTCTACTCCTTCCAACAGTCAACTATCGCGCCTAACGATCTCGTTTAATTCTACCGGCTCTTCCTTGTTTCAACTCGATTTATCTTCCGCAATCTCCTCCATTGTCTCCCGCCGCACTGACTGGATTTTATCTGGAATTTGACGAAAAATGCGAGGTGCGGAGAGCGAGGTCGAACCGAGGGGGAAGACCTGTACCCGGTCTTTTTCCATCAGGCTATGCGGCTGTGATGACCGATGGACGAGGCCGATGTCGATAACGTGGTTATCGAGTGATCTGGGGGCGTCCAAGTGTTATCGCGACTGCGATAAGGCCGGCCGACGAGCGATACGCCAGTAATCTCATCTGACCCAGGGCCCTCTCTTCCACATCTCGGGTGTTTATCTATCTGCTCCGCGGCCAGCGTTCTCCGAAGACCGTGGCTATTCATTTATTCCTCTTGCGAAACCGCGCGCACCAACCGCTCCTTAATAAAAAAAATCGCGATATCCGAATCACCGTGCGGCGCGTTCGCGAAGACGAGACGAAACGTCCAATCCGCACCGTCTAATTCAGGGATCAGGGAAATTTTGCTGATCTCAGTGCTACGCTTGTAAATATATCAATTAGTGAAATGTGCACTGTTTTTCAGATAATACATTGATTCCGATAAGTAAAAATTTTCCACTCTTCGCGCGAATCGCTGAATGGACAGTTAATACCGATCACAGTCACAAGTGAAGCACTGCAAATCAGTGAACAATGCACCGATTCCGATTTGGAGAGTAGAAATCTTTCTTTTAAAACCTACTTTTTTAGATCACGCTAAAATTGATCTCTCCGCATTTTATTTTAGCAATCGCAATTTTCATTTCTGTTTCCGTATTATGAACTCTCTAACCTCCGGTGTTATCTGTTTCTATTATAAGACAGATTTTTTTTTTTTTTAATTTTATGTAACTGTGCGCGATTTCAATTTGTCCTCCGAATTAATTGCCTTGTTATGGCGGACTATGCAATTAATAATTGATAATTTCTACCGATTAGCCGCATCTTCGTCGACGCGAGTGCACCTCGGTGCAGCGCTTATCGTCTCGTTTCCGCGTTTAATCGCGGCGACGTGTTTTCGAGACTCTGGACCGACCGACTGGAGTTGCATTCGCCGAGATAAGGAACCGAGTAAGAGGAAAAAAATCATTCGATATCCCGCTATCGATCGAGGCATCGCGCTCTACGTGAACTTCGGTTTTTCGAGGCGATAAACTTCCTGCGTCACGGGAGAAAAAAAAAACAGAGAAGAAAAAGAAGAGGGAAAAAGATATAGATTGGGGGAGGGAGAGCAGGGATTGGATTTAAGTTCTCAGATCTCCTAAAATCTGTGACTCGCTTCTCAAACGATCAACGTCCATTTCTGATAAATTGCGCTTATCAAGCGTGTCGTTTACAACAATTGTAAATAGAAAAATCTATACCCCACGTACAACTATTACAATTACAATAATTATGTAGAATAACATTTTCTTTCCTCGATCCCATTATATTCTTTCGATTATATTGCCACATCTATTTTATTTTTTTCTTTTCATTTGAAAGATAAACAGGGAAATGTGTTGTATTGTGAGATTGAACACACTCGGAGAACATTCCAAAAACGCAGCGAATTAATAATAATAAAAGTAAGAAAACAATAAGCTTCTTTCTGATATTATGAATTGATATAAAACTGAAGAAACCTTTTTCTCCATGTACAAATGTAAATGAGTAACAAATTTTTATAATTATATTAATTATCATTTCTAACCATATACACTCTGTAATAATGATAACAACAATAAGATAATTAATTATATTATAAATACAATAATATAATAACAATATAAATTTTTTGCAAAGCGTCCTGCAATCTGCAATCTTAAACTAAATAATTTCCAGAATTGATTTGGTTAATTTTTCCTTGGCAAGTACAAACGGTGAATCATATTTACAGGACAGCCTGTATAACACTTATAAAAGATTTTAATATGTTCAATTGCAGGATTGCGGTTGCAAACTCTGGTCAAGATGCATCCTGTACATCGGCGCGGAATTTTCGTTGGAGCGAGATTGCGATGAAATCCGATCGCAGTTGGCGCCAAGGACGCAAGGATCGAGTTCCCGTCCGAGCTCACCTCATCGTCGACCACCCTCGATCACCCGGTTTACTCGTCGACGATCGTTCGCGTCCCGCGACGCGATCTCTCTCGATCGCGACGCGCGTCGCACGGCCGATCTCGCGTGGTCTCGCGAGCAAACACGCCCGCATGCCTTGTAATTTACGTCCGATGGGACGATGGCAGCGAGACATATTTCTATCCTCCGTGCGCAACAACATACGTCCGCAAAAAAAATAGAAAGACTAGAAAAGATCGATAACGCGATTTCATATGTGTGATCAAGTGGAGAGATGCCGAATAATTAAGGTTGGTTTGGCTATGCAATATGAACTAAAAGTTATCGAAATTTTAAAAACTGAAGGTTGCTTTAGGTTTATTTTTTTTTCCTGATCAACAACAAAAAATGTTGGTCGCAAAGGCCCGAATTTTGAGGCTCTGAAACTAGCTGCAAACAAGAAAGCAATAAAAATTTAATTTATTATGGTTTTTGCAGCGACAATTATTATACTTTGTTGCAGTTTTAAACAAATAACTTTTAAACAAGTAAAGGATCTAAATAAATTTTTGCACGAATATTTATTAGACTTTCATTAGTATATGTAAAAATTTTGATTTAGTTGCTAGTGCTACTTCTATATCAAATTTACAAATAAGTATTGCAAAACGCGATTTTATATAAGATTCAAGAGTAAATACATACACAAAATTAAATAAAATAACTTTTAAACCAATAAGAGAATTGTGCTCAAATTTTGCATCAAATACTCAAACGTGATACTAGAATATTCTATGAAATTGTTGGTAATGTTTTGAGATGTGACTCATACATCTGCGAATAGATATATTTATAGTCCTCTAAAATCCTAGCTATATTATATGCGCATTGTACGTAGCCGGAAATTCGACGTACCCCGCTGCACTTCGTTTATGCCGCTTAACACGCTCGGATCGCATTTTAGACGACGAAGCGTGCCGCAATCGCGCTCGTTCCCAATTAATCGATCTGCTTCGATGACCAAGCGCGCGCTACCCAGATCATATCGTCACGTAGAGCGAACTTTCCATACTAAGCGAACGAGAGAGGAGGAAAGTGAAAAGGGATGAAAAAAAATTTATTGCATTTTTACAAAGAAATTGATTATGAAGATATGTAATAAACAATTATAAATAATAGAAATATGTAACAATAAGATAAACCAGACTTGGTTTAAGTAAAATATTAAAAACAATCACAAAATAATAAAATAAAAAATTGTAGGTCCTAAATATTTTATATAATTTTATATAAAATTAACGATAATGGTAAGAGAAAAGGGAAACAAATTAAAAGAAAATAAAGCTAAAGAGAGCATAAAGAAAGCGCACACAACGGCATGCAGAGTGGGATAAATAAATAATACGGAAATGAAATAAATAAAAGCAAAAAAACAAAAAAAGAAACATGAGAGTGCGAGGAAAAATAACCAAGGAAAAGATACAAAAAAGATAAAACAACAAAGGGAACGGAGGAGAGGGCTGGTAGGAAGAAAAATGACAGAGGGGTAACGGTAACGCGATGCTCGCGTTTATTATCGCGACATTCCGCGCGATTATCCCGCGAGCGAAGCGTTATCGCGCGCGATCGATCGCAGATCGGTATCTCGCGCGGCCCGGACCCGGTTATCGCGCCGTCGTTGTTATCGTCGCGATCGATGAACGGAAGTGCATGCAACGCGACGTGACACGCTGCACCCAGTCTCTCTCTCGCTCTCTCTCTCTCTCTCCCATTTTTTTTCTCGTTATCCTCGCAAACATCTCAATCAGGAAATTACGCTCAATTAAAAAATTCCATTGTATAATCAAGTCGACAACAACATTTACATTGTTTCGATGGCATTATATTCCCTGAGCGAAGCGCAAAAATATTTTGTCACGCCGATATCTTTCTGATACCAAACGTTAAAGCCCGCAATTCAAATTATATATGTAAAGGAACATTTATTAAAAAATTCTCTTTTGTATAAAATATATACATAATATATACAATTGTGTTGAGAAAAACAAAATAATTCTTAAACATATATTACACCATGTCAAATTATTACGTTTAAGAAGTTGAAAATGTTGACAAACACATTCGAGGAAGATATTTAATATTTACAATATAATAGAATTTAATAAAAAAAAATTCCATTTTAAAATAAAATTAATACTTCAATACATTTTTATTACTTTTTCAATATTTTAATATCAATAACATATTTTTATTTTGAGCAAAATAAATAAAATAAATTCAATAATGCAACATTCATTTTGTGAAATTGTTAAATTAAAAAAAAAAAGAAAAAAAATCAATAAAATAATTCAGGAAGACCGCAAATTAAACACAAATTCGCCTCGAAAACTCGGACTCTTCGTAATACAGTCGCAATTCACGCTGCCGAGGGCGCGAAGGGTTAATTTCGGCGAATGAAGTTGCCAGCCGCCCTCTGCAGCGGGGTGTCAGGTGGAGAATAGCGTGTTACGTGCCAAGACACACAGAGGGAGAGGGGAGACATATAAAAGCGATCCCGGTGGCTCCTCGTACCCGGTGGCGAATCGCCAATATGGAGGGGTCGACCCGTCAGGATGACGAGGGGAGGCTAGAGGGGCATCGTCGAAACGAGCGGCAGAAGTAGGAGTTGGAAAACTAACGCGGGTCAATGAAGCGACAGTCGCGTGCCCCGCATCCTCTAGCGGCCGCGGTTTATGAGATTTTACCACCCCATTACGCCAGTAACCCTTCCACCCCCTCCCCACCGTCGATCAACCGTCTCCTCCTCGCTCTATGTGCACCTGTCAAGTTCGCAATTTGATAAAGGAGACGCGGATTTTCTGCTTTCCAAAATGTTAACTCGGAATTGATTGCATATTTATGACTAAATTGTGAACGTGTTGGTAATGATTATATTTACCAATTAATGCTTTAATTATACAATGAATATTAATTACACCCCATACAATTTAATTATGTAGACCTGTGGTCTACATAATTTATTCAATAATGTTTATTGAATAAAGTATTTTTAATATGCATGCGCGATATTCATTTCGCATGTTTATTTTATCATGCGCATTATTCCTGTTGCATTATCGATGAGTATCATACAGCACCATGATTATCAAATATGCTTTAATCCAAGAATAATCACCTGAGGTTCTGCACCCCGACATCGGGAAAAAATGAAGCTCACGTCACGATAAATTTTGTTACTGATTCATGCCTATCTTTCATTCCAGAATTCAGGCACAAGTTACAGCTCATCATAGTATTGATCTAGTGAAACTAGCTAGTTCGTAGAAAACATTCTACATGATTGTTTACGACTATAAAATGAATCAAGCGTGATAAGAGTTTTTATTATAAAAACAAAATATTTAAATAAAGTTTTAGTTAAAAAGTATTATAAGTTATTGATATTTTTTGTTTATACAAAAAATTTATATCACGTTTCTGCTTTTAAATTAAAAAACTCTTCACATAATTTTTATATTTATATAATATAATAGACAAATATAATAAAAATAAAACATTTTTAATAAATCTGCAAGAACAAATATAATATAAATATCTTTATATGATATACTGATAGCCTTATTTTAAATTGCTATAAAATAGACATTATACAACATATTGTTTTTTTTTCTAATAATTATTCTTTAGCAACCTTGAGATATACAATTCCAACAAAAATCCACATTATAAAAACAATTAACTAACTTCTTTATTTTAAAAATACTGTCAATTTCACCTTATTTTTAAAAATATTAATTACCTCTATATATTGATAATATTCTTAAATATTAATAAATTATAGAACAATCAATATGTATATATAGTAAATAACAAAAACTTAAAAATCACTTCAGATCATTTACACAAAAAATGGGGTGACTATTCCTCAGTTAATTAGAGAAGTTCTGAAGAGAGGATGAAACTTGTAAATACACCCTGAGCGTAAAGCTTCATTCTTCGATTGACTTAAAGCAAACTCCAATTCGAAGATTCGCCAAAGGAAACATTGGAGAACGTGTGACTATTTTCCTCTACGCTATCTCTAAAGAAAAAAAATGCACAACCACTCGGACCACTCGATGGACTGCCCACACATTATTGCACCTATCACTGTTACTGTTATTATTGGCCGCGCCGTTATCGCGTTAATCAGTCGTTTACGCAGCGTTATCTCCTTCCGCGTACACGGTTTTTCGGTATCGAAGGCGAAGGCGGTGTGTCGCGAAGTGGCGCAAAAATACGAGCCGGTCGGGCGAAGTGGAGCGTGCCGGAATGAACGGGACGCGGCGTTCGGTGGTGTCGGTGGCGTCGGCGAATACGAACGTGGGTTACGTAGGTAGGTAGGTAGGTAGGTACGGGGTCGAAGCAAGCAAACCGGCGCGCCGATAAGAGCGGCGGCGAGGCGTTATCGCGATCGCCGCGCGGCCACGTCGCGCGATAACGATAACAAACTCCACCCTCCCCTTTCCCCAGCCGCGGCCCACCACCCCGTTTCGCGGAGCGTGTTCCCCCGGTGTGCGTTCGGATGTGTGGGTGCGCGCGTGTGGGTCTGTGTTTCGTACGTGTCTTGGCGAGAGGGCGAGAGGTAGTGACTCTGTCGTTGTTCGCGCGCCGGCCTCGTCGTCGTTTTCGCCGACTCGAAGGCGAAACCGAAGTCGCCGAATTCGCAATGTAGTTTCCATGATTGGCCGAGATGACGAATGGAGACGAGGGCGAACGAGGAGGGTGAATGGAAAATAGTTCGCGTAGGTGTACAGAGCTTTCTAAACAGCATTCTGTGAAATTTAGTGAACAAAGTTACATTTATTTTGATCAATCTCTTTTCTTCGGAATTGACGACGGGTCTACCGGATCCCGCCCTAAATTATAAACTATTATAAATAAATTTTATCTTGAATTATTGTTATTAAAATAAAATTGGTATTCATTCTTTTTTTACATGTTTATGTCAGTTTGGTTCCTTAAAATTAATTCGTGCTAATTTTTTAGGCCAACATAAACTGAGGGAAGTAAGATAGTTAAAAACGTGCCTTACGCTGAGAGAAAAAATTGTAGTGGTGGCAATCATAAAGGAACAATTATACAAATTTTCTTAATAGAATTAGAATATATAGTTAAGTAAATTATATTATAGTTACTGCAACAAAGTTAACGGTTAAGAGAACTAATAAAAAATAATATGCTGTATAATATAGTAATTACAACTATTTTTTATTAATTCTCTTAACCGTTAACTCTGTTGCGATAACTATAATGTAGTTCAATTAATTAAATGTATATTATGATTCTATTAACAAAATTTATAATAGTTGTCCCCTTACAATCGCTACCACTACAAGTTTTCTTCTCTTGGATTTTGGCGTCAGCTCTGGAAAATAAATTTCCTAACAAAAATTCGTTCCGGTACTAAAATTAAAATTTAGTTATAATGCACAGCAATTGGATTATATGTATGTTACGCAGGGAAATGACGATTGCATGTTCGCGAGTAATTTATGCGGCAAATAATTCATTCGGATCATTTAAAGTGAAACACGGAAGCAGATCAGGCGAGTAATTGTCAGACATCAATTGATAATGAAACGTTCAGAGGATGAAAGAAATATCTCCACCCTATGAAACAAGAAACAAGTCGCTGTCTTACTTCCTACTACTAGAACTTCTCGTTCGCTCGAGTAGAAAACACGAAATAACTCTCCAAAAAAACTTCTCTCCCGAATCGCTCCGTAAAGTATTTCCGTTATTTTTTCAGTATCTTAATAATTTGCAGAGATCACGGTAGCGGACGAGCAGCGAGCGTCCGAGTGAAATTGTGGGATGCCATTCCCCGGGTCCGAGCGACGCATTCATTCCTCCCCTGCCCCCCTCAATCCCTCCGCCATCTTGATAACCCCCTCGGCGGCAGCATCCATCGAAAGAGCGAGCGCGCAATCTTCAGGACGACGACATGCCACACCTCATGCACACACACACACACACACACACACACACATGTGCGCGCGCGAGCGCGCACACACCTGCCCGTGTATCCGCGGGGGTTGGTTGGTTGGTCGGGGGTTGTCCGCCGCCGCGGTCGGCCGACGGTGTTATCGCGTCGGCCCAGATTGAATATATTTCATATGTTTTCATAACTACCGCGCGCTACGTCGTCCCGCTATCTGCCGCCCACCCCCGGTCGGCCGCCCGCGCCCCTCGCCCACTCGCCGACCGCCCGAAGAAGGGTGGCAGCGGTCGCGGAGTAGGGGCGGAAGGTCGGAAGAAGGAAAGCGGAGGACGCGAAACCTCGGAGCAGAATGCGAGAGAAAGAGACGCGGGGGCGAAGGGGGAGAGAGGGGGAGTGGGAAGAAGGGCTGCCGTAGGGATTGCGGCTGCGAAGGGGAAGGCGGGAGAGCACGAGGGGGTGGCCACGGGAAATCAAGCGTGAGGAGATACCGGTTGACTGATGTGCGCCTTTCTGTTGTAAAACGATAAAGGCGCCGTGGCATTGGTCGTGGGGCCGTGGGGTTTCCGATAGCCACCGCCTGTGCCCCTCGCACCCTCACCGCCACCCTCCGCCCTGCTCTCTTCTCGTCGACCCTCGCGAGTTTGCTTCACCTCTTTCTTCGCCGTCGCCCGTTCGCGTTGCGGCAGGAGGGAAGAGAGAATGCGGCGCGACGCGCGCGGAAAAATAGACGGCGGCGGGATATTCAGTTTGTGCGCGGATGCTGTGTGCGCCGATCTCTCTCTGAACCGCCTCATCCTTATTTGCTGGATATATCGAATACCGCGACGTCCCGTTATAGTCCGAGCGACAGAGAATAAATGTATAGGGTGAACATTAAGAACGGCTCGCGCTCTCGCTCGCGTCCGATAGCGAGATAAAGTTTCTCGCAAGAAATTATCTTGAGGAAGAGTCCCTTCAATAATGTTTTAACTATTGAAAGTTGTTTCCTCCGAATAAAACATCTTACTGTTTGACTCTTAAGATGTGTGGATCGTACCTCATAGCATTACCAAAAATATAAAAATTTCATGAAATATTCTAGTATTACGTTTGAGTATCTGTGTAAAATTCAAGCACAATTCACTTATTGGTTTAAGAGTTATTTAATTTTTTGTTTACTCTTGATGTTTATGTAAAATTTCGTTTTGTAGTACTTACCCTGTAAGCGCTACAATATTCCTAAAATATTATACAGATATTATTAAAAATTAAAATAATATTCCAAGAATATTTTTTAATATTGTAGGAATATTGTATTAATGTTATATATTCGCTTTATACAATATTCGAGGTATTATTTCCATATCCGTGGAATATTATGAAAATGTTCTACGGATATTATTTTTGTTCAAAAATTAATGTGAATTATTATGTATAAAATATTCTAAACATTATAATTATTATAATATATATTATCAGAATTAAACAGGTAACCACTTTTTAAAATTAAATAATATTACAGGAATATTATTTAATATTAAACAATATTGAGTGCTTATACTAATATCATACTTATTTGCAAACTTGATGGGTATTATTACTAATTAAATCAAAATTTTTACACATGCTAATAAAACTCTGATAAACAGTCGTGCAACAACTTTAATTAGATCGTCTTGTTTAAAAGTTACTTGTGTTTAAAACCGCAGCAAAATATAGTAATTTTTGCTGCAAAAATCATTATAAATCAAATTTTTCATAAGTTTTTTTTTGCAGATGAATTTCAGGGCCAAAATTCGAGTATTTGCAACCAACATTTTTTGTTGTTGATTAGGAAAAAAACAGCTTTCAGTTTTTAAATTTCAATAATTTTTAGATCGCATTATATAGCCAAATATTCTTAAACTTTCGACGACGCCCGCTTCGAAGAAATTCAGTTGAGTTAATGGGTTCCTTCGTCTGTTTATACCGCTAATTTTAATTCGCAACATCTTCTCAAGTTGAACTGCGAGCATTAATTTCATGTCGCGGGTGCTGCGCGCTGACGTAGACCAGCCTCCTTATCCAACATCTATCGACTCCTAGGACGTCGCGCGTTATCCTAACTGACGCGGAAGAGATACACGGATGATTTCTAGGAGAAAGCGGAGCAGAGTAAAGCCCAAACGAGCTGAGCAGAATCGACTCGAGAGCGATAAATGGGAAGTGGCAACGAAAGAAATTGTTGAAGAACGTGGAGATACTTCTTTTTGAAAACTCGAGAACCAAAGTTACCTTTTCTCATAAGATCCACGCAAGAAATCTCAATTTATACCGGAATTAAAACTGTACTGGTCTCGATTGTGTAAATTAACAAAAAAACACTATTAAATAAAATTGAACTAAAGTAGAAATTATAAAAAAATTAATGATATGTGCACTTTATTTTATTTATGTAAATTTCGCGATATTATTAATCATTGACGCGATTAAATCATTGAGATTTAAGTTAGATGAACAATCTAATGCTAATTAAACTGATAATTAAAATAGTAAAATAGTGTCGCTCATTAAGATTGCTGCGAGCATCGAGATTTATCTACAAAAAATCTGACGATAAGCGCGTTGCGATATGCGCAAGAAGGTAAAAAACCGGCGGGAACGACTCAGACTCATAATTCGCAATCAGCCGGCGAGTTGTTAACGCGCGAGTCACTTCGTTACCAGGCGCGAGGATAATTTTATCAAGAACAAAGTCACGCACGGCGCGGGCGTCCTTCGCGATAATTCGTCGATACAGCCCGCGGCCGGGCCTTGAGGCCCACTTCGCTCCGGCCTCCTTCTTCTCCACCACGTATTCCTCTGCATCGCGAGCGACAAGATTCGCACGACAGGAAATTGCGTTCTCGCATTTTACGATATTATGCGTTACAATGTATCCTCCAACAGAGATGTGAGGAAAACTTATTGAACAGGAAAAGTAAAATTCAAGAGTCACTTAATTCATTTCTTTTTTTAATGAAATAAGATTAAAACTTAAAGAATAAATTAGTGGAACTTACTCAGCCTAAGTACCTTGCGACTAAAAAATAACAGAATTAAAGGCAACGAAAGCAATAATACGATTAAATTAATATCGCATCATGCTCGTAAAATATCCTGATAATAAAGTCTAGATTTTTCTTGCATGTAAAGAAATACTCCAAGTTTGCCCTCGCATTTTCGAAACATCTTGAAAACTTTTCCCAGATTTTTATTTTTAATGTCAAGTTGGGATCTAACGATGATATTAATTTGAGATTTAAGTACGATTAAAGATTTTCGTCGCCTAAGCAACAGAGCGAGATTTCGATTACTCAACAATGGAACGAACCGGTAACGCTTCAAGCGATCCGTTCCGCGATGCACATGCAGCGCGAGTGCATAATCAACGAGTGTGCATACGTGGCCCGTTATCGGTCGCGCGATCGGATCATAAAGCCAGGCATTCATTCGATATCTGGTCAATACCAACCACGGGATGATAAGCAGACCCAACAAGAGAGAGAGAGAGAGAGAGAGAGAGAGAGAGAGAGAGAGACAAAGACAGAAGAGCGTAGGTAGAGATCATTCTTGGCACGCATGACCTCTTCCCCGGCAAAAATCCGACGCGACCATGCCCTGTCGATTCTCCACAGGAGCAACTGTCACTAAGGGCCGGGCCTCGAACTTTCGGTTACGCGCACGGCTATAAATTCCATCGTGAAAAATGTTCCTCGCCGTCGTCGTGTCGGGACGCACGAAGCCGATTTTTACCTTCTCCCGAAAAAGGTCTCTTCGTGGAAGGATTATTCGGACGTGACGACACTTCGGTCCGCGCCGGGGCTTTGTGCATCGTACCGCTCTCGTGTAAGCCTTGCGAACGTGCGCGAGCCGCTTAAAAATCGAGCCGAAGGCGACCCGGGTTCTTCCTTGGGCGCCGGCAGATTCTGCACGGCAGACGCTGCCGCAAGGACGACTGACAGGATTCTCTTCCTATTGGAACTTGAAATGCTCCTGAGCTCTATATCCCTATAATAGCACATGATATCGAACGAATATTGTGATTTACAAATATACGCACGATATTGTACGAATGTTCGTACGATATCTAGAATATTCCAGAATATTCATACGATATCTTGCGCTGTTAGGGATGTGATTCCTAAGATATTTCTGTTCCAATCTCTATTTGAGTTCTTTATAAATTCTTTTAAATACAGTTCAACAATTATATGTCTAATTTTAATTTGATTTTAAATGAAAGCTTCAGCCGACTTTTTAATTTTTGCTCCATTTCGATTTCAACCTCACCGTCGTAAACTGCCGATATTACGCGTCGTATAATTTGACCGAGTTAATAAATAGCGTGTCGCGCATGCAGCCGACGAGGCTTCCTCGAGGTTTCGCGTGTGAAACGGACGTAATGGCCAGTCTTTTGTGCAATTAATTACAGCGTCATTAGTGCCATTGACTGAGCGTCCGCTCGTTAAATTTCCTTTCTTCTCACCTAAGCTCCTTCCTTCTTCGCTTCTTTTCTTCGCCAAAATACCAACCGTCGATCGAAATAAATCGGCAAAATATTAAAAAGGATGTACAAATAGAGAGATGCTTTCCAAAAGCGTGTGGTGATGAATCTCACCCAATACGAACTAATTAAAAAAAACTAATCTTTCACGCGTATAATTATATTAAAGTTTTTTTTCTTTAACACACTTATAATATTTAAGTAATGTATAATATAATTTTAATATGATTTCTCCAAATATATAAATTAAAATAGAAAACGCGCGTATCGCAAAGCTACCACAAAAGCACTAATGTTTCATTTTTATTCGCGAAAAAGATGGACGGTCTCTCTCTCTCTCTCTCTCAATAACTCTCAGAAATAACTTAGAAAACCCTTCTCCCTTTACTGACGGAATCCGCAGGTATTCCAGGGACGACGATTCGATGGGGCCGATAATTATTTGGGCCGAAGTGGCCAGGGAACGTTATAAAATTCGTTCGATCTCCTTATCAGTGTTAAATACGACTGAAACGAATCTCGACACGAGTTTATTTGGAGTAATCTGCTCTCCCTCGCTCCACCCTGGTGCCCCCTAGCCGTCCCCTCTCCCCTGTCGAGTCCATCGGTCCCCTTCGGTACTCGTTCGGCCTTTTTCTCGGCGCGCGGGGCTCGCAGCAGATAAAGCACCTGCATTCTCGGCCAGAAGACGGCACTTCGAAACCCACGCTTCGTCGATAAAGCAACGGTTGCATTCCTCCCCTATCGTCCTCTCCCCCAACCACCTCCGCGTCGCGAAGATAACTAATGCAACTCTTACACAGGGTGTCCCTTTCAGCCGCAGGTACCGGGAACCGAGAAGCGCGGCGGTCTGACTCAATGACTGGAGACATCAATGGTCACTGCTAGCGTTCGACAAGCACGAGAGGTTTGTCGCTAAAAACTTACTATTTAAATCCATGACTTCTAAATTGTCGTTGTAATTTCATATTCTTATTATTACCGGGGCAATGCTAGCGACCGCTGAATAAAATTACAAAGGTTTGATAAGGTCTTATTAATGCAGTCTTTTATTATGTTCATTATCTTGCGCCTACACAAGCGAGGGATTAAAGGCTTTATTTAAGATTGCAATTCTACAATGCGGTCTTATCTTCCTGTTGACTTGAAGTGAACGTTTCCGATTAAACCTCAATAAGAGATTCGATTATCAAGTATTCGTGACGTCGATTATTGGGAAGAAAGTAGAACGGAATCGAGGACATCCGCAATCGTTCCTGTCAATTTTGTGGAGGGACACCCCGTATGTCAGAGACTTTAACCAGTCGTAACGTAGATTTTCGTAAATTAAGACCCACAGAGGCCCTATCGCGGCATCGACGACAGCCAGCAGATAGAGGCCCCGTCGCAAGGAGAGCAGTATTTTTCGACGATAGCAGTCGCGATGCCAACATTAGGGTTCTTGTTGTTACGAATTACACAAACTGTTCAGTTTCCATCCGCGTCGAGCTTCTCTATTCTTCAGTCCACCTTCACGAGAGAGGATAAGCACGCGGTGTTCCAAAAACCTCGACCCGTAGTAATTATTGAAATTAAATCCATTCTTTATTAAATTGTTTTGCAAAACTTCTTTCGTTTTCTTCAATAAACGTGACAAATTATATTGACGAAAGAAATGAATAAAGAAGACTTAAGATATCTTCAGATATTTTTTCTTTTTTTTTTTAAATAAATTTACATAAATCAATTTTTGTTGAAAAAATTCTGAAATCTTTTTAAGAACCCGCTGTCTCCCACCATTACTCTCTCATTTCTTCGTGTGTTACTTATTAGAAATCTTCAATTTCCGATTAATTGTGTTGAGTAATTTACACAAGTTTGTTTACTACTTTGTACAACACTTATTCATTTATATTTTATTTAACGACTTTCTCGTAATTTTTATTTTAAATCTCAAATTTTTATTTTAAAAAATCAGTCCGTTTCCTCTTCTGTTTACATAAATATTGATATTTACGTACAAGTCTTGGTCGAGAGAGAACGGGGAGCACGCCGCGACTCCGAATTGAGACGTCGTCGTGTTATCTGCCTCCTTCTCTTAACCGGCCATTTAATTGATTAAACGGTCAATAATTAAAGCTCGCAGGGCGAGCGAGGCGAAAGCGCGAATCGCAAACTCAACGAGCGTTTCGCGACGACGAGCTCTAAACCGTGTCCGACCTAATTTTAATTGGAAACGGAGTCGGTATAATAGTGTGCGTGCGTGTGTTGCGTACGATATAATGTTCCGATAGCGGGACCAGCGAGAGTAGGGAGAAGGGGGGCGACGGATCGTGAAACGGGGTACTACCTTCGGCGGGGAAAGAGGAACCAAGCGCACTTATCTTTACGAGGAGCACCACTGTACGCGGTTTACTAAGCCTTTAACCTTCACGTTTCTGGCTCGCCATATAATTAAAGTCATCAAGAGAAAGAGAACGAGGAGGAAAAATCGAGATGGACAGAAACAGATGCCAAGCAAGGGGGCAGATAAAAATAATAAAAATGTTTATATATTAATATGCAGAAAATTAAGGAATTTCCTACAAAATTCAAAGTCCAAAAGTTAATTTTTTTTCTTTTAGGAAACAAAGAAAACTTCTTATCTTTAAACCGTAAAAATACGATAATTTTTC
Source organism: Solenopsis invicta (assembly GCF_016802725.1). Classification (NCBI taxonomy): domain Eukaryota; kingdom Metazoa; phylum Arthropoda; class Insecta; order Hymenoptera; family Formicidae; genus Solenopsis; species Solenopsis invicta. Next base: position 4,764,628 of record NC_052676.1, on the reverse strand, counting down.
AATAAACATATAATAAATATAAAAACAAAGTTGTAAACTTTAATTAATATTTTGAGGAAATTTAATTAATAATTTCATTTAAAAGAAAAAAAAAAAAAAAAAGAAAAATCTGGAACTTGTTTGGTTCTTACGAGAATTTTATATTTTATATCTAATTTTTCTTGTAATGTTAATAATGATAAAAGATGAAGAAGGAAATATTAATTAAAATATAAAGAAAATTCTTTCATTTTCTATTTACAAAATTTACAAGTTTCCCTCAACAAAAATATCCTTTCACAGTTCTTTTCGTATAAATTTCGTATAATTTTTCCCGAATACATAATAGCTCTATAAAAGATTTGGACTTTAATATAACTGTTGAGCTCATAACTTGCAATGTAAAATAATTTTAACGAGTCGTATTTTTCGTGATACGTATCGAAAGTTGCTAATCGAGAAAATTTGAACGTGGGAGAAATGTCGGCATGCGCAAATGAACGTCACGGAAAAGCTGTCGTAGCTTTGCAGGTGCGCCGCAATTCGCGAAAAGCGCGTACATACACTGCCAGTGCGTGCAACGGCGGGGAGGACTGTAATTATTAGCGCGGTTCTCTCTAGCCGGAGCTAGAGAAGGCATCGCATCGCGCCGATCGCCGGCAGCGCCGCGGTCGAATCTAATTAAATATAATTAGCCGCGATTTGCATAGATGGCCGATAGAGACCGGACGCGGTGATAAGCGCGATAACGGCCGTGCACGGCCGATACGAGGGACGATTATGGTCGCCCAGGTCTCGCTGCCCGAGCAGACATCGGCACGATCATCGCGAAATTCCGCCTCTACCTCTCCCTATTTATCTCCGTCTCGCCCATTTTTTCTCGTTAAGTCCTCCTCCCCTCTCCGCCTCCACGTCTATCTCTTATCGCTCCCGCCCGGCTTTGTCTTCGCTGGGCCCGGAGAACTGGGGCCCGAAGATCTGCTCCCGCAGATCGCTCAAGAGTAATTCTTAATTAATGGGAGGAGGGGGAGAAGTTTAATTTGATAGCAGATGTTTTCTAAGATACCGGAAAATAAACAGAGGGGATCGAATCGATTCTTTAATTAAAGGCGAAAGATTAAGCTACAGAAATGCTTCATGCAATGAACACGAATAGGGAATAATATCAAAGATAACTTATTTTTTTTTTTACGGTATTTGTGGGGAGGCAGAATTCTTTTTTTTTTGTTGGCATCACTGCCATATCAGATGCTTGTTAGTATCATTATTATTAACATTAGTTTTTGTTCAACTCAACGTTAAAATTAAATTAAAAGTTAATTTTAAAAAACAAAAGTATTCAAATTAAATAGAATTTCGTAAATTTTTAAAGTTAGATTAGTCAAAATAATTATAATATAAATCATCAACCAAATACAATATTTTGTAAATTAAGTTTACATCAAATAACAAACAAATATTGTTTTCATGTGACAATGTATTTTGTGTCATATAATTTTCTTTTTAGATCTTTAAATTTTTAACTTGGGAAAAAAAGTTAATAAATTAAAGTGTGTGTTTGAAAAATAACTAATTAAAGTTCAAATCAATTGAATTAAAAGTTATTAAATTTTTAACTTTATTAAACTCTTAACTTTTTAAACAATAATCCGTTATATCGGACTGACAAAATTAAAAACACGAGACTAGAAGGCCCGTGTTAGTCACAGCAGTTCTTGGTGGCAAATAATATTTTTTTCATTTTCAATTTTTACAATTTCCAACTCAAGCTACGCGCCGCATATTCGTCGGACTTGTAACACACAGTTATGAAACCGGAATAATAATAGTAATGCTACAAGAAACATATTATTATTCGGCACTAAGAACCGCTGTGACTGACACAGGCCTTCTAGTCTCGTGCCTTAACTTTTTAACTAGTTAAGAGAGAGTTGCCAGATGCGTACAACTTAAGCTATTTTTTTATATTTCGTATTTGGTACTATTTTGGATGCAAATCAAAGTTCGAAATTATAGCTTGATGTTTCGGTCATCTATTATTACATGGAAAACCTTCCAGTAAAAGCAAATTAATTTATTAGAAGCTTTTTCTTTGTAACGTGCTACAAAAGATATGATTTAGAAAAGTCGCCTAAAGCGTACCTAGAATCTCTTAAATCGTATCGTCTTCAAAAATATCGAACTTATGAATTACTTAAAAATATATAAAAAAAACCGTCGACTAATATTTATTTTGTTAATAATTTTTAGAAAAAGCAATCAAATTTCAGTCATAACCGATAATAAGACTCATCTTTAATTAATTGTATTTCCAAAAAAGTCGGCCCACGTCCCCTCTTGTTTTTCCTCTAAAAATTAGCGTTACATCTGTCGGAGAATGAAGGAGTTACAGAGAAGTCCGAAGCTTAGATCCCTTTCTAAACTAAACTTTTTAATTGCCGAGTTGTTTAAATTCAAGCGTAAGATCAGAGGCGACTTGACTGAGATTAGCATGCTCGTACGTAATAACTTTAACCTACTAATCTTAATTCGATTCAAAAACTTGTACTTCTTAACTCTCACGTGCCACCCCACGGCGTGTAACGCTTCATATATTCTAATTAAACGCCCCGATACTTCGCGCAACGCTTTAACTCGGTTCTAGATACTTGGCGGACTTTACCTCCCCCGGACCGCTTATCATCCGCTTTCTCCGTCGCTCGGTGAGATTACGGCGGCGCGGCGAAAATTGAAAAGGGGTTTCGGGGGACGCGCGATGACGAGAGTTTACCTTGCCCGCCTCCTTACCCCCGCGGCGAGCGTGTGCGTGAAACCATGCGTGCGAAGCGCGTTAAGCAGGAGATAGGCGTGAGCCCTACCTCTCTCCTCCCTCCTCCTCACCCCCGCGCCGTCCCTTCCCCGAGGATACGATGGCGCGAGGAGAGAGGCAAGGGATCCGATATCTGTTCGCACGTCATTACCCCAGACACTGCAGCAGCAGCAGGATCTGGCCAGGATCGTTCCGGTCGCGGGAGCCCGTCTCGCCGTTCCCCCTCCTGCCCCCCCTGTCCCTTGCTCGCTCACCGGAACCCGCTATCCTATCCGTGATCTATGGATCATAGCCCGTTTAATTCCGCCCGCCCGAAACGAGAATCTATCGCGGAAGACGAAGATTCGATTCGATTCGATTCGATGATGTATCGGCGGACCGGCGGCGGCGGCGGCGGCGTCGTCTCGAACCGATCACGCATTCCCCTCCTTCCTCTCGCTCTCCGTGCGCGGAATCGGAACGGAAACGATGATAACCGATCGGCTTATCGAACAGCGAAAGATTCGTATCTCGAATTTCTGGAGCGTGAGATGAGCTCTCTCGCGACGGGCGTTAAGTTAGAGAGAGAGAAAAAAAGGCGTCTAACGTTGTAGCTGCAACACCGTTATCGCAGGCAGATTGAGAGATTGAGAGAGAAAAAGAGAGAGAGAGAGAGAGAGAGAGAGAGAGAGAGAGAAAGAGTGCATTAAGATAGTAATATAGTTCTAATCTCGGCGATTAATAAATAAGAGTCGGCGCTCCTTTCGCCGCGCTCATCGGTTCCGCTCGGAAGGGCTACGGACGAGGAGGGTTCGCCACGACGAGTGTCGAAGGGCGGCTCCGTGAAAAAGGTTGAATAATCACGGCCACGACGGACGGCGACGCGGGAGGGTAGGGGGGGAAGGAGGAAGGGTGTTTCGTGCAAGCTCCAGCTCGCATTCCTCCCCATCGCGTACGAATGTTGGCGGGCACGTACGAAAAAAAGGGTTGCAGATACGCCGGTTGGGAGGACGCTGGGCGATCTGATTAGCGCAATCTAATTAACGCTGCTTTTAATGGCGTTCATTAGCACACACATCGTCGCCCACCCCGCTGAGCCTCGCCCGCCTCCTCCTCCTCCTCCTCCTCCACCCCACATTGACACTCCGTTAACCCCCGTCCCGCTCCGCGTGTGCGAGACGAATGTATAACGAAAAGAAAAATTCCCGCTTTTTCCCTCGCATACAGAATTAAAGAGCAAGTAAGTTTTAATGCTTTTAATTCAGTTACATCGGCCGCAGGTTATCAATCTTAATCAAATCAGAACTAACATTAATTTCAAGAAACATATTTATCTATTTATTTCTTGATTTACATAATCGCTTGCTGTCATTTGGAACAAGGAATTAATAAATTAACACTTTCAATACTTAATATACATCTTTTTCGAACTTAATACCATTGGTGTGTCATTCATATTTGTCATTAATTTTCAAATTCACTTTTGCAAGTATAAAAAAATTTTTAAGCTAATTGTAAATATACTTTAATATCTCTAAGAAGTATTTGTATAATTACTTATTTAAAAAAATTAGACGTATATGTTATAACTAATTACAGCCGGTGAAATAAAAGAAATCCAAATTTTCTTGTAAACAATTGAAACTCTGAAACAAAAATAACTTGAGGAAAAATATTTTTATATTTTAAATTTGACATATTCCAAAAAAAAAAAAATTCAAGTGTCGATTGTCCAAAAGTTGAGTAGTTATTCAGTAACTTGAAAATAACGTTTTCCAATATGCATAAATGGATATAAATTGAAAATACATTACATTTACATTTCAAAAAATACATTTTGATATTACAAAAGCTAACAACCAATTAGAAGAAACCAAAACTTTTACAAGTAACGTAAATATCAATTTTATATAATAATATGTACCTTTACATAAAAAAACTCATTTTTTTATATGTGTCATTTTTTCCTTTTTTTTATTTGAATTAAACTTGTATTACTTTTTCTGATTGAAGGTTTATATATTAAAAATTCGCACATAAAACTAAATTTAAAATTTCGATTTGTATCTTTTCTTATAGGTGGACAATATTTTTTCCTACTATTTCTTTTTTAGAATTCAAATGTTTTATCTTTAATCTTGTCTAAAAAAAAATATCCCGTCGTTTTATACGCAATGTAAATATCATGACGTCTTGCTTTCTAAATTTTTTTATCGAGATATACACGCTTTATTCGCTTTCGCGCGAGAAACGGGTATATTTCGCGGTGTTTAGAGTCGATTTAATACGGCCGGCCGGCATTCCGTATGATCGATCGGATCGCTAGGAAACATTCGTATTTATAAAATCGCCTCTCCGCTAGCGCGCGACACAATATCGCCGTAAACGTATGTAGGAATGCGCGGATCTTAGATCGCGCGGGTTTCCGCGGAATCGACGCGGCACTTCGGCGTCGGGCGAAACGACGCTAACGGCGTGTCGTGTGTGCGAGAAGTGCGTGACATTGTATGGATATTAAGTTGATTTCTCGGCAGATAATCCTCAGCCGAGCACACTCACTCACATGCACACACACGCATACACACACACCCATCGTGCACCGAGTACATTATCCGGGGGTTTCCCCTCCGCGCAAAAATCTTAATTCAGGCCGACGCCATTTTACACGGGGCACACCAATCGGCCGGGACATCATTTGTGTAAGAGAGACTCGCTTCATCAATTTTTTATTCACCTAAAGTATCTAAAATCTCGAGACGGATCTCAATCTCGGCGCGGTTCCTCGAATGATTTCATTCAGAGAAGCATCTTGATTAAATCGATGTAACGTAGAGCTGATATGTAAAACTAAATAGAATTTCTGCATTAAAAAATAAATTTTTTATGTTCAAGTAAATATATATATATATTTTTTTTTTTTATTATTTCCTTTATTTGAAAAAAATATTTCCCAAGTTTAAAAATAAATTATTTGATATCAGCTAATATTTAAATCAAGGAAATAATGTTAAAATAAATCTGTCTACTTAAACATAAAATATTTTTTTCTTCAGCGTAGCAACGTTCTACGTTACAGAAAGAACGTTTGATAGACTTAATAAGATTTAATTAGCATTCTAACGGTTGGATCTATAAAACTTAATAAAAGTAGTAAGCAGCGCGCCGATGAACACGAGAACACTTATTTCTCGCAATTAAAAAATAACCACAGAATAGTATAAAAAAAAACCGCTAATCGCTCTCTGTCTCTCTTCACTATATACTGATTCTAAATCAATTTAGCAGCATTAACAAGAAATTCTCATAAATGTAACAGGAGATTTAATTATGTTATATGATCATTTATACAAGAATTTTGATTCTTGCATTTTCGTTGCAACTTACTGGTTGAGCCTACCAGAATACTAAATAATGCAAATTATTTCTAGTTTTTTTCCAAGATAGTTCACCACGCATCATCGTGTCAGTTCCGACACATTATATCACGATTATCATTTTATCTATGTTCTCATACACCGCTATCGTTACGATCGGATCTCGGATGGCGTGACCGGAAATCGGACGGGAGCTTGTTTTAATCGAGCTCTGAGCGGCGCATCGACATCCTTCTGGCGTGTGATATCAACGACGTCGGCGGCGGCGGCGGCGGCTATTCGAAATATTCCGGAATAATCGTTTCCCGATAACGAGAGTACGTGCCCTCCGCCTATTAATTAAACGAACGCAAGGACGATGGAAAAAATTATCACTCTTCAATAAAAAGAGTTTAATAAAGTTTCCCTTTTTTTTCTGCGAGAGATGATAAAAATGGCCGATTCTAAGCCGCGGTTTAAAAAATGATAATTGAGAGATAAGATAAGCTGCGTTTTTCGCTAAAAAAAATCGTTTTAAAAGGAATAGCACGATGCGATGTGACGATTCGAGAAAGTTTAATGAAATATTTGCGCACAACGAAAGTTACGTGTGAAATTAATGACCCGAGAATATTTGGCATGTAAGATATATTAATAAGTAGCAATAATCAAGTTACTGTTCAGATAAAATTGCAAAGAAATTAGAAATCTAGAGTTCTAGAGATTTTCATCACACGTTATTTTGATCCCGAGTAATTATTTGATAAGCTCTCATATTTAAAATTCTAAATTACAACGTTTCACAATTGTAATTTAACCCAAGAATAGTCACCCATTTTTATACTGTAGTAAATATATTTATTTTAAAATATCATTTCCTTGATTAAAAAAAACTATCTCCTAAAAAAATAAATTATTTTATATTAGCTAATATTTATTTCGATCAAGAAAATGCTGTTAGATAAATATATTTACTTGAACATAAAAAAAAAACTTTTTCAGTAGTACAAGTGATCGCGTTTAATGCAAAAACGAAAAATTGAGATGACTATTCCGGGGTTAAAAAAAAAAGTACTTCACATCAAAATCTCGTTCACGCAGAATAATCGAAATTAAATTGCGTGGCGTTGCGAACTTGGCACGCAACAATCAATCAAACTCACGCTCTCGCGAAATCCGCGCACAGGCAACGGGCAAGCAACCGGTCGCAGCCAGCCACTGCGAAAGAACGTACTCGGCGGGATCAATTATACTCCATAAAGACAAGCGCTTTGCATACTATCGCGCTGTTATCGCGTCTATTGGACGGCGACGCGGAATTCCGCGGGTCGCTTCGCTCACGTGGACGACGTCGTCTCGATCGCTTGTAGCATTCCCTGTAGCTACACACGTGTAGCGGCAGCCCCACCGGTAGGTAGGTAGGTAGGTAGATAGGTAGGTGGTTAGGCAGGTAGTAACCGACTTTACTTGTATGTCGCCCGTGCACACTCGGTATAGCGAGCCCGGTCCCGTCGCTTGATATCTGCTACATATCTAGCAACGTGTGCCATGCCTTATCTCCGCTGCCGCGCTCGGCCCGTGCGTCGTCGTTCCTGCGTCTGCGTGTGCGTGCGTGCGTACGTGTGTGCGTGCACGTACACGAGGGTGTGCGCCGCACACGCGAAGGCCTTATCGTCGCGAATCTGCTTCGCGAGAGCGTTAGTGTTCGGCGTGTTTAGCATTGTATGGATATCAAACGATTCTGCGCCGCTCGTAGGACGTTATTTGTACATGCACACATACGCGCGTATGCGTGTATATGCGAGTGTGTATGCACACGTGTGTGCGTATGCGTAGCACGTCGGCGGATTCAGGATTCGCGCGTTTCGCCCCTCTTTGCCCCCCTCCCCTCCAACCCCGCGGTTCTCCATTGAACAATCTCGAAATTTTCGAGGATTTTGTTCCTGCAGCTCCCGAGAGTCGATGCTTGCGAACGTTTACTTACTAATTGTAATTTTTATAACATTTGTTAAAAATTTAATGTTAAGCAATTATTTCTTCAATTATTTCATTAATTAAATAATTAATTAAATCAAATTAAGTCAATGTACAAAAATAATATTAAAATTAACGCTGCTAAATAAAAATTAACTTGACGCTTAATTAAATACAAAATTCATTTTTAATTAATGCTAAATACCAATTGATTAGCTATTAAATTAATTTTTAAATCATTATTTAGAATTTATTACTTTAGTATCATTTCATATTATTAATATTAGAATTATTTCTTGTACATTACATTAAAAGCTCGCAAGCTCCGAGACACTGCATCGTTTCTACCGTACTTTTCGAATTCGCCAACAGAATACCTGTCGGCAGCAATATGCCGCCATCCGAATCAGATTTCTGGGGCGATACCGATCTCCTACCTTCATTCCTTCTCTGTCCGCGCCCCGTGAGATATTTTTCCGCGATTCTCGGGTGAACGGCTCGGTCGATCGGTGAGACGAAGCGCCCGCATAAATCGACGACGACCCGGCGAGGTGCAACGGCAACGAATCCATATTCATCGGGCCCGAAGTGCATAAAATTACGATATAGTGTGAGCGGGCGAGCGAGCGACTCGCACTCGCGTGTCGACATGCAGGCACCGAATAGCCACCGGATAGATCCGATAAGCGTTAATAGTTAGCACGAAAAGTAACCTGACAGCTACTAAAAGGTAAGCCCCTTCCCCCCTCTCCGCTCCCGCCCTCGTGTCCGAATGCGCTACGCGCTTCCGTCCCATCCCTGCTCTACATTCGAATGGTGCATCAAGCCACACCTAGCTGAAGTAGAAAATAAGTCGCATCATCCAAAATTAAAAAAAAATACTTGAAAAGCACAGACGTACGCAACAGACAAAAATAAAATCGCGACAAAAAATGATATTAAATTAAGATCGAAATCTACGTACACAGAAAAAACGATACCACATATTAGAATCAAATTAAAACTAATGTGTTCTCTCAAATAATCATTGTTTCATATAAGAAATTGTATTCTTGCTTGTGTGTGTACATTACTTAATCTTCTTCAATAAATTCAATAATTTTAAATTTAGTAAAATATATTTTCATTTTATTATAATAATTGTCTAAAAAGCACAATGTGATTGTTTTGATAATAACAGTACGTATTAAAACATTCTTATTTTTGAAGATATTATTTTCTATCAGATACTTTTTCCTCTCAATTCATAAAAATCATTATTGAATAATGAGAATATATTTTTCTTGAAACTCTAAAAAATTTTTCATGTCTGACGCTACAATCTCATTTCAATATTTATTTTAAAATAAGAATGTTCTTTTTCTTCTGTAAACACTGCAGAGTTTTGAAGCAAAATTAAAATCTTAACAAGAAAACAAATATATTTAAAAATAAAAGTATGTAAAAGATTAAAAGTAGATGATTTTTAAAGGTAGAATAAACCAAACTAACAAAATTAGTATCCGTATTTAATTCCATATCTACAATGAAAAAGGAATCTAGTTTAAGCATTAATTAGAAACCTGGTAGATTCAACTAAAACGTCTGTTCAAAAACGGTCGAATGAGAAATCTTGTAGGAATTACCGGATTATAATGAAATCAATCAAACATTCTAATTATAAAATTTCAAATTTCATTAATCTAGAAGTTCTGCTTAATTTCATCAAAACACACACATCAATCACATCCACATAGCACAGACTTTTTGGGAACTTTCATAAGACGTTCGAAGGACATCCATACGTTTTAAAGACATCCTTGGGACGTCTTCGGATAAAGTATGATACTGTGTGGGTCTTGTTGACATAATAAAATCATTTTTCTCAGTTTAGTAAACGCAGATTCGAGTGAAATTGAGGGTGTAACACGTGCAGGGGAGAGGTCTGCTCGCGTTTGCACGACGGTGCCTCCCGTAACACAGTCGTGCCCGTGAAATTGTAGCGCTCCCTCCTGCTGCCCCTCCGACCGAGAAAAGTTCGGCGTCGAGTTTCGGCGTGATCGACGGAATGCCGGCAGAACGATAAGCGGTTCGCGGCGGCGGCGATTGCAACGTTATCACCGTGTAACATTACAAAATTATTTACGATCAATAATCCTTTATCTCGCATAGCGCGGCCCATTAACGTACCGGGCCCACTTACGGCTCCGTCACGTATTTACGCGTTACGCGTACATCGCGGGTATACGTATGCGTATCATGCCGCGACGTGCGTAATGCACAGAGTGTCCCTCACCATCGGGAAGTACGCCAATTGCGGGAAGGCCTTGACGAGAGACTCTGCCGTATTTCTTTCGTACGATGAAAAAGCCAGCGGAACTTCTCGAGATGAAGATACTGGAAGGTTTGTTGCGCGCGACACAAATCGATCTCGAACGAACGAAGATTCAGAAGAACTCCAGCAAAAAGAAAGAGCGTTATTAATTAACTCGCAATTATTCTAGGTGAGATTCATGGTGGCAGACTCTTTTGTGTTGTAGAGGAAAATAATGTTTCCTATCCACATTATCATTATGTGAAATTATCTATAAAATATTTATAAAAATATATATGCACAAAAAAATTATTATCAAATTAATAAATTTATTCTTTATCGTATTTTCATATGAGCAAGAGTATGTAATATCTTCTTGAAAGAGTTTGATAATCTCAAACCGACATAACTTGCTTACATGAACAATTTTGTTTCTTAAGCAAATTATTTCTGTTTAAGATTATCAAACTCTTTCAAGATTTTATACTCTTGATTTATTCTCACGTTAAAAAAGAAAAAAATTTTTTTTATCTTTATACACATCTATTATGTATACTGATCGGAGATTGCACCTTTGATCAGCAATCGAAAAATATATGAAAAATAAACAAATTTTACAACAGTAAAAATACATATCAATATTAATGCTTAAAATTATTTTAAAATTGTCTTTGTATTTTTTGACACCTTACATCATGAAAAATGTCAAAATTAAGATTGAAGATATATCATCATATTTCCGAATGCACCGATCACTTGTCAAAAATTCATTAAATATTAATTTTAAATCGACATCAATTTTCTAATTATTTGCTTATGAATCATTGCTTAATTTCTATTGGCTGATACAATTTTTATTTCGAAGATATTAAAAGTTTATCGTTACAATTTATAGAGAGAGGAAGAGAACAAAGTATATACATAACAACTTCGAGCTCGTACATCGGAATTTTGGAAAATCGCAGCACCAAATCTTTTTCGATCGAGAGTCACACAAATTTGCCTTAGAGCTCGCCATTAATATCTTTCTTGAAACACGCAAAATTGCCGAGATGTAGGAGATAAAGTAAATGTTAAAACCGCTTACGTATTCGATCGTAAACCTCGCTACACCTGCGAGCGGCGATTGCCGCAATATCGCCGCTCACCGACGATTTGTTATAATTAGATACGCGAGCGAAACGCCTTTTTATTTCGCTCGTGTGCCCTTTTCGCCATGGGGGCGCCGCCACGCCGCCGTCACGATCGCGAGTATCATCTTCCTCACGTGGACGACGACGACGACGACGACGACGACGACGGACGCGACGACCTCGCGAGAATAGTTCAGGGGGTCGTTTGACGGAGGCCGCCTTGAGAAAAGAGCCGCGCTCGCTGCCAATCAAGAGAGGCGCCAGGAATGCCGCGATCGGCACGCGGTCGGCATGGCAAGTGTGTGCTAATTGCCTTGCCAACCCCTTCCCTCTCCCCCGACTTAATCTGCCTACGTGTCCTCCCCCTCCTCCTCCTCTTCTTCTCTCCATCTCCTTTCTCCCCTCTCGCGGTAATTCATTATGTCTCTGGCCGCGGCGCCGCGGCGAGCGCGAGATTTCTCCGTTGCCGCTCGTTTCGCCGCGGGAGCCTCGCGATTAAGCCGCGAATCGAATTAAATTTGCGTCTTTCTCTCTCTCTCTTTTCGCACCTATTTACGAGCGTACGTAGAAGGTATGAAATCCGCGCGACGGAAAAAAGAGGAAGGGAGAGGAGGGAGAGCAACATGTCTCCCGTGAGAACCGTTACGAATTCTCAGCTTCTCTAAACGAGTTATCATAACGTATGTTCGCAACTACGTAGCATAATGCGAATAGATTATGATAAAGCATTGATTAAATGCGATTAAAATCATAAATTACAATTATTCACTTTGATTAGTCTGTTAAATTTCACACACAAAAAACAACTTAGTATTAAATCATCAATGTTTCATACATAAATTCAAATCTTGAAAGAATTTATACTCGTAAACAGAATTTTGTTTTTTTTTTCACGTAAGCAAATTATGTCTAAGATTTTTTATATTCTTTCTTATGTATAAAACGATGAATTGTTAATTGGATATTAATTTTTTTCGACGTAGCAGGCTCATCTGTTTTAAATCCTTGTAACTTAGATCATAATGAAAACTTTGGACCGCAATTGGAATTTAAAAGTAAAAAGAATTACTTTTTCTGAAAATTTAATCGTAAGGGAACAAGATATTTGAAAAAAAAAACCTTGAAAAAGATGTAAAAAAAGTGAATAATTTGCTTATTTTTTAAAATAGAATATAATTATTATTCTACCCAACAAGATAAGCAAAATTATTTATTTTTCAATATGTACCTAACAGTAAAAGATTGAAATAAAGATAAAATAAATAAATAAATAATTTTGCCAATTTTTTTAATAGAATGTAATTTGGTATAATTGTTACATTCTATTCAAAAAGATAGGCAAAATCATACATTTATTTGTGAAATATTTATCAGTAAAAGGTAAAGATCTTTCTTTATATGTATATCTCCACTTTCAATCTTCACATATATCTTTTTCTCCAAATATCCCATCCTGATTAGAATTCTGGAAAGAACAATTTTACCTCTACTTCAACCTCATCTTCCACCTTCTAACTGCGATCAAAAAATTTTCGTTAGGACCCGAGTTACAAGAATTTAAGAATATATGGGTCATTTCAAAACATTATCAAGATATAAAAATTTCACAGAATATTTTAGTATTATATTTGAGTATCTGCGTAAATTTGAACACAATTCACTTATTAGTTTAAAAGTTATTTAATTTTTTTATTGTTTATTCTTTATTCTTATGTAAAATCGTCTTTTGCAGTGCTTAATAACAAATTAGATAAGGAAGCAGCATTATCAATTAAATTAAAATTTTTACATGTACTAATAAAACTAATAAATATTCATTTCAAATATGTAAAAATTCATTTAGATCCACTTACTCGTTAAAAAGTTGTTTGTTTAAAACTGCAACAAAATATAGTAATTTTCGCTGCAAAACCATTGTAAGTCAAATTTTTAATTGTTTTCTTCTCTGCAGCTAATTACACGGCCAAAATTTTATGCAGTTCATTAAGAAAAAAAGGAATAAACATAGAGAAGCTTTCAGTTTTTACGTTTCGATAACTCGTATGGTATAGCCAAACATCCTTGAAACAAAAAAGCGCGTAGTAAAAAACGCTGTAAGTCTCCCCTTAATTAATTTAAATTTCTTTCAAAGATTCGATCGATCCGTTTATTTCGTTACATGCAGCGTGGACTCTAAGATTCTTGTATATCTTAATCTTTTTCCTGAAGAGAGAGAAAGAGAGACAGTCACCTCTCCACAAAATGACGACATCTGGCACTTCGGGGCGTCATCAGGTAAACGCGCGATTTCTCGAAAAGTCCCTTCGAATCTTTTTACCTCATCGCCAATCGGTTCCGGGTGCTCGGGACGGGATACACAGGCATACGGGGTACGGCAGGCAGGCGAAGAGAGGGTGTAGTAGGGTAAGGAAAAATGTTACACGGGGGCGGCAAAAAGGGGTGGCAGCCGCGTGTTGTCGGGCCGGGGGATCTGCGCGCCGGTATCCGCCTGCATCTGGGAGACGGCTATGCATTTATGCATGTTTCGCGACTATCGCATGCTTCTTGCCAATAACGGGCTCTCCGCCGTCCGTTTCACGGGGGTGGAAACCCGGGGGCACACGGCCGCCATTTTCGCGGCGCGGTCTCCTCGCACGTAGCTTTCTCCCGCGCGCGAACCTTTTCCTTCGGCATGCGGCTGAGTGGCGGAATCGAGAAACGCCTACTCGCAAACGTTCGAGGAAGGTGTAATCGAAAAATTAAAACGCTTTGATCCGTTTGAAAATTACAAAGAATATTATTCAACTAATATCATATTAAAATTTTTAACCGATTGATCCAGTGTAGGTTTCTAAGAAAATAAAAGTTAAGTAAATTAGTTTTATAGCATTTTATGGTAGATGCATCGAATGACCGATATATTGTTACGTTATTCCTTAAAATGTTCCAATATGTAAAAATAGTTGGAGCAAATCTTTTTGTATGTCCTTGCAAAAATTCAATTCCATTCATCATGTAGTATTTTAAGTTGTTAAAAGTATGTTTGTGAACTAAAAACTTTTAAACTAAAGAAATATAGCAAAAACTTGGCAATTTGTGTGCTAAAAAAAATTGGCTGTTAAAAGAATAATTAAAAAAATTGTAAAGACATTAATTAAAAGCTAAGTTGTTTTAAGATTCTAAATGTTGGTAAACATTGAAGTATGCGATAAGCACAGGTTTGTTGAAAGATAGCTGCCTAATTGTGCAGTTCGACATTTTTACAGCAAAACTGAGAACACGCATAAAACAGTATATAAAATCCTATTAATGGTCATCAAAAACATTTCGTTAGTTCAATTTTATGCAATTAAAACCAATCGCACGGAATTCAAACACATGATAAAATTTCAAAAATTATGTTTCCAATAATACAAGTCACATTTTTAGCTGAGATTTGTTTATGAGAAAAATCCAGATATAATCACTCTCGTTGTCAATACGTATTCGAAATTCGTCCCATTTATTTATTTGTCTGACTCAATAAAAATATCTCTGAGAATTCCTCACTGGAATTAGCGCTGACACCGTCAGTACGGCGAGACGATCGCCGTCGATTTCGCCGGCGCGCCACGACCGAAGACGCGAAGGCGTGCCGAAGAAGGTATCGACAGCCGCGATCGACGGCAATTGCCGAGGACAGAGGAAAAGGGCAGACACGACTCGTCCATTACCCGTGATCGGGAAAAGTCGTCGCGGTTAGCCGCGCAAACGATTTGCACGACACTCTCGCGGATGGACGGATGGATGGACGGACGGATGAACGCACGCACGCACGCACGCACGCACGCACAAACCTTCGTGACGAGACTCTCGATACGAGAAATACGACATTGCCACAAATTGAAATGGCGAGTATATGCCAGTCATTTATTCGCACTCTCATTTTATCCTTTCGCAAAATTGACGTCATCCACTAGGAAAAAAAAATCTTTTGCAAACATTCTTTTTACAGAAATTTCTCTGGAAATTGATTTTATATAAATCCATTTATTAAATTGTGTATTTAATTTAATTTAGTTATTAAAATTAAATTCAGTTTAGTTATTAATATTAAAAACTGCTAGACAAAAATAATTTCTCTTTCTTTTTCCTAAAAAAAAAAGCAGAGAGAAAGAAATATCCTTGACAAGTTTTTCTATAAATAAACGATTGAATATCATTGACAGCTTTTAATTCATGAAATATTTATTTATATTCGATATTCATTATTGAATATTTTATTATCATTATTCATTGTTATGTAATCGTGTATCCTGTTCTGTACGTACAATTAGCTGGCACTATCACGTATCGAATATACGAGTCTCCAATTAAAATCACAATTATTCCGATTCCTTGATTTCATTGCCTCGCAATTATCGCATCCCGAGATCAAATATACCGCGGTAACACGCGCGCATGTATCGCGCCGGCGGATCAAGGATCCTCGATCCGCGTCGCGAGTACGAGTGGGTAATAAGCCCCGAAAGGCGGTGGAGGAAAAAACCGGGTGCCCGCGATCAGGGTACGTGTCTCGCACCGCGGGGTGTCCCGCGCGATCGACCGCGATTCAATTATCGAGATCGATATCTCTCACCGCGGCGTGGCGGCCTCCCCCGATGCCCCCCTCATCCTCCTCCGTCGCCCTCCCTCACGCACACGCGTGCACGCATAAATGACGCGCAACACATCTGTGTTTGCCCTCTCGCTCCTCGGCAGTGAGCGCGATGATTAATGACGTCACTCGCGGTCGAGCCTAACCGGGATCAGGTACAAATGACGCTACAAATGCCTCGAACTCAAGTCGTGCACGCGAAGAGTAACAATTGATGGGAACAATATAAGATATACAGAGTATTTTAACATTATGTTGCATAGGGTCGTTTTCTGCACAGGACATCTTTCTCGCTGCAGTTTTTGTATACTTTTGCGTATTAAGCAATTTATATTACGTGTTTGGTATCGTTACGTTCCTAAAACTTGTGGGACGTGAATAACAAAAATATATAATTATTTTGCATCAATTATAAATTGGAAACGAAAGATCAATCAAAATAAGCCCTTTTTTTACAAATTCGTGCTAGGATGAAAATGATAATAAATATATCTTCAAAATCTTTACATCTCGAGAAATTTTATTATAATTTTGGTAAAATTGAATAAACTAT
Organism: Solenopsis invicta; assembly: GCF_016802725.1. Taxonomy (NCBI): domain Eukaryota; kingdom Metazoa; phylum Arthropoda; class Insecta; order Hymenoptera; family Formicidae; genus Solenopsis; species Solenopsis invicta. The sequence continues at coordinate 4,747,940 of NC_052676.1, read as the reverse complement.
TATATATGTATATTTTATTGTGATGGATATAAATAAATCAAAGTATCATAAAAATTATTCGAAACCATGTTGTTCCATGATTATAATTTTAAAAGAGGTAAATTTTAAGAAAGAAAAAATTCTTCGCGCATAGAAACTTTTACAATCGACATCTTCGACTGACAAAATATTTAAACAAATCAGGAAATATTATTAAATATGTTTAACTACAAAATACTTAAATACATGTTGAATACTTTTAAGAATCCCTTTAATTTCTTTTACAATAGAGCATTTGTGTTGTATGCAATTTAATACTTAATCACAAACTGTCTTCGGAATCAAACTTTGATCGATACGATTCACTCGATAAACAAACTAATGAAGTTTGGTTATGATTTGCCCATGAATTTATGCCTTAATTCAAAAAAGATCTCAATATAAATAAGTCTCCTAATATTGTTATTCGATAATGACAGAACCGAGGGATGTTGGCGAACAAGATTAATTATTCTCGCCGCCGCTTCCCCTTCCTCTCCCGTTTCTGCTCGCTGTCAGACTATCGGTCGGATAAATAAACAAGGGAAAAGGGAAAAATGCAGTCGAAAGCGAGAAGGAGCGGGAGAGAAAGAGAGCGTGCGAATGTGGGCATCGGCGATCCGATAAATTCGCCCTTTCTCCGCGCCGGCCACCCTCACGGTGGTCGTTATCGCCGCCGGCAATGCTTTTCCAGACACCGGAGAAATAGTTCTCCAGATAGCAGCGGGAAAGTGTGCGCTTTTCCGACTGCGCGCGTTCCCCCCTCTCTCTCTCTCTCTCTCTCTCTTCTTCCACCCGTTCGATATCGCGCGGCGATTTCGTATCGCCGGATGATTTCTGCCGCGCGAAACAAACGACGAGGAACAAGTTTTAGTGTTAGTTAATTACCGAAATCACGTTTCTACAACGTAGAAAATCATTTCTCAAGCGGATTCTACCTATTATATGTACTACTCCTTTTGCAAATAAATAATAATAAAAAAAATTGTATGAACAAACGTAATAAAAAACAAGTTACATTAGGGATGTATTACATCCATGTTCACAAATGTGTTAATATTTATATTCTTTGAATAAATTACAGATATAAATGTAGTAATTATAATATTATATTTTTATTAAAGAGTACATCGTTATGGTTTATTTACTTTATTACTATTTTTTGTTTTAACACTAAAATTCAAAAATAATAATGTGACATTTTAATTTTGCGTAGAAATATTTTAATTATTCATAATTTATAATGATTTATGTAAAATTTCATTACAACTCTGACGTCAGCTTTGAAGAATTAAGGAGACATTTCTTACGCATATACTTCGCCAGATCAATGTGGAATCAAATTTTCCCAAATAGAAGTATTGACTGACAAAACACTCGACTCGTAATAATGTACGAAAATAGCTAAGAAAAAGGACACATCTTCAATTTTCGAGAAAGCCACTTCGTTTACATCTTGACGCTGAGGTAAAAGTGTCGATATCCTAAATACGAGCGCCTCTTTCTCTCTCTCTCTCTCTTTCTCGTTGAGAAGGAATAGCGTTCGGTGGGTGCAGGCGTTGCGCGCGCGATGCACCTACAGCCCGCACCTATTCTAACAGCAGCCCGCGATAAGGGTTGCTGCAGCCCGTAAATATCGGCAAGCAAGGGCGCCCTGTCCCTCCCCCTCCCCTCGAGCCCGCCGTCTACAGGATGCTTTATCGTCTTCGGTATCGGAAGTATCGCGAGACCGTAGTCGCGCCAATTGTTTTACGGTTCGGCGAGGAGCGTATCCTTCTCAGCGACAGGATAACCCGCCCTTATTCCGGGATAAGCAGGATAACAGAGATCGCGACCAACATCTCTGTTTCGGTCATTCGGATATTCGATCTCAATAAAGTATCTTGCGCGTTTTATCTATTCGATATTCGATCTCTCTATATCTTACTTATCTTTCTATTATTTATCCCTTTTTGAATCACTGAGAATCTCTTTTAATTTTCGTTCATAAACATTTTACTACAATTATCAATTTAACAATGAGATTAATATAAATAAAATATGAAAATCTCCAGAGGACTAATATAAATTAATTCATATACATATATATATATATATATGCGTTTGCATTAATCTGACAATAGTCATGGGATATTTTTACACGTCAGCATTGGAAAAATAAAGCTCATGTCAGCAAATTTTTTTTACTGATTCAAAATTCATGTCTACTTTTCGTTCGAAGATTACGAGATCCAATTTGTATAATAAAAACAAGTTGAAACTCATATATTTACAATACCGATGGTGGAAAACTAATTGAGATATAGATGCTCCAGATGACCATTCACGTTATAAAATCATTCAAGTAAGAGTTTATATTATAAATTCAAAATAATAATGAGTTCTTTCTTCTTTAATGATGTTCGAGTACAAAAGTATTCATAGCTATTAATATCTTTACGTTTATACAATACAAAAACTTTTATATCGCATTTCTATAAATGTATATTTTTATACTTCATATAAAACTAGGGTGTAAAAACTAGGGTGTAAAAACTAGGGTGTAAAAGACTGGGATGACTGTTCCCGGGTTATTAAAAATAGAATTATGTATACCTAATATATATAATACATTATTATTAGTTGATGTAAATTAAAATGAACATTGATAAACGGATAAAGTGCAATTTATAAAATTTCGATGAAAATTCGTAGGAATTCATGGAGCTTCTCTTGGGACAATGTTAACCTGGGAATTAACGGAATCGTGCCGATGGACGTCGGTGAAAAGTGTAGATAAAGGGCCGTTGGCACCGCGACGTCGGCGGGCGTCGCGACGCGCCCGTGCCCGTTGGAAGTAGCGGCGCTCTCGCGCGAAGAGAGACAATGGAGCGTCGCGGACGCGTCGCGACGCAAGCTTGTGCCTTCGCGTCGGAATAAAAGCGACAAAGCCGCCGATTGAAAAAGCGCGGTTTCTGTCAGCAAACCGACGGAAACCGCGCCTCACCCGCGCCGCAGATATTCACCGCGAGTCTCGTGTGCGCGCGAATTTTTTCCCTTTCGCGGTACTTTGTTAACCCTGCCACGGCATGAAATTCCCTCGGGGATAAAAATACGTTCGCATACGTAACTATATTGATTGCAATACAATGTTCACTGAAATGAAGAATGCGATGTGTAAAATTGTATATATTAATTTCATGATTACACATACGCTGCTAATGTATGTAGATATGCAGTTCCAAAAAATTTTTAATTTTAATAAGTATAAATATAATTATATACATAAAATTATCCATCTCAATTTAATACTTTTTGAATAAGTATCTCTATAAAGTGTGTTATCTATTAAATTTACAAATTCCGACTTATTATTATTTGTTATTATTATCCTTTTCTTTTTCCTTTAAACTGCAAAAAAATTAATGGCTTATATTTATTTCTTCTCTGGATCACACAATAATTATTATTAACTATTCAAATAACTTTTCGAGTAATCGAATTGAACGTGTCTCATTTTTCTAATTTCCCAAGAGTTGATTTTCTTATCCCTCTTCACATTTCAACCTACGCTCCATCTCCATTGTTCGTTTTAATCAAGGGCAGCACCGCGAAAAATCTGATGTCGACAGAAAAATACGGACAGAACTAAAGGAGCATTCAGAACGCGAGATTCAATAGCAAGTGTAAAATAATAGCGTAATAGCTGCGCCCCTGGCTCGGTTGGCGCATATAATCACGTGTCTCCTTCTTTTTTCCCTCCCCTTCCGCCTCCTGGGGAACAGCGTTGCTTTTGAGGCGTTTATCTGATCGACTCTTTCCCCCCTCCCTCCCGTCCTTCCCTACCAACCCCTATCGTACAAATAACAGGAAAGCACCCTCTCCGATAACGTTCCGCAACTCGCACCCCTCCCGGCCGCTCTTCCACCCCCTTGCCCTATCGTTCGACATCCCGTCTTGGCATCGAACCAGTTAGCGCTCGCAATTAGATGCCGTAATTACGAGGTAAAAGTGCCGCCGCGTGATTTACCTGTCGATTTTACGACGTCCGAAAGCGGCGATGGAAAACTATTTCGCGCGATATCCCGCTCGCGCGAAACGTGGAACAATCGATAGAAGCCTCGCGCCAATTCTTCTCCTAAAATAACACGTGGATATTTAGGCGGATAGATAGGCAGATAGATATTAGGCAATTTTTAGGAATAAACGCGATCACAGATGATATTCGCCCGATATATTCGCCACTATCGGCAAAATCGCGAATCTTGCCTGATCAATTCATGAGAAGGTAAAACGAAGTTCCAGTATTAAATCTAATCTAATATAATTTATCGATATAATTACGGATAAAATTTCTGATTCAATATATTTAATAAAACAAAATTGATGAACGATAGACAGTAAAATGAAATCTTTTATAAATTTAGTATGTGTTTTCTTATTTATCAATAAATAATATATAATTAAAAAAAATAAGAAATATTTAAAAATTTCGATATTATAAAATTATAATTAAATGTATATTTATATATGTACAGTACGTATAAGTAATCCTCTTATGAAGAAAAGAAGAATAATTAGAATAAATATATATATATTATAATTGTACATGTTATAATTAAATGTAAAGTACACTGAGAAAAAAATTATTAAATTAAAAAAAATATTTATTTGAATATATTTGCAATAATAACTCAAAATATTTACTCAATAAAAAGTGATAGTTAAATTACATTAGTAATTCTTGTACTAAATAAATATTCATTTACATTTAATAAATATTTTATTGCAAGTATTTGAACAAATGTTTATTAAAATTTTGCCACTTTTTCTCTTTTTCATATATAATATATATAAGTATAAATTATGTATTATTATATATAATTGTACATTATTGCAATTAAACGTGAAGAAACATTCTTATTTATGTGTGTAAAGAAAGAACGTCGCCTTTGTCAACTTCAAGATGCCGATATCACGGCAGGAGATCTCGATGACGTCAAACGACCGAGGAAAATCATGAAAAAACGAGAAAAGCTACCCTTTCCGATTCTCAAGTAGCAAGTTTCTTCAAGCTGTCTCGGGGAACGATCTACTAATCGCGCTCGAAATGTCCCGCGAGGCTATTCAGCGTTGTCCCTGGGTAATTTCGGGGAATCGTATTTATCAGCGTTAAAAATGATAGAAGACAATCGAGAGGTCTCTCAGAGAGAGAGAGAGAGAGAGAGAGAGAGAGAGAGAGAGAACACAGCGAGAGACGCCATTATCGTCGCGGCGCGATACATCATCCGGACTTTTGCCAATCTCCTCGCTCGAGGACACCCGGGGCCGGACGGCACAGGACGAAGGTGATCCTGCATACTGGGGGAAAGAGGGGGGAAGGGACAAGCGCCGGGAGAGACGGGGGATACCGAGAGTACGTGCCCTGTGTCTCTGATTTCATAATTTCCGTGCGGCGGAACGTGCGCTATCCGACGAAAGCGCGCCCGCGCGCGGAAGAGGGATTTAATGCGGGAGAAAGGGGGTGCAAGGGCTGAAGAGGGGGAGGGGGAAATGGCAGCATTCGACGAGGATACCGCGCATCCCGGAGCGGGATAAACGAGAGCGGGAATCGTCCCCCTCCCCGTCCTCACCCCCTTGCGTAAGAAGACGGACCAAGTTCGCCAGGATGAGGAGGCTGCAGAATCCACGGCGAAGGAAACTCGATCGTCCTTCTTCGTGACTTCGCTTCCTATGTGATTCCACACTTCTCGTAGATAAAATGCAAAACGGGCGCGCCGGAGGGGTGCGCGCCCCGGAATCATCTTCTGAAAGTTGTCATCTCGAGGCCTGAGGAGGAGGCTAATGAATTAAGCGGGGTCATATCCGTCGCGTAAGGATTTTAACTGAAGGGGCGCTTTCGGCTCGCCAATGCGTCAACCGCTAAAGAAATTCTTTTTCTCGAAACTTTGCAGAAAACCGTCGTTCTAGGTGGAAGCTTCGGAAAATTTATCTAATGATAAATTTTTGCATTTTATTTTGAAAAGAAAGTGTTTCCATTCTCAAGAAAAAAATAACACATTAACACGGAGAAAAAGATTTCACTGGAATTAGCGTTCCTATTTATTTAACTAAAAGTTGTTTCATTGAAACTGCATATACAAAATATTATTTGTTTAAATAAAAATGTTTCGAGCAACAAATTTTAGGATTAATAAATTCTCGTTCTTTGCAAAATGTCAAATGTTTAGAATGAAAGAGTAAACTGCAAGGGAAAAAAATGACGTCGTATTAACCCTTCATGGCAATATTTCAACTAAGCTTGATACTCTGGAGATTTTTAGTCGCTGATTTCAAATCGAAAATCCAAAATATAAGATGTAAAGAAAAATATAAAAATCGCAAAAGAAATAAAGAAGGAAAGATGACATATGATAAATGTGTCGCTGTGCCGCAAAAGATTAACGGCATTAGATCCAATTGAAAATTATCTTGTTAATTTAATAATCCGGTATTAATGAAACAAATATCTATTTTATTGAAACAAGAGCTTCGGCGTGTTGAATTAACAAGATTTCCAGTTCGCGGCTTATACCGCTGATACCGCCGACATGCAATTTATTCTGGGCATTAAAATTTTTATTACATTCTCATGTCGCTGATAAATAACGGCTAGTAAATAACTTCAAACGCAAGGGGAATTTCTTAACTTTACGAGTTAAAAAATTGCGCGATAAAGTATACACCCGGCTCAAGGAATCCTCATTAAGAGAGAACCGCCACCCGCATTGTCGCCTGACGCATTCCTTCAGTACCGGAAGAGACGCCACTTCTTTATATGCACCCGGTGACACGCGCGCGGGGGCGCAGGGCGTCACGATACCGACGGGGGATGGAGGAGAAGGAGGAGAGGAGGGCTGCTCGCACGAGTAGGCGAGCGCTCGCTCGAGCGCTTTTAGAGGCGCTTAAGTAATACAAATGCGAGTTAAGAGACGCGACGAGCATACGGTAACGGATGACCGCTGTATCTCATTGTTTTCATTTCCTTCGCCACGCCGGCCGGCTGTAAGACGCGGAAATGAAGTGCGCCCGCCGGCTTGCCATCTGGGTAGCTGGGAAAAGGGATGAGGGGGATGGCGGCGGTCGGATGGGCTGGATAGCTCCGACGAAGGGGGCGGGCATACTGCCTTCATCCCCCTTCGCGCATCCTGCATGACAACGAGGACTGCCACTCTCTGCCTCCCTCGCCTCCTCATCTTCTTTATGTATATACGTATTTGTGAGTATGTGTGTGTGAGTCCACGCACGCGTGCCCACCGAGAGGGATAAATGGCTTCCACGCTCTTTCGCGACGTTCTCTGTTCGCAGAAAAGAATACCGCCACCTCGTAAAGGGACGACGGGGATTTTTCCTGCGGTGACGTACGGGTTTTTTGAAGCTGAGAAAATTAGTTCGACGCGGCGTGAACGCGCGCACGCTCACTTCGTGTTACGATGTGTTACAAAAGTAATAGATGTCTTCTTTTTTTAATTCATTAAGTATTAACATATATATTTTTTTATGTGACTGACCCAGTTCATTGTATTATTAATAAATTTAATTAAAAAATATTACACGATTCAACATTTGCACGTGCAACATGTAACGTTTCCAATATTATTAACATTGACAAATAATAGAACTAAATCTAGATTAAAAAAGTAGACATTTTGCTCTTAATTCACAATTAGAACAAAGATTGTCATTAAAGTATAAGAAAACATCGAGGTCTGTAGACATGTCTAAAAGATATCTCACTACAGATATTTCCAAGCTATTTCTCGAAAGTATCTAAAAGTTTTCTCAAAAGATTCCTCAAAAGATATCTTTGTAGAATTTCTGGAAGATATCTGTAGACATCTGAAAGACATATTAAACGATATCTTCAAGATATTTGTTATATAAGATGTCTTTCAGATTTCTGCAAGATCAATACATCATCAGATGCCTGAAAAGGATATCTATATCAAAATGCTGTATAAAATATCGTTTACAAGAACTAATAAGAACTAAGAACTTATATTTTTTCAAATGTTGTAAAAAACAAAAATAAAATACAAGCTAAGATCTTTTAGTAATCTAAAAAATATTTTTTTGTCTGTCTGAAAGAATATTACAACGCACTCAATACTTACTACGTAAAATATAAAATAAAGTACAAGGTAATTGCAATTTAAAGAAACAACCGTATAAAATATTTCGATTATTTTCCACTAGTAATACGATTGAAAAAAAGAAAAATAAGTCTCGTGTTCTATAATATACAAAAGTAAAAACGTAATGTGCATACTTTTCACGCTTTGCGCAAGAAAGATTGTGTTGCTCTTTAGCAAAAAATAATTCTCTACAAAATTTTTTTGGGACTATTCTTTTCGTGATTCATCTAGTTACATACACTAAAGATAATGTAATGAAAATTCACAGTGAGAAAAAAATGGTTAAATTAATTAAATTTCTCAATTTGATTAAATTTCTTTATATCAAGTATTTATGTATTTAAGTTAAATACATAAATGCTTGAACTGAAAAAATTTAATTTAATTTAAAGAAACTTAATCGAGTTGAAAAATTTAATTGAATCAACAATCAATTTGGCCAAAAATTTTTTTTTAGTGCAAATAAAGTGCATTATGTATGTGCTTCCTGTCATAGGTAAAATAATTCATCGAATGACGCGCGATGACAAATAAATACACTCGAAATGACAAGTAACAAATATATTCTCTAAATTCTTCCCCAAAGTGACGACAAATAAATACATTCTCTAAATTTACACCAAACGTAGTTGTCGCTATCCTATTGCGTGCCACGTGCGTGTGCGTGTCGTGTGGGAGGAAGAAGGGCGATGTAACGTGGCTTAAAGGGGGAGGGGAGAGATGAGGATGCAAGGTACGTAAGAGAGAACGAGGGGGAAGAGAACGCGTGGAGGGGATGCAACTGCAGGCAAGGCGGAAGAGGCGAGCGTAGGGGAGTGGAGCGTGAATTAACACCTCCACCGCGGCATCAGATAGCGCCCCAACCCCCGTTGGAAGGAACCGGGAAGGTGTTGCTTCTCCGCCACCCCGCAAAGACCGATCGCTCGCGCAGAAATGCGGGAAAGGGATGAAGATAAAAACTCAAGAATAAAAGAAAAATAATCGAGGACGAGATGCAGGGGGCCAACGGGGTCTCTATACGAGTTACAGTAATGATTTTTTTTACGAGTATCGCAGAGGACGACGATTGTAGAATTGCAGAGCTTTCGAAGAATACAAAAATTTAGTTTAATAAAAATTGATTAGTTGAATACGGACTGAAAGCAAGAAATTAGGAAACAGGAATGCAACGGAAAGTGAAAGACGTGATTCAAGTGAAGCTTGCATATCCTTAAATGCAATGATTTATTAATTGCGGTAATTGTGAGCACAATTAGAACAATTAATAAACATATTCTATATAAATTAAAATAATTTTTTGAAAAATCTTGCGAAAAACATGAAAGACGACGCTAAAGAGTTACGATGCTTGCAAAGAATATTACAAATACTCGACGGAACAAATTGATCAAAAACTGATCAATTGAATATATTATAGATTGGAAGCAAGAAAGAGAAAGACGCGCTGCGAAAATGGAAACAGAGAGTAAAAGAAGACGTAGTTCAAGCAACTTGCATTATTCTTAAACGCAACGCCAATGATTTAATTGCAGCAATTATTATGAAGCACACTTGAAATAATTTGAAGACCTGAGTGAAAAAGCGTCGATGCTAAATCAAAGCGATTTTAACACAGCCTTTGTCACATCGAAGCGGAGAGAGAGAGAGAGAGAGGGGGGGGGGAATGTAATTTATTTAAAGTTGAATCTGTTCGAATCCACTCGAGCCACTCGAGTCGCGACTTCATTAATTTACAAAAAGTAGTCACTCGATCCCCGCGACGCAATAACGACATAATTATCAGGAGCGACCAACTTATTACTCACAATGCATTCCCGATTTATTCACGAGACACGAATATAGCGAGGACGTGATATCAACGATATCGCACCGCCGATAAGAGCCTTGCGGGCTTTCGATTCGCCAAAGATCGCACGACAAAGCGGCCAATCGCGACCCGCTCGCGCGAAATAGGCGTATGTTACGTTGATTAAACGTGTTATCGGCGAGCACTTCAACGCGACGGGCTCCGATTTGCCACCGCGCTACGATAAGACCCGATAACGGCCCGATAAAGTGGCCGCTTATCGGCTATCGCGACGATAGGAATTTACGCCATCGCGAGCGAATCGCAAATAGTTGGGCTTCTCGAAAATTCGTCTGAGAAACTGGTCTCTCGCGACAAACGAAGGTCACTCGTTTCCGCAATCGCGCTATCTCCGCTTCATCTGCCGATCTGAGGCAACTGCTCTTAAGTAATGTTGCGCAACTCTTTGCTATGTTATTGTCAATGATGAAAATGAATGTTGAAATTAGATTAAAGATGGACAATTATAGGACAATTCTCAAAACATTAAGAAGATTAGGAAAAAAATTACAGATTGTTTTATATCGCATTAAAAAAATTTGGCGGCGATTTTCTATTCGGATAAAAAATTATTTCGATAAGTAAACATGTGCTCTAATGAAAATGTAATTAATAATGAAATGAAAAGAAAAATATAAATAGTTTTATTTAAGCATTTTAAGTATTAAAGATAATTCATCAAAAATTTCATTGCGATGCAGAGAGATCAGTTTTATAAAACAAACAAAATTTATTTACAAAATAACTAAACAGACAATCCCAATAAAACTTTGTATAAATCATCTTGAATACTTAAAGTATTTACATTAAAAAATTGAGCTTTTTCTTCATGATGTAAAAAATAATTTAATTTCTAATAAAAAATGAACTAAAATTCCAAAAAAAATAAAATTCCAAAAATATTGTATTAATAAAAAATATAAACTTATTTGCACAACTTTCGTATATACAGTTTATTTGAAGTGTTAATATTAAACAAATTTCCAAATTTTATTTACGTTGCAAGGACTGCACGTCCGATACATCTATTGCAAATCTACTTCCGAAAATTAACTTGCATAAATAAAAATTGTATTCTATGAAATGCTTTTGATTTAACGTTCAATAAAAAGAATTGCTTTTAATAATACAAAAAATTATTTTGCTTTATAAAAAGATTCTTACGTCGTCTAAAATGCTAGGAAAAAAAGTACTATAATGTAATAAATTTTACAAATTTTCAGAATAGTTTCCATGAGAAAGATGCTGCAAGAATTCGTTACAACTGTCACGAAATTTGTACCAGGGCTACCTGCGCATAAAGGCAAATCCGTCGGAGATTAGATGGCTAATAATTACCCGGTTACTCAAATAATCGCATTTATTCGGCACGCCTCCAGATGCGGGAAGCGGTTAATCGCGGCGCGACGTTCCGCGCGACGGAAGCGATATCGCCGGGCCGAGCGACTGCGGCTGATAACACACAGCGCAGCAATAGGCAAAGAAAGGGCAGGTGCCGTGCAACGCAGCACCGTCGCTTTTAACTATCGCTTTGCGGGCCGCGACGCTATCAGGAAACGACGCGGAAACAGAGACAAGGAACTGGGAAAGTGTCCTCGTCGTCCCACGACGACGACGACGACGACGACGACGACGACGGTGGCGGCGGCGATGACGACGATGACGACGGTGATAGTACGAAGTCCGGGTGACACGTAGAGTTAGGTCAGGCGGGTTTAGTATAGGTGAAAGAGGCAGAAACGGGGAAAGAGAGAGAGAAAGAGAGGCGGTTAGAGCGTGCTGGTGGCTCTCTGGAAATCCGGCCCGTTCGTGTGGGCAGAGAAAGAGCGCGCCGGCGAATAGGTAGGTACCACCTCTCTGATAAGGAGACATTAGCGCGACCCGTATGCGATAGCGCGCGCCGTTGATAAGCGACGCCGCGTTGCGCGTCGCTCGCCTCGTCGTTTTTGACGGCGTCGGAGAAAGTCATCGCAACGCGACGCGACGCGACGCGACGCGACGGCCCACGCGCGCGAACCGGGACGCGAGTTACGGAGAGTTACGGGCGCGATTAACCGGTTATCCGGGTCCGAAACGCGTTACGAAGGGATTCTCTTCACGAGCAGGTGCATGAAAAAGAGAGAGACCGGCGGGTTTCTGTCTTATTTCTTTCGGAACATCTCGACGCGTCGCACGTGTTTTAACTCCCGTTAACTGTACATTTTATTTATGTATTACTTGCAAATTATGTTTAATTGGAAATTAACTAATTGCACTTTCAAAAATTAAAGTGATTTTTTTGAAGCCGTATGCCTGCCTTACGTATGAAATTCTCAGTACTCCTCGACTTTTTGTAAATTATTATGATTTATACAAATATAGCGATTATCTATTCGTGCGTGGCATGTGAAATATCACATAGTATTTAACTTTGGATAAAGAAATCATAAGCAAGAGTTGTCAAATGCGTGATTTAAGTTGTCTTCTTTTATTATATTTCATGTAATAAGTTGTACGCAAATAAATATTGGAAATTGTAGCTTGAAGTCTTAGATATCATTAAAAAATGTTCAACCTTTTACCAATATAATAAATTGGTGTCTTTTGTAAAAAAAATATGCTTTACAACTAAATCGTACCGCCATGGGAAATATGAAATTTGTAATTTAAAATACGATTAAAGATATAAGGAAGCATTGTAATTTATTTTATTAATAATAATTTATCGGTAAAAGACTGAATTGTACAATATTTAGTAAATAAAAAGGAACCTGGAAATATAACTGGCTTGAATTTGTTTTTGTAAGTGATATATCTTTGTTCATATCAATTATTTTACTTTCGCATCTGTCATCACTTATGCACTTTACATTAACATCATTTATTAAAATAAAATTAATGGCGATACGATTTAGGAAACTCGATATAAAAGATAATATTATGATTGTTTTATATCTTCGAGTAGAAAACTTTTAGACCTTGATATGTTATCGCGAATAACGTAAAATCTTGTAAGATTGGACATAAAAATCTCAAAGTTGCCTAATTACGACAAATAGAGAGAGAGAAATCTTCGTAATATCTCCTACGTACGTAATAACCCACTATCGACTCATGTATTTATAATTGTGAAACATCAGAACGATAAAAAGTCACAATAAACAACACAGCGACTCAATTACTTTCCAGAGCGCATTTTTACACACTTCTCGGTATTTCGTGATTAAAGGGAATACTGGCTTTATGCGGTGAGAGAGAGCACACACGGTTCCAGTTCCAGCAACCCTTCCACCCCGGGAAGCGCGACGTGTTTTTCGCGGAATCGATCTCTCGATAACGCAAATGACTAACGCGGCAGGTGGTTACCTCCCCGTTCCACGTTTTTCTATCAGTCCTAATACATCTCCTGAGGTATGCTTTACGCGAACTGAACGAAATGCACATGACCCCTACGAGCGTGGATGTGCGACTAGCGCGCCTTATCGGGCCCTCGATCGAGGCGAAGTGTAACAACTAGTTGTCCATCCGGCCGGCTCATCTGCCCGGTGAAATAATAAAAACACGACCAATCGCTCTTATAAATATTCATCTCGGATTCCCGCAAAGTCGCAACGCCCTGAAATTAACTCTCGGGAGTTGTGCTAAGAATGGAAACGAAACAGATTATCTAGGTCTTATATTAGATGTTTTGTGATAAATCATTATAAAATGCAATTTTTCAAGATTGTTTCTTATAATTTAACTAATATTTTTTAAATAATTAGATCTCGATTTAACGAGGATCTCCATTTTTTTAAAAAGTAGAGAAGTCACGTAACTTTTCACTCATATATATTTTTTAACGTAGGAACTTCTGACATTGTCACTTGCAAAATAATCAATAATAAATAAAATTTTAGTCAAAGAATTAATTTGTTATTTAAAAATATCTTTCTGATATTGATGAATGTTGATGTAGAAGAAATTGGAAAAAATTGTTTATAATAATAATAATATGTAAATGATGTTGCAACATTTTTATTAATGTAACATCATGTTTAAAAAAATTCACGGACATTTCGTATCTCTTACACGAAAATGATAAGGTAAAACTGCATTACGAATTACGAATGTATGAATTACGAATTTATTTCTCGATATTTATTTATAGTATTATTTGGTGAATGACGCATTTGGTATTAAACGTCCGCATAGAAGGCAGTAGCTCTACTTCCTCCTCCTTCTCTTGTCGAAAGCTCGGTCGAGGGAGGAGAAGAAAGATTCGCTCGGAAGCTGCAACGACAAGAGGCGCGAGTACGCGCGCGCGCGCGCATGAGCGCGCGAGTTATCAGTTCGATAACGCTCATCCTTTGAACGGCCGTCGAGACGGACGCGGGAGATCGTCGGTTTCCAACGACGTTTCATCATCTGTTTCCTTCTCCTCCTCCATCTCCTTCACCGTCCGCGCGCCATTGACGTGCCCATCGCGAGAGGGAAAGAGAGAGATCTCGTCGACGTCGACGGCGTCACACGAGCTTACAAGGCTCACGAGAGATGCATTTTCAGAAAAGGAAGGCGAAGAAGAAAAGGAAGCGATAAGTAAAAAAAATACGCCTTCAATGTTATATCGGACTGTACAGAATAATAATTAAAGTTTCGCAAAGGGTTAAAATATTAAACGCGTGGACTCTACAAGCGCTATAATATTATTTAATGTTAAATAATATTTTTGACAATATTACGTAAATATTATATATATATATATATATATATATATATAGAGAGAGAGAGAGAGAGAGAGAGAGAGAGAGAGAGACAGAAAGTAAATATATTTATTCCTATATTTTAAATTATCGGAAATACCATAATTTTTGAATATAATAATTATAAAGTTTATGATTATGTTATGCATAATAATTCACATTAATTGATCATAATAATATTAATAGACTATTTTTATAATATTCCACAGATGATATATTGAAGTAATGTACTACGAATATTATGTAAAAACAGACTTATAACATTAACACAACATTCCCATAATATTAAAACATTAAAAATATCGAATAACATTCTCGTAATATTATTTTAGTCTTTAATAATGTTCGTATAACATACTAAGAATTATGTGCTTATAGGGAAACGTTTGGACACGTACAAA
Organism: Solenopsis invicta; assembly: GCF_016802725.1. Lineage (NCBI taxonomy): Eukaryota > Metazoa > Arthropoda > Insecta > Hymenoptera > Formicidae > Solenopsis > Solenopsis invicta. The sequence goes on along the minus strand of NC_052676.1, from coordinate 4,732,801 downwards.
AAAGAGGAAAAACTTAACGATCACGCAATTGTGAAATGTATTCTGGAATGTTGAAAAAATGTTCCAGAATTTTTTCAAATTTTTCAGAGCCTAGAAACCTTTTCAAAAATACTAATATAAGCACAAGTGACTCGAATTTGGTCTAGGAAAGAGACAAAAAGAAAAAAAGTTCGATCACGAATGATTAATTACAAATAATGCGTCTGAATGATTTAATTCCTCATTTATTTATATCGTCACTTCAAAATTACTTCATTCACCTCACGTACAATTTATAACAGGAAAAGAATAATTTATGTGCAGATGTATTGATGATAAAGTTGAACGTGTATGTATATATAAGTGCTCTTTCCGTAAAACACAGTAATAATGAAGGAATAAAAGAAAACTACTGATTTCTCGTAGCGGCAGATAAGAATTCCGGCGAGGAATGCGAAGGCAAGGCGATAACAGATTGTCAACAAATTTATTCCGCGACGGACACTCAACCGCGTACATTCCGCAATTTCGGCACGTCCGTGTCGGGTGCGATGATGAAAATTACGCCACGAACTCGGGCTCGCGCGTATTTAAACTGCGACAGCGTCATGATAAGGAGTGCACGTTCGACAGAAATGACGCACCCGTATATCGTCCCGGGGTAATTATATTTCGCGATTAATCGCCGTTATTTATAATGCTAGATACACTGGCGGGAAAGAATTCAATACACCACATGAATCTTTAAACTTATCCATAAATCCGTGAATCGTTCCTAAGCTCGCGGAATCACACACAAGTTGCCGCTTTAAAAACAAAAAAAAAAAAGAGAAAGAAAGAAAAATACCAGCGTTAAACAAGTTATCACGCAAAAGATTTCGTAAATAAAATCTACCGAGTTTCCAGAACACCTTGTATATTTCTACCAACGTAGATTAATTTTAATATTGGTTTAATTTACTCTTTACCTTTTTCTAATTCTTCGAATTGGAAAGAATGAAGACGATAAATCAAAAAAGTAAATAAAAAAATAATTAAAAACAGATTAAAATTAATTGGCATTGATAGAAGTGGACACAAACAAGCTACGCCATTGGTATTGTTTTAAAAGCTCGAAAGAAATCGTTTTCTTTTTTTAGTTCTTCGTGGATGTTCTCGGTTATACAAATAAATTCTTCCAAACATTTATTTAAAAAATTCATCTCGTAGATGAATTTTTCCAATGAATTTTGCTTTCCTTGGAAAAGAAATCGAGATAAATCCGACGACAAATTAAAAATTCGATTTTTTCCGAGTTTTTAAAATTATAGTAATTAATTAGATATACACAGAAAAACTGTATAACGTTAGTATCAAATTAAAACTAATGTATTTAAAAATCACTGCTTCATATGTAAGCAAAAATTATATTCTCGCTAATATATAAAATTTGATAATCTTGGTTGTTAAATCTTTAAAGAATTTGATAATCTTAAAAATTTCAGCAAAATATTACATTTTTATTTCAATATTAGAACAGTCATTTAAAAAGCACAATATGATTGTTTTGATAATAAATTAATTTAGCAATATTAATATTTGAATAATAATATTAAAACATTTTCTTTTCTTGATTTAAAAATATTATTAATAATCTGATCTTTTTTCCTTCCAACTCATGAAAATTATTACTGAACAATGAAGAATATATTTCTCTTGATAAAACTACACACAATTTCTTTATGTAAGCAAATTACGTCTGTTTAACGCTATATAATCTCCTTTCAATAATTAATAGTTTGCAAATAAAAATCATTAAATCAAGAATGCTCCTTTCTTCTGTGTAACGTTGCAATCCCCAGAACATTTTTAATTCAAGACGACAATAATTAGGCGCAATTTACACAACCATATTTGTGTGTCCTCGTACATCGTAATCGCTTCCACACAATTATCATAAAATCGTTATTTTATATTTCGCTATCATCATCCCACGTTATTGAGCTGTGTATATCGCAGCAACAATTACTGTCGAACCTCGATTAATGCGCGGAGGAAGCCGTGGAAGGGCGGGCGGCGCGATATATCGACATCGCGATATACTTGCGATGGAGCTTTTAACGTCGTCGTTATCAGCAGCCAGTGCGAGACCCGGGCGATATCTCTCCACGTCGGGTTTCTTCGGGGATACGGTAACGTAAGCGTTCGTCGTGAAAACGCGCCTCGGTCACGTTCGCGGCCGCTATCGCGATTTCGGATCTTTACAGCGCGAGCTGTCAATAGAGCGACGCCATTATGCGGCCGCGTCCACGGGCGCGAGAGCCGCAAAACCTCTCGTCGATGATACGCGATGCGTCGCGACGCCCGGCTCGATAAGCCCGGGCTCGAATTCAAGAAAGCCAACCAGATTTACGCGGAAACCAGATTGCGATGAGTAAGCGGGAATAAAATGAGATGGCGAGAGTATAAAAGTGCAGCAATATAAAGGTATAGCGTGAAAACAATATGCGCAAGTTAAACAAAAGGACAATGGTAAATTGACATAAAGAATAATGAATATCATAACATAATAGAATTGCATTTTTTCCCTACAATGTTCTGAGAATAAAAAAAAATCTAAAGAACGCGCTGAAACGTTTTCAAAAATATATAATATTAATCTAGTTCCGCTTTCTCCAAAATATAAAATCAAAGAGATATATTTATGTAATAAATAATTCTGAGAGAGGAGACATAAAATAAAAGAAAGGCAAGAAATTTAAAAAATTCTCTTATAGAAATTACTGCTTTACATTTAAGGAATTTAATTATTTTGAAGTAATAATTCTTGATAATATTACATAAATATTATGTGAAAAGTAAATAATATTATTTACTTCAATAGTTTAAATTATCGACAATATTATAACTTTTAAATGTAATAATTATAAATGTGTTAATGCTTTATGCATAGTAATTTACATAAATTTTTGATCATAATAACATTCGTAGAATATTTTAATAATATACCACAAATATTATATAACATTAATATAGTGTTCCCATAATATTAAAACAATATAAAAAATATTAAATAATATTCTCGGAATATTGTAGCGCTTTGAGAAAGCCATTCTAAAATCAGATGATTTTAGTAATGATTAAATCATCATTATTATAATCATCAGAGATTGATAAAAACGCAAAAATAATAAGAACAATGTATTAAAAAATATAAACATTCAAGTTGAGTTTATCGATAAAAAAAGAAAATTTTTACAAATATAATAATCTCCCGTTTAACAATTTATAAAAGAATGGCAGTGCTTCCCAAAATTCTGCGGGGTGTGCTAATTATTCAAGACGGAAAGGCGCGCGCAAAAACGACGGCGCTTTTTCGCAGGGCGACGGCGGCGGTGGAATATGGCGGTCCGGGGCTTTTCAGCCGTTGGCTTTCAGTGCGGCAGATAATGAACGGCAACCCTTGCGCCCGGGCACCACCACAACCGTTACACTTCCTACCTATCCCGCGCCGCCCGCGTCGCACGTTCCCACGACCTCCCCCCGCTTCCCTCCCACGGATTCCAACCCCGATGTCAACAGGTGGGCGCTCGCGGATGCCACCGACACAACCTGGCACGTCCTGGGACACGTCGATCGTCCTCGTCATCCTCATGATCCTCGACATCGCTCGTTATACCCATCCCATCGAATCGCGAATGTCGCTATCGTTCCTATGGAACTAGCACGAATGTCTAATCTTTCTGAAGAGTCAGAAACTTGGGAAATAATATTTCTCTCTCTCTCTCTCTCTCTCTCTCTCTCTCTCTCTCTCGCTACCTTATATTTTAATTTCATTCAATACAAAATAGCTAAATAAAATAGCTAAATAATTTTCAGATCTTTTCAAAAAAATTATTTCTTAACCTATTTATAATTTATTAATGGTTATGACTTCATTTTTAATTCTCTAAAAAAGTTGAGAATTTAAAAATATAAGAAATAATATTTTTACGTTTATATTTTAGTAAGTCATTAATTGCTAATTAGGGACAATTAGCATAAATAAGAAATTTCTGGATAATAATGTAAAAAATCTGTAAAGTTTCATATAAACTTTGATAATCACTATGCTGATAGTTTTCATACTATTACATTTTTTAATCGGTTTCGAAGAAAGAGGGGGAGGGAAGAAAAAGGGGGGATCTGAGAGAAACATTGCATCAAGAATACGGCGATAATGTGTTTTTTTTTTAAAGAAATCAGCATTTATGAATGTTTTCATGCGATTTCTTTCGCTGCATCGCTGTTGATAAGTTGTGTGCATTGTATATTGCGCTTTTGCGATACCCCGAAATCACTATAGTTCTTTTGATGATCCATTCTTGGAGAATCGTATTTTAAATCGCGGCACGATCTTTCCGAGAAAGCGTCACGAGTCACGACTAAGGTGTGACAAACTCTTGAGTAATTCTGAGACATTAGCCTTAAAAAAATTGAGACACAATAAAAAAATTCGACAGTTTTTCATTAATATTAAATAAATATCAAAGATATAAAAGATATGGAAACTTATTTCATTTAATGCACTTTTATAATGTACAATTAACCTATATTGCATAATTTTTTTTAATGTAATTAATCGCGTTGGATGTTTCTGATATCCCCTAACGTATATTTATAACTTATATTCATTTTTCTCAATTGCTCTCTTTGGTGGTTTATACTTAAATAAAAATTGATAATATTCTATACATCCTTTAAAGATAAAGATAAGTGCAATGATTTTAAATTGTGAAATTTGTGCTATAATAATAAAACAATGTTGATAGGTAATCCCCTGTAAGCACAACATATTTTTAGAATACAAACATTATTTAAAATTTAAAATAATATATAATATTTCGAGAATATTATGAAAATGTTTTGCGACTATTATTATGATCAAAAATTATTGTGATTATTATGTATAAAATATTCATAAACTTTATAATTATTACATTTAAAAATTATAATATAATTGGATAATTTAAAATATTGAAATACTGAAATATTAAATATTATTTACTTCATATAACATTCCTAATCAGAAGTTGACATATAACCATTTTTTATTAATATTTCAGGAATATCATTTAATATAAAAATAATTTTATGTGCGTATATAATTATAGCAATGTGCATTCATGAGGCTAAGTGTCTTGGATACGTGTAATGAAAGGTTAGTAAATTTTAAATATATGCAACCTATTATTATATTTTATATTGGCCATGTTCCAAAATTCTGGAACACTGCAGTGCATAAAATCTACAGCATTACACATGCGCAAAGTTATTAGATATTAGTCGCTACTGCTAATCAGTGAGCGGTTGCAATACCGAATGCACCAATTTTACGTAATGCAAAAAATCGAGACAAATGGTGTCCCGATTAAGCTTAAGGCTTAGGTTTCTTCCGAGACGTTTCTACAGAAAGCCGAAAATCGTGATAATTCGTCATCCTAGTCACGACGCTCGTCGGAAATCGTCGTTGAAATCGTCGCCAACGATCTCGCGTAGGTGCATCGTGCAGGATGCAGCACACACTGTGTCGGCACCGTTTACTCTCGTTGCTCGCTGCAGTTTTTTTCTGGACTGCCGCGTCCGCGCCGCGCGCCTTCGCGATTTTCGTTCGTACTCTCATCGGCGGGGCCGATACGATAAGCGGCCGCTGTTTTCCAACGATCGCGGTCTCTCCCGCTATATGCACTTGCAGATTGCATTGTTGTCTTGTCCCAGAGATCACCGCGAGGGTATCGGCCTTAGCCTGCCGCGATATCGGACCGCAGAACCGCGATACGCAGTCGGAGGAGAGATGACTTTCCCGCGGGATAAAGACGACCGAGATCAGGGCAGAAAACAATGCGCGTTGTCGACACTGATGAGCGTCTCGCGCGGAACGTGTGCCGAAACTCGCGGTAACATTGCGACAGTCCCCCTTTTCTCCCGCCATCCTTTCACACTGAGAAAAGTTTAATAATAAAAACACTTCAAAAATTTTTTAATTAACTTAGTTAATTTTAAATGATTTAGTTTTTAACTTTAACTAATTATTTTTGAAACGTAAACTTTAATTTATTAATTGTTTTCCTACGTTAAAAATTTATCTATACATAAAAAAAATGCATTCCTAGATAAAAAAAAATTTCTTTGTTATTTCATATAAACTTAATTTGCAAATAAAATATTAAATTTGTTTGATAATCCATATTATAATTGTTTTGAGTAATCTAATTTTAAAAAATTGCGAATTTCTAACTTGATATGAATAATGCTTTTCAAAATTAACATTTAATCTAATTTTATTAATAAAATAATAACTGTTAATATAATTACCAATATTTGGTTATATTACATTTAATTAAAATTATTTTATCAAAGCTCAGTAACTATCAATTAAATATATAGAGTGGATTATTATTATCAAACTTTTTTCAGTGCACGGACGCCTGAAAAATCTTATCTTTTCTCTTTTCCAGACAGAGAAAAAATTTTGTTGAAAAACTAAAATATTTAGTCCGGTATATTCAATTAAACATTGAGTTGATTCAACCATCATTTAGTCGCCCAAAAAGGGTACAGTTCATTCACGACAAGCATTAATACTTTTTTATTCCAGAATTAACTAAACCAACTCAAATAATTAGTTGAACGTATCGGACTAAATATTTTAGTTTTTCAACAAACTTTTTTCCCCAGTGCACTAATCTTTTTTTTCTTTGTTCAGACATCGCGTCTAATGCACCGAACGTATCGTACGTTCAATCGCGAGTACGTTAGTCGCACGGCGTAAATTATTTTAAGACGTCCCTTATATTTATTTACCGCGCTCCCGTCATTTTTATAAAGTCGACGTATCGCACGTTTAATCTGCAGCGTACGTTACAGATACAGCCATTGTTACAGCACGCGAGCTGCTTACCGTCCCGAAAGCGGTGTAAGCCCAGTTTTGCAACATTATGAATTTCAATGAGGCGTGCGTATAAACGGTGTGCGATATCGATTTTAACCCGGCCGCGGTGAACCGCCGCGAAATTTCGGGCTTAACCGGCCCGACGCGGACGCATTAATGGGAATTAATGGGTTTCGCTTAAATGACGTATTACTTAATTAGCGTACCATTATTGTTACATTGTCGGACAGAGTGTTACTTTACTAATGTATATATGCCATCACTGATCATTCCCAGCAATTATTTCACGCAATTATCGAACGACGACATAATTTCGATTTACCCTTTCGCTAATTAACAAGATATAAATATGATGGAAAGTATAGAGCGCAAGGATTTATTTAAAAATATAAAAGTATCTTTTTCGCGGCGATACGACTAGCGTGTGTATTACTAGTGATACGCTTCCACAAATATTTTAGTAATTATCAAATGTACGACAATACAATTCCGATAAACCCTTAATTAATAAGATATAAATATAATGAAAAACATAAATTATAAGAAGTATTAAAATATAAAAATATTTTTTAGGGGAGGAGGAGGAGGAGGGGGGGGAGGGAGGCAGTACGACCTGCAGATAAAGAGGCTAGGTCTCTCCACGCTTACTTGAATATTATAAGTGCAAATTAACGGCGGGACGCAAATAGTACGTGTGGCTCCTTGTCTCGCGCGCGATAAGTGGGGATGACGCGGCGATCTGAGAGCGATAAGGCGCCTTTAACGGTGCATCGCGCACGAGACGCGTGAAGCAACGCGACTGAGCTCGAGGTAAATAGGTAATTTCCATGATTCATAATCGTTATCTACGCGATAACGATTATGTTTTTTCAAGCAACTCGCGCTATTCGCCGCCGATACTCGAACCACCGACATAATGGCGAAGCGCGGCGAAATATTGCTAAAATTATCCGTCCATAGATCCCAGGCCTGCCACCTGATAGAAGAGCTCGTCAAGTGCTACAATATTCCTAGAATATTATACGAATATTATTAAAAATTAAAATAATATTCCAAGAATATTATTCAATATTTTTTATATTATTTTAATATTGAGAATATTGTATTAAACGTTATATAAAATTCGTGGTGTATTTATTTCAATATCAGAAGAATATTGCAAAAATGTTCTGCGATTATTATTGTCAAAAATTAATGTAAATTGCTGTGCCTAAAATATTCATAAACTTTATAATTATTACATTTGAAAGTTATGGTATTCCAGATAATTAAAAATATTAAAATAAATAATATTATTTATTAATATTAATAGGAATGGACACATGACCACTTTCTATTAATAATAAATAATATTTTAGGAATGTTACTTAATATTAAATAATATTAAAGCGCTTATTAGGACAAGCCCGTTCAAAAATCTCACGAATCTCACGAAATGCGTCCGCGCGTCCCCGATGGACCTCGCCATCTCGTTTGAAGTTGACGAAAAACGCGGAAACGCCAATTTCCAGACAACAGAGACAATGAAAAATGAATCACTCTGTCGCGAACTGAAGCTTCAAGGACACGATCATTATCGCGTCTACGGAAGATGATTAATTCGTCATGTGTGCATCATTGAAGTTGCAGCCTTATTATCTCAGGTGTACAACACGTTTCTTATTACAAACGTTTAGTCATTCACTCTTACGCTCCTCAAGGCCGGCGCTCTAAATGCGGCCGCCTCATTTCACGTTGATATATTAAGCGCGCGATTCAAATTATCCGCTACCGTTTGCGCTTCCCGCGCGGCAAACTCGAGCAAATAAAATCAAACTCGAGGAAATTAAAAATCGAGTCGGACTTGAACTAAACATTAAAATAAAATCCGTCGCGTCTCTCGCGGGCAAGAATGCGCGGCCCGAACGCTTATCGCGTTTATCGTTAATACGTCCAAAGTCTCCATATTATTCCTCGGCGAGTTCAACGATTATTCATTGGTTGCGGTCGATACAATTAAAAACTCGGAGCGAAAGCGGCCGAGAGACGAATGACGACGTTGCTTTTTAAGGAAAAAGAGAAGGAAAAAAAAGGAACGGTCGCGCGCTGCCGAGGACCGTCGTCGATAGGATATCAGCTGATGATGATGGTCAGCCGGACGAAGATAGCGGTAATGAGTGCAACGGGAGGAAAGTTTCCATCGAGCGAATAACCAGTAAAAGGGGCTCCCCTAGCAAAGGAGAAACGAGAAGGAGAGAGAGGGGGAGGGGGAGGAAGGGTAAGAGGGCAACCGGATGATGGACTGATTACGCTTTCTGGTACCGAGATAGTCGCCTGATACCGACGAACTTCTAGGAATTCCAAATGTCTGTCGTCACGTTGTACGTCAGATGAAGCTACGATTTTTCCTTCCTCGCCCAGTCGAATTGCATTTGTAATGCAAAAAGCACACGTATCAACCACCATGTTACTTAACATTTTTAGTTATCAATATGTCAGAGAGTGGAGCAATGTCAAATGGGGCAGGCGTCCAATCAATTTTTTGTTGGGAGAGAATAGACTCGAAATTTGTGTCTAGAGAGAAAGTTTTCGAACATATTATTGTGTATCGTATGTTTGCTCGTTCGCGAAAATTTCCCACATCAAAATAGATTAATAATATACTGATAACAAAAATGAGAAACTCTGAAAATCATCGTTTTTTTTTTGCTATTATTTTTGCTACGACTATGTAAAAATCATGCCAAAACGAACCAAAGATAAAAGTTGATACTTTCGCGTGGAAATTTAGAAAAAAATTTGCTGTCGATGCCATCGTCATAGAAAATCGTCGTTTTTAGCCAGTTTTCTTAAGATTATGACGTGACGACCAATTGTGATCAGCAGATTAATGTTTAGCAAGCAAAGATATGTTGGAAATGATTATTCTCACTTGTGTTGCAAAAAATAAAAGATCAAATTTGTTTCTTTATGTAATTAATCTATAGTTTTTCAAATTTTTCGAATATTTAAGTATTTATATTTAGTAGTGGGTATTTCAGTATTCATCAGGTAACTGTTTGATATGTCTTCAAATTTCTAAACGATGAATACGCGGAAAAAACGGTTTTGCTAAAATATCTAAAAATTTAGCTGAATACAGATCTGAAAATAATTTGGTTATCATCAAAATAATGGATTCTCAAACTGATTGCTAGAATGTCAAAATTTTTTACAGCATTTCTCGTCATGCTTGATCTGTCATAGTTATTTTGATGATCTAATAAAATTATTTTCAGATGCAAATCTGTATCCAATTAAATGATTAAATAGCTGTTAAATAGCTGTTTCAGCAAAATCATTTCTTCCGTGTGACAAATTGTACAACAGATTGATCGAGAAAAGTCGAAAATCACCAAGTCTCGAAGAAGAAAAAATTCTCTCTGCTGTAAAACAGTGGCACTATTTCCTAGCGTCTTAACTTCACATGCTGCGGCAGTTTATCTGCATTCTAAAAATACGTGATGCTTCCCGCGCGATTAGCTGCACTAGCGCGCTGGTAACAGCCGTTAAAAAAGCATCACGCATTTAAAATGCCAGATAAACTAGCCCTTGTTTCCCTTCATGTCTTTTTAAACGGTCGAACGTCGCGTAAAGCGCCTAAAGCGTTTAACCATGCCGCTGACGCGGTAAGGACACTTTCGTAAGGCGGACGGTGAGGAGGAGAAGGAGAAGGAGGAGAAGGAGGAGAAGGAGAACGACGACGACGACGGCGACGAGAGAGCGAGCCGAACGAGATACCCTGCCGAAAGTTAAAAGAGAATTCATCCATAAATAAGCGCGGCTCGCGAGATTTGCCTCGGCTCCGACTCGGCGAGAGGAGGAATCGGCGCGCGATCTTCCAACGGAATAATAATGCGGGTGAAATAAAACCGGCCTCCCCACACACGTACGTATGTAAGTGCGCGCGCGTACGTCGAAGGGAGAAGGAGAGAGTACCCACATAATATCCCCATAGAAAGATGGGAAGATCAAACACTGAAATTACAGCATTGTGAGCATTCCTCTCGCCGGGCCACTCTTCTTCTTCTTCTTTCTTCTTCTTCTTCTTCAGCGTTGCGCATACCGATAACGTTCCTCCCCCTCTTTTCTTCTCTCTCCCTTTATCCTGCTCTCTCTCTTTCTCTCTCTCGCTCACACTCTCGCGCGCCCCGCATAAACACACACTCGCCTGCATAAGGCTCCCTTTATTATCGAGCCTCGGATCGCGTGCATATTGCATCGTGCCAGTACCGGACGCGACGTACCGGCATGAGGACGACGTACCGCACCGCACCGTTGGATCTGTCTACGGACTTCTACGTACGCTGGAGGTAACCAGGGGATATATGGCTTCAGAGATGTGGACCCTTCGATCAATATGGAGTAAACCTTATCGTGTCGAAAACAAGGCGATATATGACGACCTTAAAGTTGCGTAATTTCAGGCAACGAAGCTCTCGCGAATCTTTTCCTTCGGAGCACCGATGACAAACGCTTCATTCTTATTCCTTTCACGCGGACTTTATTGAAACTTTAATTCCAATTTAAAAGGCACGCACTCAGTTACCATGTTATAACACTTAATTTTTATTATTTAATTCTTAGCGAGATTAGATGATAATTAGTTAAAAACTAGTTCAAGTTGGTTAATTTTTAATTTAATTACTTATTTGTGAAACAAACTGTAATTTATTAATTTTTTTCCTAGTTAAAAACTTATCTGTGTAAAAGAAAAAAAATACATTTCCAGATAAAAACAATATTTTTTACTTCAGCAAAGTTTTTTTTTTTACTTCAGCCTAAAACAAAATCAAGTTAAAGAAACGATTTCATCAATTTAAACATACTTTTTCTCTGAGTAAAATATCAAAAGTTGAAACGTTGTCAAAAGAGGTAGCATCTGATTAAGTTTTTGCCCAAAAAGAAAGATGGACCCCGAATTGTTCGAAGAACATCTTTGTATATTTTATTGTACATTGTGCTCGTTCCTGTCAAAATAAATCAACAATGTCAAAATTTTCAAGTCTTCTCAAATAATTTAATCGATAACGCTCGAGTGCTTAAAAATCTCGCGGATTGTTTCATATTCCGCGAAAAATTGACGCGAAAGAAACTTTGCAATAGAGCGCGCCGCCTCCAGCAGCAGCAGCAGGCTTATCACGCGGCACACCTGCGCGCCTTTGTACCCCCGCGTTCGGCGATAAAGATCTGGTCGAACCGTGTGAGAATCGACGGAGGACGAGGACGGACGGTAACATTCGTCAGATCGATCGATCGCTCGCTCGCTCGCTCGCTCTCTCGTCCTCCTCGTCCGTCGTCGCCGTCGTTTCCATCTCGCGCGGAATGCATTAAGCCGGACGTCGTCGTCCTCTCCTCGCGAATGGAACCAAGTGAGCGGCACGCAGACGATTTTTAAGCAGATAGGATTCCACCGCACACCACGCTCTTTCAGACACTCCCACAAACGCACACGCGCGTACGCGGCAGTTCGCGAGCCGCATAAAACGCGGACACAGAGAGGAAGAGACGAGCGGGAGCGGATTCGGTGCGTAGGTTGAGTTTTTTTTCTTTCTCTCTCATTCTCTTCCTTCTTTTTTTTCTTAGTCACCTGTTATCGACCTTAGACTTTAAGACGTTAAGTTTTTTGTCGAGATTTGGCTCTTCCTCTGCTCGATAAATAGAAAAAGACTCGGTTAACGAAAATCTACAATCGGAGAAAGTGACGCGTATTTTCAATTTATTAAATATACTGGGCGATTCCTAAGTAAGTGTGAAAAGTTCGAGTGAACAATCGTTGCCTTCTTTTACGAAGAAAAATTCTACGTTCAAACATATGTCTCTTATAAAGTGCTTTGTTTTCAAAGCATACGCGATGTCAAAGTTGAAAAAGATCTGAAAATTTAAAAAATGCTTAAAGATGTTTTCAAATTTGATAAATAGAATTTAATTTCAATTTTTTACTTTAACTCGAAAATAGCTAAAATTTAAAAAATGCGTTTACAGTCGTATGCAAACACGTGGGTTATTAAAATTAAAGAAAATTTTTTTAGTATACTTTTCTTAATTTTATAATACTAAATCGTGTTTGCATATGACTGTAAACGTATTTTTTCAATTGTAGTATTATATTTTTTTCCCAGCGTTTCATTAAAAAAAAACTCAATATGATTGCTCGTACGCAATTGTTCATGCCTCTGGTGAACATGTTTTATCGATACTAGAACATGGTTATTAATACTACATATATTAACCATGTTTTGATTAATTTGAATAAAATATCTTTAAGCGTTTTCGAATTTTTTAAAATCTGATACCCTGTATCTTGAAAACAAAGCACTTTAGGACACGTTTATGTTCACGGGACATTTAAAAAAAAACATAAGACAAGGAATATCCCCTTAAATTTTTTACACTTACTTAGGAATCACTCTGTATAGTGGAGGCAGAAAAAAAAATAATTTAATAATTGTTTTATATATGCATATACATTTTGTGCAGATAAAAGTAGAAAAAATAAAGACAAAAAGAGGACTTTAACGTCTTTAAATGACAAATTTTATATTAAAAAAATGCAATTCGTACGTGCATGCTATAGTCACTAAAACTATATAAAGTGAAAATACCGCAGTATTATTTATCTCACAATGAAATCTCACAGTTGCGTTCTAACCAATTTCATTTTATTTTATTCATCGATTTCTCGTCTATATATTGACGAGATTCTATTTGCGCACTTTGATTAAAAACCCAAATTTTAAAAATAGAGAGAAAGACACAAGTTTATCCTTCTCGATAAAAAAAAAAACGTAAAGTTTCTTCTTCTCGTTGGCAAGAAAAGAATTGCAAAGAATAATGAAAGAGCGCAGGAACGCAGATAAAATGCTAACAGAATAGAGACAAACAGGATAAAGATCATTCCTGTAGAGAAATAAGGGAGGAAACCTTGTTGTACGTAGTTATTCTTTTTAATTCAGGCGCCATAAATTTTTCAAACCGACGCCATGACGGGGTCAAAGATCACGTCCGTCCCTGATAAAATGCACGTGCACATGTACACATTACACACACGCGAGCGCCCTTCTCCACGTGGAGAACCCAGGGTTGCCCTCGGGGGGGTGTTGCGGCAGTCAGTCCGCAAGGGGGTGCGCGCGGCCCCCTTCCGTGGGGGGTGAGGAGAGTGCAGCCGGGAGACGTGGCGGTAGAAGGAGAAACTAACCCCAGACGATGCAGGGGCTGATAAAACTACGAATGATAACGTCTGCAGAGCGCTCGCCCGACTGTTTCTGACTTTTCGCGATAATCTCGTGCCTCGCCTACCGCCCCCCACCCCCGTTCCTCCCCGCGCTCCCCGGCGATTTTATCCGCTGTATTTCCTCGCGCTGTGTGTGTAGAGAGAGAAAGAGAGAGAGAGAGAGAGAGAGAGAGAGAGAGAGAGAGAGAGAACCGTCTCAAGGTCTTATCCGCGAAACCGGTCCTCCCACGCTTATCAGCGTGTCCTCAGAAAAGTGCTCCGCGATGTCGCCGCGGCGATTACAGCGAGATAAACTGTCGATCGATCGTGCGTTGCCCGACACAGATTTTGCAAAACTTACGGCAATAATGGATTCTTGGTCGCCTACGTTAGAGTCTCCGAAATGACTCCGCTTTATAGAAATACGAATTTCTAGCAATACGATGTGCATTTCTAGGTTCAAAGAGAAGTCCCATACAGCACAACATAGAAAAACTATCGTAAAATATTGCTGCAATGTTTAACATAAAACAGTCGAGTCTAATAACACATTTATTTGAATGAAATAAATTTTTCTCTCAGAGTACGTAAACTTTCGTTCATCTTTGTTTAAAATACTGCAATGAGAAACTTCGCGTAACACTAGAAATTTGTTGAAGCTTTCGCAACGGATCAAACTGCTTAACAAAGCAGTTTTTATTCAACAGATATTAGATAATTACGGATGGACAATTGTGATTCTCCTCGCGAAGTAATTGTTAGAACCAATATTAATTATACGAGAGGAGTGTTTCTAATTTCTGTCGGAGCAAAAGTGCTCAGATTTACTTTGAAAAGAATTCTTATCAGCGATTTACGCTTTCACACGCGACATTGAAACGGACTTGTATCATTTCCATGATGTTCCTTTTTTTCACGCGAGATATATAGATATGTAGAACGTCTTCGAATGATTGGATCTCGGGAGGCTTTTGAGTCATAAGAATAATACCTGACGGGTAAATATATAGAAAGACAACGTGTGATAAGATTGTTTCCTAGATAGTATCTAAACACATTTAAAATTTTTCAAAAATCCTTACTTAAATAGCAAACGATGCTTTTAAAAATACTTTGAAAACATTTAAAAACCATTTTTAAAAATGTTAAAAATAATGGGCTGAATTCCCTTTATTTTATTTAAAAAAAAAAAAAAAAGTTTGTTTAATGAAAGGATAATTTTTAACATTTGATAAGTTTTATCCTTTAATATCACACAAATAAATGTTTTATAAAAACTCCTCTAAAATTTTTATCTTTCTAAAAAAAAAAATTCCGTGATAAAAAAAAAAAAAAGAAAAAATTAGGGGAAAGTCCCGCTTAACAACACTGAAGAAGAAATCCCTGTTCGCCCTTTCCTCTCTTCATCCGTTTCCTTTCCTCGTGTGCGCGCGGTTTGTTCGTACAATAATATCTTGTTTAACCAGACAAACAACGGCACGCGCACGCCGCCGAAGACACCTAATTGCTCGCTCGTATTTGCTCGATAAACACCTTCTGCTGTGTATAAACCCCGCCCAGCCATCTCCCTCGGCAGCGGCCCGATAACGAAAACAGGCGTCTTTGAGTTTCGCGCAGCTTCTCTTATTCCTCGCGTACTCGGTTACTCGAATATCGTATTGGCGCTGCCGTAATAACGGATACTGATAATTTTCTACAATTAAGTGCAAAACATACCTGACCTAACATTTAATAAATTGACAATATTTAAATATATTGTGTTTTATCTATCCTTTCAGAAATGATAGGAATTGCATAAAAAATTGTTGCCTAAAATTTTTAAGAAAAAGATTAAGATAAGATAATAGATATTGTCGGAATAAAAACGTAATTAATGAAATGTAAATATCGTAATAATTTAATTTAGGCAATTGATTCCTCGCAAAAATGCGTTGGATACTATTGCTATTTATATTCATTGTTATAACTACTAATTGTAAGCTACACGGAACATTTTATTAATAAGCGCGTAATTCATCACTTCAGATGCATTTCTGATCACGATCGCGAATCGATTTTCGTGCAGACGAATCGATCGTCACGCGGTTGTGGCAGCCGATTAAAAAATCGGTGCGAGCGGCCGATGCACTTTTCTCGAGACGCATTTCGACGTGGGAAGCTTTAATTGCCACCGAGAGGTCGTGCTTAATTTCGACGCTATCGCGATCGGCAGTTGGTGGTATCCCGGCCCGAAATGACCAAGGCGCCACTCTTATCTGAAGAGGCCCGGATAAGCCCGATGATTGAGGAGAAAAGGGGCACTCGAGATACATATACTGACGCTGCTCGCAGGAGAGAAGACGAGAGAGGAGGGCAGAGAAGCGGCGGCGAGGGGGAGGAGTGGGCGCAGCATCCCGATCGGGGTACACGCATACGACGATCTCCGCGCCGATACCGTGAAATGGCAGGCACCTGAAAACCGACCGGTGACCCTGAACGAGGATACTACGAACGATCTTGAGTTTCGTGGCAAGTTACGCCGTGAAACGCGCTTCGCCTCTTCAACGAATCAGTCTCGACTGATCGCTCGAAAAAAAGAGAATTGCCGAAACAATAATCCCGAAAAGTGTGCGAAGGACCGCACTCGAGCCCTAAGTGTCATCGACGAAATTCGACGATCTCCGGGTATTTCGGATTAAGTACTATTCTGCTTTTATGTTTTTTGTCTTTACATTTACATTTACCATTACATCAACACTTGTAAAAGAATTTTCTTGAGAATTGCTGGAATTTGTTCTCTAGGAATTTTATTTAAAAGATTACAAAGGTAGGATTAGAGAACTCTTTTTAATATGCAGCTTTGAAATAAATTTATTTTATTATACCTTTTAACCTTCATCATACAATCACAAATACCCACTTGAATATTAAATTTGAGAAAGGACAAAAAAGAAATAATATGAATTAAATGACATATTTAATAATCTACAGTCCACAATACACGGAAATAAAAAATTCGAAAGGTGATTAAACGCCAATTTAGGGCGATGTATTATTTTCTATTGTCGCTGATTTTTAATGAAAAATTCATGAATCACGCGAGAATGTGTATATACATATTTATTAATCAAATTTGCATTATCGAAAAAAAAAATCAAAGAAACAAGTTGTCAGAAAAAACCAGATAAAATTAAATTTAAACATAAAATTCCAAAAATTTCCTAGAGTGCCAATAGAATTCCATGAAAATTGCAGATTTTCTTGGTTTTCCCCAGTAGTAAACAGTCCGATCTATCTTTTATACATCTTTCTAGTAGCGGCACTAGGAATTTGATTAATGTGACAGACGTAAACAAGACTTTGTCGTCTTTTATTCCGTACACTGGCAGAACGAGTAACTTGCATTTTTTACCGTTTCCGTCTATCATAGGCACTTGCAATTTCTTAAATTCATTTATGTGTGCTGCAACGCGCATTTCCAGCGCAAATAACTTTGCATAATCGTCGGGATTGTGAAACAAAGGTTAAGTTTGCACCCGCACTTTGTAAAACTGATGCAGTCCTGATAAATATTTCTTTATAGAAATCTCTCTGGTTGTCATCTTTTCAATCTTTTGTATTTCAATTTTACATACTTTAATCTCGTCCTAAATTTACATTCAAACAAGAATAAATCACGCAAAATTAACACGTTTATTACAAATCTAGTAATGATTAATAAATATATATTAAATCATGTGACTCAATTATTTACTTAACTATTTTTCTTTCTTTAGCTTAACATGTACATCACGAGTAAAAATACGACGAATAAATACGAGTTTCCTGTAACATATTCGTTTCGAATAACTCAAATCATGCGTTTACTGGAAAAAATAGATACTGCATCAATTAATGTATCATTGCATTGAGATAAGATCAAATAAAAAGAACTCGTTTGTCGCACATTCATGTTAGTTGATTCACATACGGAATGATTCATGTCGCTTAAGGAGAAAAAAAAAAGATGTCAATAATTCGCGATAGTTACGTCACCGATTCAAGATACAAATAATAAAATTATAATAAAGATAAGAAGCAAACAAGCAACACTACTTAATAATCGCGACTGTAAAATTTTTGAAGGGTCCGAAAAAATATGTTGGACGTTTCCATTTCTGGAGCATTGATTTTACGAAATTTGCAACCGCGTTGGTAAGCGCGTTATTAATCTCGAATCGCTTATAATCGATTGAAGGAGAAGATCGGAGGGCGTGGGCGCGCATATCGGCGCGGTCGAAATCGAAAGAGTGCGAGGGAATCGGGCTACCACCCTGTGCCTCGTCGCTTATCTCGAAGCTTGAGAAAACGCAGACGCTTCATGGTAATCTACACGGTATCGAATTCCTAAAACCAACGTTAATAGAACGGAGAGCAGAGGAAAAAAAAAGATGGAGAGAAAGAGCGCGTCTGTGGCGTAAGAGACGTTCATTCTATTTTCAGAAACAACTTATGTAGCAAATAAAGTAGATAATAAAAAATATCTGAATAGGAAAAAGATATAAATCTAATGTGACATTATATCTCACTTTGATAAAAATTTTGTGGTTAAGAAAGGTTTTCTGTTTATTGACACAGAGATCGAAAAAGGGAGGAAAGAAGGACCGTGTGTCGCAAGAAACATTTATTTTCAGACTTAGGTATGTGGTAGATAAAGTAGATAGTAAAAGATTAAAGTTTAAAAACTAGAAAAGAAAAAGAAGATATAAATCTAAAATAATAGATATTTATCACGTTGATAAATATTTTATGCCTGAATCAAGCTAAAAAAAGGTTTTTTTATTTGTCTTCCATTTACTGTTTAATTTCCATTCAACATTCTTCATATTTATAATCTATGCATGGTTAGAAAGCTCATGAAAAATTTTGGCTTTAATCTCCCATAGTTCCCTTTTCTATTTTAATGCGCAAGAAAAAACAGAATTAACATTCTTATTTGGAAAATATTTCTATTTTAAATGTTGAAATAAGATTATATAACGTTAAACAAATTTATATGAAGAAATTTTCAATAGTTTCGTCAAGAAAAATATATACTCATTATTCAATTTTTCATAAGTTGAGAGAAAACAAATATCGGATAGAAAATAACAATGCCTTCAAATCAAGAATTAAAAGGTTTCAATACTATTATTGTCAAAACAATCGTATTGTGTTCTTCAGACAACATGGAAACATGTCATTATAAAGATGTGTTGTTGAAATAAAAGTATAATGTTACAAGAAGATTAAATTTTATTCGTGTGTAATTTAATCTTCTTCAAAGTATCTGATAATCTTAAATTTCAACAAAATAATTTGTGATAAAGAAAGGTCTTCCATATAGAAAAAAATTAATATAATAAGAAACTTTTTCTCTTAAATAAATAAATTGTGTCTGTTTAAGATTATAAATTCTTCCAAGATTTTATATTCTTATATATGAAACAAATTTTGATTTGATACTAAAATTTTTTCCGTGCATTTGCACAGCTTTCAGCACAATTGAATGCGATTTATATAACAACTGATTGCTATTTTTTGCTACTTAATTGCTGTATTTCCGATTTTTTGGTCAGCCGATTGGCTAAAAACAATGACTGTGCTAATTTTAATCTTAACAAATTAATTTTTGCAGTTGTGCAAATTTTACAGACGTCAAATTTTCATTGTTTCCTATGTAAGCAAGAAATTTTATTCTTGAACTGTTATATCAGTTTTATATATTTATTTTCCTTCTAGATAATGAGTCATATAATTCAAAGCCGTATATCTTTCTCATTATAAAGAAAAAAGGGAATAATACAAAACAAGATTAACAATAAATAATTAAAAAAAGATCATCTTGTAATTATTGATAAGTTTTTTCGCTCGTAAGCAATTCGAAATTCTGAAAGCCTCGGATCGAATCCCGGCGGCAGATACGCGAACGAAATTCCGCGGCGAGTTCGCGACTCGAAACCGAGTTTCTCCCGCGATTCTCCACGCGAAGATCGGCAATCGATCGCCGCGGCGACGGTGGCGGTGGCGACGGGAAGAGAGGCGGACGACCAAAAACGGCGTTGCGCGACCTCAGCGCACGTGTGCGCGAGGACACACACGGACGACGCGACCGCCGCGCCGCGCAAAAAGGCACGATCGCGATATCGCGGTATCGCGGTACCGCGACATGCCGTGAGCCGAATATTAGCGTAATGAGCTGATAGCCGACGATACCGTAGATTTCAGCCTGCCGCGAGCGTCACGTACATCGCGACATCGAACGTCGATCGAACGATCTCTGACGCGCGCGAGCGACCGCGGCGCGTGCATAATCTCGCTCGCGGCGAGCGATAGATTCGCTAATCGGGATTAGGGTAAACAGTATATCGCGTCGATTAGCGGAAACGAGCGAATCGCGGCTGTGAGCGTTTCAGGTGTTGCCGTTATCAATCGGAGCGTATCGGGGCTTTATCGTTCAAGCCTGACGATGACGGAATTTAAAGTAATTTGTAAGATAATCCAGATACTTTGCAAAGCAATAAAAAGAGATCCGTTCCCTATCTCTGTAATCTAAAATTTTGTGAAAGATACTCGTTGAAAGAAAATTGTAGTAATTGGAAATAAAAGAAGATTAAATCTTCGTTAGAATTAAACAAAATTTCGTCGAAAAATTCAGATAGTTAACCGAAACTTGCAAGGGACGTGAAAGAAAGTGGACGTCGCACAAAATGTTCGCTATTTATGTACAAAGTAACCTTTAAAATGAAACACGGCATACTTTGCTGCAGCGTGCTCTTGATTGTCACAAATTTCGATAAAATCTTTGACAATTTTCACAATTTAATCGTTTATTGTTTCTTGAGGCACGTACATAGAGCGATTCAAAATGCAACATATAACGTCAAGAAAAAAAAAAGAGAGAGACAGAGAAAGAGGTCCATCCCTTATCTTCTCCTCGCCCGGGTCCCTTACTCCGCCACCGCTGTCGCGGATGTCTCCCGCGGTTCCCCCTTCGTTCCCCAACCTCTGTCTCCCTCTTTCTCTCTCTCTGGAAGGCCCTTCTTCCTGCCTTCGCGAAGAAACGCGCTGGAGACAACTATCGCGCCGCTGATCTCGCCTAGTTAGCCTTTCTTCCTTCGGTCCTCTCCCGCGCGTTGCCCTCCACCCTTCCCGTTTCTCTGTCCGGCCCTTCGTGCTCTCACTTGTAGTACCTCTTGTTGGTGCACCTCGTCCTTCCTTCAGAGAGCGCAGAACCGATACCGGGACTCGCCTCATAAATATAGCCGAGGAGCTGAAGCGAAGGGGGCGACGAGGAAAAGAGAAACGAAGGGGGGTTACGAGAGGGAGAGGGAAGGGCGAGCCTACAAATTGCTACACCGCATTGTGGTGTCACTCCGGCCTGTTACGACACGGCCTCGGCATCTCGCCGGAATGGTGTCCGCGCGCGCGGTTCTCCTCTCCTTCCTTCGTGTCGCCCCCCCGGTTTGTAGCTACCCCCCTAACCCCCCTCGTTCCCCTCGCGGTGCTGGCCGACTAAGGGCCGAGACGGGAGGGGCCCCCTACATGCGTGTAAACGCGTCTTTACACCGATAACTCGCCTGTTCCGCCGCAAGTAAAGCAGGCGGGATCTCTTTTGAGCCTTTCGGAGCATTAGCAGGGTGGGAGACGTTGCGATCCTCCCGTGCGCGAAGGGTGAATTCGAACGAAGACAATTGGACACTGAAAACTCGAAACTTTTGGATTTTAAAATTAAATTTTAAATGTAAGCTCGGTTTATCGTTATCTGGTTAACTTATGGTTAGACTGAGCCTGATGTTTTAGCCAATAAGCTTCACCTACAGTATCATCATGGATGAAGCTCACAAGTTAACCAGATAATGAAAACTGGGCCTTAAAATAAAATCCTTAAATTGCCAATATAAGAAACATTCAATATAAATATGATAATCTAATATGATCGAGAAGTGTAGCGAACTTCTAAATAACGAGAACGGCTATACCGATCGAAAGGTTAGCTAGTAAACCCTTAGGATATAGGGAAACATAAAAAAAAGAACTTTAAAACTTGCAAACAATATACTTTCTATTCTTCCTTTCCAAAACACTTTCTAATAGTGTATTTTTTCGTTGTCTAAAGTACTGTGGCTACCCTGCCTATCAATTTAAAGGTTAAATTCCCATGTTCGAAACTTTCTCGCTGCTGGACGTTTCGAATTTTTTTACATTCAGAATTTCGATCTTTTATAACCTTTAAAGATAAATTGGAGTTAAACTTTTAAAGTTGAGTTTAAAACTTCGAAGGCGAATTAAATTTCTTAAAACCAAGCAAGCTTGTTATCGAAATCCATGCGCCACCCAATCAATCATGATTAATCAATCATGGTTCTCGCCAACAAAAAAGGGTTTACAAGATAAAACAATCGTGCCGCAGTGTCGCATCTTCGTCCAACACGACACGAAATATCACATCCCGCACGGACCTCAGTGCCGCCACAATACAAGCCAGCTGACCAACAAGACCAGCATCCGCGACGGCCGGGGTATGCATCAATGTGTTCGGCATCATATCTATCAGCGACACGGGGCTCGCGTTACATCTCGCTCTCGGAAAGAGAAGGGGACAGACGAGAGATCGTTCGATCGCTGGATCGAAGAGAGCGTTCGATTAAGCGGACAAAAAAAGAAGAATCAGGAGGTGTCGCTATCGAGCGATCTCTCCGCGCGATGATACGCGAGAACTTACTAGAGGAATCACATCTCGGGGGAGGCGCGGCAGGCTCGTCATATTAGCAACGATACAACGGCAACAACAACGGTGCGGAAGAAAGGGGAGACGCACCTCCCTCGGGCCAGTGTCTCTCAGACCCCCTTTGAGCTCGCCGAGGCACCATTTTACCCTTCCTCCCTTTCCGATCTCTCACATTCGCTAGTAATTGAAATACGCAATCAACATATAATCGCGAACAATCGAAAGTTGACAAAACTCTAGAGGGGCGATCCAACCATCGTAATTTTCCACTTTTCGCAAACGAGCCCACGGATGAGAACCGTCACTTCGCGCGATCGATGGCGAGCGAGGCGATGGGAGATATTCTTTACGGCGAACACGATTCAATAAAGCATTCTATAAAATCATCGCTTATTAATTTGACGCTCGCGCACGGCGGGGGGCGCCGCTGAGACCCCCGTGGGGCGCCTCGCTTTCTTTATCCCTCTCCGCATCGTCGATCGCCCGCGCGATACTCGGGCCAGGCCTGTAGGGAGGAAAGGGGGCGGGAGGAGAGGGAGAGATGCACGGGCCCTCCCACGGGCCCTACGTAACACTGGGCACCCTCGGGTGGCGCGATGGGCCCGGGGCGCCTCGTTTCGAAATTGCGGCGACGTTAGCGCGCGGGAATTTACCATATTATTTATGAGCGCAGGGGAAGGCCGATGATCCTCGTGATATAACGAGGAACGAGAACGGGCCTTTGTAACGTAATAGAGAATAGATATTAATAGATTCCTATCGCATCAGCCAATGCCTGGCATATGAAAACTTTTTTTTTCGTACATATACTTTTATCTGAGCGTCTGAAGATCAAATTACATTGTAGCGGCAAATTGAATCGCGTCGCGTGAACTCCGTGCAATTTAATTCATCTTCTAATAATTTCCGCGAAAAGGTATGTCGGCGGTGACGTCACCCGTGCTTTCTCATGTCCCGCGCGCTATTTTAATTCAGATTACTTGAGACTAAATTAAATTAATATTTACAGAGAGAAAGAGCAAAAGCCCGGGATATAAATTTACATACCGCACGCGAAATACTCGAGAAAAATTCTCTCCCAGACGTAAGAGACTGGAAGCTGCTCTCTCCTCTCTCGCTATTTTATTATCGGTCCACGACGTGGATGCACGTAAAACACGAAATGAGCGAATCCAGCGTAAAATAAACAGAAAATTAATTTTCCCGATCTCGAGAGAGTCTCGTCGTTCCGCGACCGGGCGATTAATGCGCATAAATTTTAATCGAACGAGGATGACCAAATTTACGATTAATCGCAGCGGCTGCATGACTGTATTTATAAACTGACGGCGAGAGATACGTAGCCGCGAGAGGAGGCACGGTTGCTGCAACTGGCCGTCGAGCGAGATACGAGATAAGGGAGCACCGGGTGACTACAAAATATTGACGACGTCAGAGGGACCTTATCGGTTAGCGGGCTTTTCGCCCGCGCGGCCGAAACTCGCCGTTTTTCGCCGCTCCGCTTCGCCGTCGACTTCCGCCGAGTCGTACGAATGCACCGTCGGAATTCGCCGTAAAAGGCAGAAAGATCAGAGAAGAGGGTGGGCGAGGGAAAGAGAGAGAGAAAGAGAGAGACGGAGGGAAGCAGCGGCGGTCGTGCCGCTCCGGGAGTCACGGATCGCGATCGTTATCGGATCGCCGTCACATGTGCAATGCACGACGAAAAGAGTATCGGCGCGTTATAAAAGTGCCGCCGATTCCAGCGGAATCGCTTCGATACGTGGCAGAGGTTAGTCAAAGAAGCGGTCGACGAAACGCGCGGGTCAATAACACGGAGAGAAAAGAATGCTCGACGAGTTCTTGGTGTTCCTTAAATCCCTTTGTATAGGGATTTGGTCTCTGCTAAAAATTCCAATGAAGAAACAATTGTGCAGATTTTCAGCTGGGAGCAAGTAAAGATTCAGCATATGAGAGTAAACGGCGAAACTTAGATTTTTAATTAATTTTTAATTAGTCGACAGCGGAGTGCTTGCTATCTGTATAAAATTATCTAGATGAAGAAATAGCTTTATTGTCTTATCTTTATCTCAATTATATTAAAATATATATTATCTCCATTTTTATCTTCGATAAAAGAAGCGTTATCTTTTTCAAATTATCTGAATGTATATAGTAGAAAACATTTCGTATTTATGTTAAAATGCTTGTGTTGCATTTTTAACATACCTAAGTCTTCAACACGTTCAATTTAACATAATGTGATTATGTTATTTGAATATTTTGTGTTAAATTAAGATTTGACACTTTATAGCATTCAAACACAACTTATGAGCGAAAAACCAACATAAAACAAAAAAATAACAAATAATATAAAAATAATGTAGCTTTAAATAAATCATAAAAATAAATAAATAAAATTTACATGTCAACATAATTAAAGAAGTACGTTTTCACACTCTGCTTCCAACTTATGTCGAAGTGTTACATTTTCATGTTAATTTTTTATATTACTTTCTAACATATTCATATTGTGTTGAATTAACATAATTTGAGTGGACCATTTGAGACACGTGATATATATTAAATTAAAAACAAATATTCCAACTATGTAGGTTAATTTTTAAAATATATAGCGACCTTAGTAAATTGGTAAAAAAGTTTTTTTATGTTCAATCAAATATATTTAACATCATTTTTTATTTAAATAAATATTAGCTAGTATAAAATAATTTACTTTTAAACTTGAAAAACTTTTATTTTTAAGAAATAAAGATTTATACATAAAAATATGACTACATTGTTCTTATATCCTAAACTATTCTTTGTAACAATATCTTATCGAGATAACATGATATACAATCTTATCTTCCTTCTGGATAAATTTAAGATTAATCATCTTTATCTCAAATACGTTTATATGAAATTAATCTTATCTTTATCTAGATAATTTTTAGTTATCTAAGCACAACACTGACCACCAGACAACTTTACTTTACACTGAGAAAATATATGTTAAAAAATACTTAATCCAATATATGTTCAATTTAACATTAGCTCTCTGATTCAACAATTGTTATAGTTATACTAAAAATATATCATTCATGCCATTAACATATTTTCATCTCTTTACAAATTAATTAAACCAACTCAATATTTAGTTGAACGTA
This sequence comes from Solenopsis invicta, assembly GCF_016802725.1. Taxonomy (NCBI): domain Eukaryota; kingdom Metazoa; phylum Arthropoda; class Insecta; order Hymenoptera; family Formicidae; genus Solenopsis; species Solenopsis invicta. The sequence goes on along the minus strand of NC_052676.1, from coordinate 4,706,807 downwards.
TCGGACTGAATATTTTAGTTTCAACAAATCTTTTTTCTCAATGTAGAAATATATTACACCGGTGATTAATCTGTGAGATACCGAATTTTGAAAAGAAAGTTTCAAAAATTGTCAGCGTTTAGACTTTTAAAAAATACAAAATTTTTACAAAAAATGCAATTATAAGAAAAATGCAATTTAACAATAAAAATTGATTAAAAACTAAAACGGGAATTATTTCAGTGATGCTCGTTTGATATGAAATAATGAAATATGAATTCTTCGAATTCATGCGAGAATATATATAAAAAAGGATAGAGATAAGATCAAATTAATAATAAAAACAAAATGGAAATTATAATAAGATTGATTAAGTAGCCTGATTAGTCGAAGCGCGATAATATCTCGGATTTATTTTAATCGCGAGTATGAAGGTAGATACGCGAAAAATATATAAGCAACAGCGACAAGGTGAAAGAAGGGAGGTGAGAAGGGAGAAAGATGTATTAGCGGGTGGAAGAGGGGACGTGCCCGCTATTTTAACACGGCATTATTAACTCAATTACGGTCGCTCCCAATTAGCAGTCACGCGCACGAGCCGACTTCGCAATAATTACTCGGCCATTAACGTCGGTGTCCCACGAGAGGGCCCCAATGCACGTCGCGAACGCATGATTTTCCTGTCCCACCATAAGGGACCTGCGAAAGGAATCTTAAAGGAATTTCTGGAAAATTGCTAGAAATCCGCACCGATTTTTTTATTAACGTTATCCCAACAATATTTTAGTATCGTTTATATAATTGTAATATAAATTTGCTCTCTTTTTCTTTACAATATTAGAAATATGTTCGAGTTAAGAGAAAACTAGCAGCTTTCTTATGAAGCTGCAATATATATTTGTTAACATTGTTATTATTTCTCTCAATATTATGGTTAATTTTCTCAAGGCAAAATCTATCAGAATTTTTCAATGATTTTTTTCTAGACAATTTACAGACAGCGATAAAAAAAAATAAAGAAGATTGTGAGGAAACTGTCGAGTTATATTTCCCGCGAGAGTAAGCGATTTTCTCGAAATGAAATCAATAGGTTCACGAAGCGAGAACATCGTGAAACAAGGTATATCAGAGAGACAGAGAGAGAGGAGAGGACAGACGGAGAAAAAGAGGTACCCGGTCCGACGAGTCGCCGCCACGTGAAAGTGGGTTCCAACTTTCGTGATCGAGCCACGTGATCGCGAGATCGCATGCCCGCGCCGCGACAAGGGCGAAGGGGGCGACGAAAAGGATCCAGACACACTGGATCTGGGCCCGGGATCTCGTCTGGCCTCGATCGTTCCGCGATCGCGGCGCGAGAAAAGAACGGCGGAGGCGAGCACATCGGCGAGAGATGCGATTCGCGGAAACTGAGGAGAAACTGGACCGCGAACCGCGAGGAGCATCGATTGCTCTTTCCGCTCGCGATTTTTCTCACATTTTCTCCGAAGAGCGCTCGAAAAAAAAATCGACACGAATTTCAGGACATTTGCAATCGCAACCATTTGCTTTTGGACAATCTTCCTTCTTCGAGTATCACGCGACGTCGTTTCTTCAAGTCAAAATTTAAACGAGACTTGAATATCGCTGACATACTGTTAAAATACCAAATAACTGTTAAAGAAATTTGAACCAATTCCTTAAGTTAAATAGCGTTTTGTTATTTTTATCTTCTATGTGTGTCAATATTTATTACTTTAACAAAAAATATATAGTTAAAAGAATAATCTCATCTAATCAACTCATTTCTGTAGTTAAATTGCTTAGTTTCAAAATGGTATTAACGTATGCACCTAGCAAATAATTAATTAAATTTGAATCAAAACATTTTTATAGTTAAACTTGTTTAACTTGATTGTTTAAATTTAAATTGACAACATTAAGCGGGAGCAATAACGACCTATAAGAGTGATTAAAAATAACTCAAATTAGGTAGAATTCGACGCTACGAATTTATAATGGCATGGTTGTTTACCTGGCAAAATTATCAAATTGGACTAATGTATTTCAATTAAAATGTGGCAGAATTATTACATAAATTAAATAAATTAATGAATTAATACATTTATTAAATAAATTAAATTGATTCGATTGCTCGTTTGATTTAATTTGAGCATTAATTAATTTTGTTTTACTTCATTTCATGTAATAAATTAAATTAAATGTCCATATAAATGAGGTAGAACATTTAAAAAGAAATTCTAGATTCTGCCAGTGGCAGATATGTAAATGTATGTGCGATCCGGAGGCTGCGAGGGGCAACGGTCGAAATTTGGACGCCCCGTCAAAGGGTGAGAGAGGGCCGGCCGACTGCGGAGGGCTAATTACACAAACGCGCGAAATCCGCGTAATCGCGATAGTCACATCTGTCATGTCAGCCGTCGAGTGCGTGCGTGCTCGTACTACGATGCTCGTTGGAATTGAAAGGTCAGCTGACAGGCTTGCGGCGACCGAACGCGAAGGCGTTATCGGGTATAAGCAAAAAATTCGTAATGCTTTCGACGGGAAGAGATATATAGGTAAAGAGGAGAGAATTCAGAGTGCATTTCTCGGAGTGGAGCAAACTTGCCCCTTTTGCCGCATTCGCGCAATTCTTATTTTGCATTTTTTTTTGCAGACATAAAACCGCGCGGATTATCTTGGCAATTTAATAAGTTTTTTCACATTCAAGAGCCAGCAAATATTCCATACGAAGATATTAATATCCCGATGGTGGAAATAACCCATGAGAATTCAATGCTGCAATTTTTACGTGCCAGCACAAGATTTCCGACCAGAAAAAGACGTCTCTGAATGCAGCAAAGATGACCGTAGATAATAATGGTATTAAGTCTATTTATCGTGTATTTTATGTGTAATGTTAGTTTTATCTCGATTGCTTAACTACTGTGTGCCTCACAAATCAGATTTGATGGTTTGATAGCATACCATCGAGATACCTTGTTATCTATTGCTATCTAGTTACTTAGTGCTATCATTACAAAGCAATACGCACTTGAAAAATATCAAATTACAAATCTTGATAAATATCAAATTATATTTAAATCTCTAATATCTAAATCTGTTTTCAAAATAAAATATTCAATTAATTATCTTCTTCTGGAGAAGAATTAAATTATAGTTGCAATCGATTTTCTTGCAAATAGGTTGTATCGACCCGATTGGTTTTATTAACTTACACTTAAAAAAGGGCTGTAATAAGAATTACAACGCAATTTAATTCAATCATTAAACAACGAATCATGGACTGTTATTAATATATGTAGTTGATTCAATTATTCATTCAATTTTATTCATTCAATTGTATTTGTTTTTACTTTTTGACTGCTTGTTTCATTAATATTATTACTGAATTAATAAAATATTCCTAGTCGGACTGATGCTGTTGATTCACCGCATTCAGCATTTTTTCTCTGTGTAGCTTTATCGAATTTTCTAAGAGAAATCAGATCAAATTGAAAAAATCGTTTCAACTATATGATAAAGTTACGAGATTTATATAAATTCAATTTGAGATTCTGATTCATGTAGGAAAAAAATTGATTGATAAATAATACAAGATCAATAAAGTAATAAAAAAAATGAAGTAAACATTCCCTCACACTTTCAGTTCATCCAAAACAATTATGTCCTTTATACCTAATCTCTTGCCTCTCCGAAAGATAGAATGGACCGTTTTGTCGCGAGAACTCGTTCTCCTTCGGCGTGGCGAATTAATTTATTCGGTCGTTGATTTATTCTCGAAGGAATTTATTGCTCCCATCGACGGGGAGAGAGAGAAAAAGAAAAAGAGAAAAAACACAGAAATAGCGATTTTTTAGATCGACAACGAATCTCTAAGCTCGTTTCCTCGATATCGATAATAGTATCTCGATTTTCGCAAATTTTTCAAACATACTTGAGAAAATTTAATTCTGCTTTCGATAAAATTATGAACTTTGCAAACAATTTAATAACACCATTCTATTTCTAACATTGAAAGATTCAATAATTGAAGTATCGTTAACGTTTATTTTAAACCATAAGATTAATATAGAGAAACGTTTCTAACACAAGAAAATTCGTGTAAATTTAACATATATCGCACATATCTACTCAAATTTTTTTGTTAATCTAATATAAGATAAATATGTTGCAAAACAATATAAACCTTGTGTAAAAAATTAACACAAAAAATGCAACATTCCGACAGAATTTAGAAATAGAATGTAAAAATATATTTATTCAATAAAATTAACATTAAAATATATTGATATGTATATTCATTTATTTCAGAATTTATGTATTGAAACTACATTATTTTTATTTATTAATTAATGTTCGATATTTCTTAGTATTAAAATAACACAATTTATAAGTAAATAAACAGATAACGCTATAAATTGTGTTATTTAATCATATTTGATCATATTTAACCATATTATTGTTGTTTAATTATATTTAATAATAATAAAACACATTATATCGGACTAGCGAAATTAAAATATGAGACTAGGAGGCCTGTGTCAGTCATAGCGGTTCTTGTGTGTGTGATGCCGGATAATAATTTTTTAATTTTTATTCAATTTCCGCGCAGTTTAAGTTGGAAATTGTAAAAATTAAAAAATTATTATTTGGAATCAAGAACCGCTATGACTGTTAAGCCTCGTGTTTTAATTATATTTAATTATGGATGGAATTATAACAATCTGATCGTTGTATCAAAATATGGACATGTGCAGACATGTGTTTCATATCAAAGTATAAACTCTTTAATTAATGTTAAAAGAAATAAGATGACTCAATGTTTAATTCCCACAAAATAAAACTTGGTGAATTGTCTTGCAATTGGACAATTGAGAGTGATCTCACCGAATGCGGAACAAAGGATTAAATAAAAGCGAATAAAATAATTATGTATGCTGAGATGATTGAATTTTCACGCTGAAGATGGCCGAAACGATTGTACGATTGTATTTCTACTGATATTAATAAAATAATAGAAGAATATAAAATTATTATAGATTTTACCCAAAAAATATCAGCAGTTATGACTTTAAATTGCCAATGAGTTTAATTAATGTTTTGAAGTTTTTGAAAGTCGGTCATTAGATTATTCTTTAAATTAAAAATGTTTGAATAACTTTTAATTATATGTACAATGTAAACATTATACAATAACGTATCTTAATTACAAGTTTGGGGAGTGTTGTCTAACAAATTAGTTCCTGACGTGTTACAAATTGAATTTTGAAATCGTTCACACACAGTGACATATCCAAATACTAATTTAACATAATATCGTTATGTTATTTAAATATTTAAATAATTAAACAAACAATTCTATAAACGTCAAACTTTACTCTTCGGTTGTCAAATTTTAAACTGTTCACCTATGTAAAGTCGTTTGCGAAAAATGCAAACTTAAAACAAAAACAGAATGTAGAAGGTAAATATAAATTAAAATTTTTTAATTCAATTCGTAAAATCCGGTCAATCAAACGCTTTGAAGCACTCGTAGCGTCGAATGTAAAACGTACGAACGTTAGTTGTAACAATTCGCGATTGTCGATTCGATATAAATCGCTCGAATAATTCGCGCATCGCGTTAATAATTCTCACCGAACTCCGATGATTCCGCGGTTTCAAAAATTCGCGCCAGTCGCGCGACAATCCGCGCATTTCAACTTTGCCGCCGGTACTTTTCAGCCGTGATCTCGCACCCTGGTCAGAATCCGAATCTCGAACAAACAAAATCTGAATCAATCCGCATTAAAACTTTAGCCGCCACCGAGATATTTACCAACGTTTTTACCAACGTATCTCTTCAATCTTAATCTCGATTCAACTTACTCTGTCCTCTTCTAATTCTTAAATTAGATTTCAGAAAAGGATGAAAAGTTAGACAAACCGAGATTAAAATTGGCCTGCATCGAAGCAAACGGAGAAGTCTTAGAATTAAAAAAACCAAAAAAGAAAAATAATAAGTTAGGGCCACTTCAACGGAACTTCGATTAACTTTAATCGACGATTAACTCAATCAACAGAGTTCCCAACATAGAAAGGAAAGCAGTTCATCATTAAATCAACTCTAAGCGCTACAGTATTATTTAATATTAAATAATATTCCTGAAATATTATTTAAGTAAAAAATGGTCCACTCATGATAATATTACACGAATATTATAGTAAATAATATTATTTACTTCAATATTTGAAATTGTCGAGAATATTACTTTCGAATGCAATAATTATAAAGTTTATGAATATTTCATGCACAATAATTCACAGTGATTTTTGACCACAGTAATATTTGCAGAACTCTTTTACAATGTTCCACGGATCATATACTGAAATATATACAACAAATATTACACAACATTCCCACAATAATATTAAAAACATTGAATAATATTTTAGGAATATCGTGTGCTTATAGAGAAGGCACAAAATTCTCTTCTTTTCTGTTCACAATATACTTAATTGATCATATCATATTATATAGTTTTAACATAGATAAATGGAATTATTAATTTTTTATTACAATAAATACGAACTATTGGTAACACTGTTGGTTAAGGATAATCGGAGTTGGTTGAAGTGGCCTTTAAACCGAAGATTACGGCTGATCTACGCTTGGCAAAGATGAGACGCGTTGGGCTAGCCGCGCGCGGTGGACGGGATTGAAATCTGACTCGCTGACAAGCGTGGAGCAGCGACAGAATCTTTCGCGCGAAAGAAAGCGCGCTGTCAAAGCACACATACGCGCGCGCAGGCAGACACGCACGACGCAGACACACGAGCGGACACCGCGCCAGGCACGTGTTGTCACACCGAGAATGAAGCCGGCCCGGGACACAGTAAAGCGGGACATAAACGGGACTCACGTTTCAGCGGTTTGGGGTTGCTCTGCTTGCGACGTGACATCCTCTGCGCTCTGCCATCACCCGCTCAGCGTGGACATGTCGCGTTACAGCGTGGGTACAGCGTGGTCGACGATGATGATCACAGGTGAGAAATGGACGGCCAAAACAAAATCGCGGACACAGCACACGTGCGACAGCGTGCGGAGGGGAACAAAAAGGGGGGAAGGGGGCAAGAAAGTGAGGGACGACGACAAAAGAAGAAGAGAGCAGCGAGAGAAGCACGACGGACGATCAGCACGGGACAGAACACGACAGAAAGAGAGGACGCACTTCCCGGCGACGGCGCGAGGGAGGCCTCGGATCTCCGTCCTAAGCGTCCGATGCGATTTCAATTCGAGAAATCGTGACGCGCGATGACGACAACGACGACGACGACGTGCGAATGACGGAGTAACGACGGTGCCGGCAGTGCGGCGCTTCCGGGGAACGCGGACGCGCACGCCGATTACATTCGAACACGGCCGCTGTCAGCGCGCAACTAAACAAACGCGCCGCCAAACACTCCCCCCACTCCCCACCCGCGCGCCGCTGCGGCGTGACCGCGTGAGCGCGCTGCTGGTGGGAGGAGGCCGGCGCGCGGCAATATTTGAATGCCGCGCGCGACCAAAGGTGTCATGCTGCCGCGGTGTGTGTGTATGTCGTGAAGCCTGCGTGGAATGCGCGGCGACGAAAATTCGCATGCTACTGCCATCTCGCGGATCGCGGAGGAAGGAAGGAGAGCAATCGTGAAAACGAACGATACCGACGCGCACGTTTAACAAATGATATCTGTACTATTTTAATAAAATGAATAGAATTATTCAAGCTTTGTAGTTCATTCATTAGTTCAAGATGTACTACTGCTTTTATTTAATGTACGGAAAAAAATAGAGACAACGAATTATATAGTTAAAAACTTTACTTTAAATGATTATTTCAAATAAATTAATCGTTGAACAAATTAATCAAAAAGTTTGGCCAATATTGCTTCTAGTGATAAATAATCTTCCTTGAAGTTTCTAAAACTAAAAGGCAATTTTGCAAATCTTTTAAATAGATCAATAAATAATTATTAATTTTATTAATTTGAGTCATTAAAAAGTAAAAACAGTCGTAAACATAATTTTTATGTAAAAAATCTTATTAAATATTAACTTTAACTATTAAAATTTTAATAATAAAAACTGTACTATAAACTTGAATTTAACACCTGGATAAAAATTCACTTACAATAGCACACTAGAGTTAAAGACAACTTCTTATGCCTTATTTACAGGATATTAATGCAAAACATAGTAAAATTAAAAAATAGTAACTGTTATTTATTATCATCTCACAGTAAAACAATTAATCAACGCACAATATTGGCCAATATCGAGATAATGTATATACATTGCTCTGACAAAAATGAAAATTGGAGCGTACATTAAATGTAAAGGAACAGCAATATAAGCATAAGCGAAAGAAAACGAAAATTTGGATAATACAACATAAAAGAATAGATTTATGCTATCATACTCCAAATAGATATTTTCATACTTTGGAGAAATATTCTCGCATCAATTAATTATATTTAAATAAATTGCTCAATTAATTCACTCACCGATCGTTGATTGCTGCTGCTTCCCTTTCCTGCTGATTCTGGAAATATAATAAAAATAAATTATAAATATTGAATTACCATATTAATTTAAAAATGTATAAAATTGAGAAAATATATTTTTATATAGTATATAGATATATTATATTCTTTTAGTTTCTGAACAGAATAAAATACAAAATAATATTTTAACTATTTTTTTTAATTTAGAACTTATTAAAAAAATTACTACAATATATAACAAACATATTTAATGAGAATATGTATAATATATTATACATGTTCTCATTATATTTCACACACTAATTTTATATAAATCATAATCTCATTACAATTGTTTTTATATATAAATATAACATAATTTTATAATTTTATCAAAAGTAGAATTAAAAATGTATATTTTTTAGTTAAATGAATACATTGTTATTAAGATTTGAAGTAAGGCTCTTATTCTAAATAATTACCTTAATCATTTTAAGCTCAAGTTAGTTAATTTTAAATAATTTTTCTGGACAAGCCCTAAGACTGCAATCTGATTCACATTCAAAGCACTATAGAAATCTATCTTTATTGTTTATTAGATATAAACAAAAATACAATAAAGCCAAAAACATTTTGAATGCAAATTAAACCGCAACCTGAAGGTATCAACATAAATATGCACTGTAATTCTACGCCTTACAGATAAAAATTTTCTGTTTTAAAAACACAAATTTTTTGCTTTACAAATGCAAAAATTCTCTATTTTAAAAACACAAATTTTCTGCTTTAAAAACATAAATTATTTTCTTATATAATTTTTGTTTTAAAACAGAGTGTTTTTAAAACAAAGAATTTGCGTTTGTAAAGCAGAGAATTTGCGTTTATAAAGCAGAGAATTTGTGTTTTTATAACAGATAAGAATTTGTTTGTTAGGCATAGAATTACAGCACATATTCATGTCGATACATTTCTAGCCACAGTCCAATTTGCGCTTAAACCACTATTGGCTTCATTCTATTCTTATTTATGCTTAATGAACAATAAAGGGTGCTTTCCTGTTACGTACACAGATGACACTGTGTAACACAGTGAATCACTTTATTCTTGTTTAATATTGACAAACAGAAATAAAATGATTCACTGTGTTACAGTGTCGCCTGCGTACATAACTGGAAAGCACCCTTTATTGTTCATTAAGCATAAATAAGAATACTTTCCAACTACGAACGTGAATAGAACAGTACTTTAGTACTAGAACTTATAATGTATAATAGATCTTACCTCTAACTTGCTAGCTTTAATGCTTAACAACTCGCTTCCCAGTGTAGACTGCTACGTTTTTCTTTCAGATTCTTTCATTTTCACTGAAAACGCGTCGAATACATTTTTATTTGAAATAAGGCCTTTATTCAGATCTAATTATCTAAAGCAAAATAAATACATACCAAGTTACTCCAACAGATGCTATCTCCTCGGTTGAGGACTCTGCAATGCTGAAATATCTTCTCAAATCGCACTATCGCCCGATACTTTTATTCGACACTACCGATATTGCGCGGGTAATTTATCACACACGAAACGCGCGGGTTGAACTTGTCGCGACGCAACAGGTATCAATGCTGTATAAAAAAAGCAATCCTACGAACGCAATTGTTTAAACGCAGCATTCACGCTGCGATTTGTTAAACACACGCGACACCGTCCGTCACCATACACGCCTTTGATCGATATCGTATCTACGTATAAGTTGCCCTTAAAAACGCGAAATGCCCGACTTTCAACAGTAACAATAATGGCGGAGCAAGAGAACACGGAAGTAACAGAAACATGACGTCACGCACGCACAGCCGTGATGTGATGCACGATTGTTTTGAGATGAGAACGCATAGCTACAATGGTTTCAGACTAAGCAACTTGCTCCCGTTCAAGAATTTTGTATCTACGAGTTAACTATAAACATCGACGACTAGTAATGTACGTCTCATTCGACATTCCCAACAATACGCAGACACGGCATCTGATTCAAATACGAATACGCGCGAGAACTAGAAACGTCGCGACAAGCACATAAATCCACGCATTACAACCGAGCATGATCATTTCTGTACACATCATCGTTACTCACGTACTAAGACAATCGTCCGGTACTACGTTCCGGCACGACCGACACTCGAACCGTCGTATTTGTAACAATTCGATCGCGAAAACATTCGAGAAGGACACAGCGTCCGCCCGCCGACCGGCGAAGAGGGCGACAGCGGAGCACTCGGCAGCGACGATGACGACGATGCGCACTGCGGCACTGCGCATCGCCTCGACGACCAATGCCGAGCAGCGACGGAGATAGCCGAGTGGCCGAGTCGGCACATAAGGCGACATCGTAAGAGAGTCGTAAGTCGTAAGCAGTCCGTGTCGCGTGTTGTACCGGTTGTACCGGTATATGTTGCACGTGTCTATGAATGCGCACGTTGTACAATCTCGTAAATCTTTACCGGTTATATTGAATTGATATTAATTTTGATGAGTTAATGTTGTGACGAAAGGAAAATAACCTCGTAAGTTCATAATTTCTGCGTATTGAAAAAATCGTATAAATATAATTCTTTTTTTGAAGGATGTTTGAGGTTATCTTTATTTTTGCGATGTTTATAGATTTGGCAATGGCGACATCGTTAGCAGCGCAACTTAAAAAATTAAGAACTCCGCAGACGAATTTACTGCTGCAGGATAAAAAGCGTGCTAGCTTGCTGTTTGACCCAAAGGAGGCTGCAAATTTGGACCGGGACACAGTCTTAAGTATAGGTTAGTTTCTCCCCTTTTTTGTATCTAATAACTTAAATTTTATGTTTTTAGTACAATTTATAGAATATTTATTTTTTGATTACTAATTTATCTTTTTACCAGTTTTATTCTATGTTGCGTCGATCATTTTAATTAGTATAAGTTATGCATCAATTTTAATTTATCTTAATCTTTGCAACGAAGGCCTGTTATAAAAAGGCTGTGCTTGGAGAAAGTAAGACAAATATTATTTCTTGTAGTTTTTAAGGCGAGGAGTCAGATGGTGCTAGTTGAAATTATATCGCATGATGAGAACGTAGAAAATTGAGTGTAATTGGAAAATTTATGTGACGTTGTAGTCATTTGCGAAATAAGACATTACACTGCATGTATCAATGATACATAGTGTGATATATCATATTTTGATATTAAAGATATAGAATATTTTATATAAATGCTACATTTAATTGTGAAAATATCAGTCACAAAGAAACGTTTTGTTTGCTTGCACTGTAGTCTGCTGGAGTTTCATTTTTACAAGACGTTTTATATTTTTTGATATTAAAACATGATGTATTACCCTGTGTACTATTAATATGTATAGCATATTGATCTGTCTTGTTAATATCTGTGACGAAATGTGTTTTCTTAAGTTATATGTAATTTTTTATATGTTTCCATCATGTGACACAATTTTAATCAGTACTATCAGATTTTTTGTCTCAAAAACTATAAGAAATTATGTTTATTTTATTTTTCCCACGCATAGCAAAGACAGGCTTTTCATATTATACCTTTCTTTAGAGTAGATATAAGTTTGAATAAGTTTTAAATAGAATAAAAATGATAAGAATTGCATCAAATTTGAACTGTAAGCTTGTTTACAATTAATGTTAACGTGTAAATTAAAAAAATTTTTTTATTTAATAGTAAAGGTGTGTGAATAGTTTTAAATAAAATTCATAGTAGATTTAATTTGTTTTAAATTTGAAAGATTTGAATTCTTATGCCTGATTGTTTATTGATTTCTGACTTTTTGCCATTTTTAAATTGTATAAACTAAAAATTTGCTTACATGATAGACAATTGTCTTTGTTTCAATCTATAGATTTATACCATGATTTTATAGAATTTAGGACACAAAATTTGAAATTCTTCCATTATATTTTCCTAATAAAGTGCATTGAAGTATTATCGATAAATTGTAATTCAATTGTAATTCAATTTATCATTTATCGGATAGAAAATAAAATTTTCACAGATTTTAAAGATAATAAAGTATTTTCAGTGACATTACAGATTCTCATTTATAATATATACTACAATAAATAAAAGGGAAATATTATACTGACAAATAAGTAGTGAATACATATACAAATCTTATTAAATTTAAAAGAGAGAGAAATATACTTTTATATTGCAAAAATAAATACTTGTAAGAAACGTTTATTTCTTACCTCTGATCATACGTTTTTTTGTTCTTAGGACAAAGTGGTTTGGAAGAATTACAGAAACTTTCAAAGATATTTGATGAATTTCAAGGTACATTATTTGCCCAGAGTTCTGTAAATTTTGAGAGAGCTGTCCAGGATGCAATAATAAATAAGCAACTGGATGCAAACATCGCAAAATTTTTATTATTTGTAACTCCATACTTTTTACATAATGCCTGTCACAAAGCTTTGGAATGGCTTGTATATAGATACCACATTCATCATTATAATCGAGAACAGTTTATTCTTCTCATTCTGCCATATCATGAGACTCGTATATTTGTTAGGTATGTATTATTAAAATATTTATATTTTTTTTATTAAAGTATAGTAACTGAAAATTTCTGATTTAAAATCACCTTTTTTAATTTTGTTTGGAGTGATAGAATCATATTCAGATTTCTTCACATTACACGCATACTATAATTGTAGATTCTCATATGAAATGTGAATTCTTGAAACGCGGATTATCACTATTTGATCTCGTATATTTATTTATAATCTTCAACTTTTCAATTTTTTATTAAACTGAAACTTAAGATTGGGCTTAAACTTGGAATCCATTAACTATCGTACTTATCACATAGTCACATTTTATCGCATTAATTTTATAATTCTTAATGCCTCATGGCAAAAGATGTAGAATATATAAAAATTTTAAAAATTATGTTAAAAATTTGATGAGATATTAGATTGAAGACTATTTTAATTTTAGCTTTATAAACAATTCTTTTTTTATTTATTTGTACTACTTATACATATTTCCATCAGCATACATTTGCCTTAAAACAATTAATTTAAAATTTATAACTCTGTCCTTTAAGAGCTTTGCAACTGGTGGATTTGTCAGACGAGAGCGATAAGTGGCACTGGCTAAAACCTGTACAGACAAGCGGTTTGATTCTACCTTCCGAAATTCTTGTTAAACGTTTGGTTTCGGACAATGGATTTTTGAAGACATTATGTACTCATGTGACATTTGCCACAAAGACTTATTCTGATCAAGCAACTTGCCTGACCACCTTGTATGCTTTTTACACTGTCTCAATATTAGGCATGATCGAACTAATGTCCATTACCGAAGTTCAAGTGAACTACTTATTGCCAGCCCTTCTTCATGGCTTGAAAAGTTTTATTCCTGATTTTGCTGCCAGCAGCTATATGATTATTACGAAACTGATGTCAAAGGTAAGTTCTTTCTGCCTGTTTAGATTATAGTCGTCTGTTTATCGAATATTTCTATATAAACTGTTCTAAATTTTAAATAAATAATTTTGATTCCACGATATGTTACAAATGTAATTATCATAAGTTTCTTTGTGTGGTAAATTTATAGGCAAAATTGAATGACGATACTGTGGAAAAGTTGTTGTTGAAGACGTTTAAGAAGACACATAAAGACTTGCAACAGGAAGCTGTCACTTTTCTTCTTTATTTCTATCAATCTCCGATTAATCGATTGACTGTCGTACCGCAAAGTTTAGTCTACCAACTCTCCGAACTACCTTGGTTTGTCGAAACAGTTGCCAAGGTTCATTCATCGGGTACTAATACGTCACGATTTCTCGTATCTTTTCTTCAAGCAGCTTGTCAGATTGTTGGTGAAAATTCTGCGAACACCAGTAATGTGCAAAACATGATTGGCAGTATGTTAGAGCACATTAAACTTGATAGCGAGGCGGTGGACGCTATTTTATCTGGTATATTAACATGCGAATTATTGAAGAATGAAACTTCTAAAAACGCGAAAGACTTCTTAGCGAGATTCTATCAGAGTTTTGAGCGTAGCTATCCAGAAAATTTTGATAGGTATCTGAAGAAGTTGATGAATAAGGACGAGGATGACGAAAATTCTAAACAAGCGTTACAATTTCTTACTTCACGGCCTTTCGGTACCAAAGACACACAGGAATCTGTTGAAATTTTGAACAAACTGACTCACATCAACGCCGCGCAACGAGTGATCGCTCTCGAAATTCTTGCGAAGAACAACGTGAATGTGCCCGAGAACTTTCGCGGTATAATGACGAGTACTCTTCAAGCTAGATTTTATGATAATGACGTAAACGTTGTGAAGATTCTACTATCTTTTCCTACAAAGAAGTTGATCAGTTTATTACCCACAGACACTCTGGTGGATGAGTTATTGGTTCTGTTATCAACTTGTCATACGACATCGAGGAAAGCGTTAGCTAAGCCAGCTCTAAAAATACTCTTAGATCTATGTGAAGAGAGTGACGATACCAGTGTTTTCATCACGGCTTTACCGTACTTATTTCCTGCCACAGATGAGGATGTGGAAATCGCACTGGAAGTTCTTCGCTCAAACTTCGCTAAGAATAGTATATATATGCAGCGTATGATAGAAGACATCAACAAATCCAAACGTTTGAACGCCGAAGCAGTGTCTTCTGCCGCTTTTCACAATATTCTAAAATTTGAACTGCTACCACCCACGAAGAATATACTAAATTCCATGCGGCAACAAATGTTGCATGGCGACGCAGCGTCTCTGTTTTTTAACATGATCCTACTAGGATCCGTCTGCAGGGTACCTGTAGGCTGTTTGTCGGCTACAACAGCACGAGAAGTTATCGAGATAACCACAGAGATGATCAAGACGTATTCACGTGTTAAAGTATTGCGTGACTGCAATAATATCAATGGCAATAATATTCAAATGGCTCTGAAGTTAACGTCTGAGGGAGTCTTGCCGCTTCAGGCAGGTACATACGTCCTTGAAATGGTGCACAGACGACTGAACATCAAGTCCGAATCAAAACTCGACTTTGATAATAATGCAGAGCGAAGCAATCTAATTTTGCGGCTTTTAGAGATGTATATTGAAGGCATGAACAAACCAAAATGGCAGAAGCACTACTCTAGATGTTTACAAATCTTTTTTCAACTATATTTTTCTACAGTGGAGAATCTTATCTGCTTTCTTGCACAGTTCTATGCAGAACCCGTTAAGATACAAATGTCCTATCACTGTTTGCAAAGTTCCTTGCTGTTGCTAAATAAGTGTAAACACGTCCAATGGGCATTTCAAGATCAGGAATTCATAACTAATTTGCTACTTTCGTTAACGAGACGTAACGATGAATGTAGAAGAGTGGCGGTCGAAATTGTAAAGAAACTAACACAAACCTTTAATCTCAACGCGGAACCGTTCTTCGTATTGCTGCAGAAACTGGCGACAGAAGGTGCCAAGATCTGCAGTGATCCTGACACTCTTGTATATAGCTTCTACTTCTTTCTCTCTCCCGATCCACATGTGTCTTGTCAAATAAAAGAACATAAGAAGTTGCAACAAGCTCAGAAATTATTGTTCAATATAGTGACGCAGCAGAACGAAGCATTAAAGATTTCTCTGGATCGAAGGTCACAGCTCCTTGATATTCTGATACATGTCAACAGTTCTGAGATTCTTAAGCAATTGGCTCCGATGGGTCTACAGCTTTTACAAAAGCTGGTGGAAGATTCAAAAAATCGACCAGCTGGTATCGCTTTGCGAAATATATTGAAACGTTTTACTAAAAACACAGTTGACGCTTTGAAGGATGAACAAGTATGGCTGTTGTTCACGAAGTGTATCCTGGTACATGAACTGTGCGCGGTTTTAGAAAGCGGCGATCGAACGTCACCAAGTATCATAGTGCTAAAACAGATAATTGATGAACTCTTTGATCACATGTCTAAAGATCTCCAGACGAGCACTTTGTCCAAAGTGTTGGACGTAATGATCGATTGCGAGATCAATGACGTGATTTCTGTCGCGGGCAAGATAATCCATCAGTTGCACATTGATGCGTCAATCCTGGTCTCGGAGTTGGAGGCCATGAAGATGAGTGGTCAAATTCAGGAGAAATCGACAGACTCGGAGGTAACATCGAGCGCGAAGAAGAGGAAAAGACGACAGAGCCAAATTTGTCTAGCGCATCCGAAAATGATTCACAGTCGGGCATGGAGACGCGGCGTCGTTCTGTTGGAGTGCATTGAGCATGCTGTCAATATTGAATGTGAGTCAATGCTGTACAGCATATTGTTCGACTTGTTGAACGTTTGTTTGAGCTTAGAAGAACAGAGTCCAGTCGAATACACGAATCAGCTGCTTCTCTCGACGATTTTTCGGATGCTGAAGAAAAAATTACCGGTGCGCGATGCTAGTGTACAGATTGCGCTAATTGTCAAATGCATCAGAACATCACGCAATCCGCAAACGCATCATCACGCACTATTGGTTCTGGTCGAATTCTTGAAGAATATGGATGTGATTCACGCTCTTTTTAATCTTATGCCGATTTTTACGTTTATGGGAAGCACAATGGTACGGCAGGACGACGCTTATTCCATTCAGATCATTTCGAAGACTCTGGAGACTGTGGTACCAATCATAAACGCGGCCGACAACGATACGACACATACCTGCGAGTTGCTAAGAACATTTATTGTTTCGTTGCCTCACATTCCCGAGCACAGGCGAATGCCGCTTTTCGTCAAGTTGCTGCAACTTCTCGACAATCATCTCCATTTATATTATCTGTTGACTTTCGAGAGCCATGTAATGAAGATTGCAAACCAGAAGACCGAACATCCCACGCAGTGGTTGGATTTCGCTTTTCAAGTGTCTCAGGAATTTCCACCGCATAGATTGCTTCAGGTCAGTTCTCAAAAATTGTTTCAACTTAAGATTTCACAAAATAACAATTTTTGATAAAATTATACTAACAGAATATTTTAATACGGTTTTGTTTTGAAAACATAATTGTTTTCTTATTCTAATTATTTAGAGATATATAATAAAAAAATTTTTTCCGATTTTTACTGCAGATTTGCACACAAGTAATAGAGTTTGTCAAAATATTACCTATGGATATCGAGGAAGAACAGGGCAGAAAGGAGGCAATGAAATTCCAATACAAGCACATTTATGACGTGACTAAGTCCACGCCGAAGAGCCTTCGGCACTATAAGATAACGGCTGTGCAGTTTCTCAGTAATCTTCTATCGCATGAAGACTTTATCAATCGCGTGGCTGTATTGAGCCGGGACGAGGCAGACAATATAAACAAGCACTGCGATCGCCTGGCAATCGAACTGATCCTACTGATTCAGACCATCTCGAAAACCGCCGATCAGCATCAGAATAAACCGAGCGCCAAGTATTGGAAGGTGCTTCTACATCATTTGTACGATGTGTTGGATTTGGTGAACAATCTATTGCCGAATTCTCTGTTCCTGCAGAGTGTCAAAAATTTATTGAAACATGAAATGCTATCGGTGAAGAAGAAAGCTTTGGAATTACTGAACGCAAGATTACTTCAGAAGAAATTTAACGAGGAAGTTTACGTAGATCTCTTGAGTTTAATCCAACCATTGGCGGACTTCTTCGATGTCGATATAAAGGTTGAAAACCAGGAACAAGAGATAATTCAACAAACAGTACTAATATCTTTGAAGTTGCTAGGAAAATTGTTGGCTGTTGATCATCCAGATGTTTTTAGACCGGTACGCATATTCATTTAAGTAAAGAGTTTTATTTTATATCGATATTTCTAATGAAAGTTTGATAACTTATTTAACAATCTTCTTTAGATAAATTATTTTATTGCAACAGTATTATGTGTGTATAGCACATAATTACTGTACTATTATATTATAATAATTACACTCTAGACTTGATAATTAGAATATAGTACTGTATTAACTCTAATTGGTATTTGCTGCGAAATTTCTTAAAGTGCTGTTTGCTGGTCCAGTGTACTCGACAAAGCTTAAAGTATCTTTGCTCAAAGTTAACGTAATTCAACAATTTTTTTATTGTAAAGGGCAAAATCTGAGGAATAAGATTATGTAACTTAAAATTACGTAAGGTTGTGTGTAAAATTTTTGTTATAAACAATTTTTTTTAACAACGTTGGGGATTTGGCGCGTAATTGAAAAATATATCGAGATCCACTGGATCCGCGAATACGAATTAGCATTAATATAATCATATTGTGATATATATATATATATATATATATATAGTAACACATTATATGATAAAATCATTACCATTTAATATTTTGTATATTAATGATTGTCCACAGGTTTTGAACGTAACGACGCAATTGTTGCAATCAAGAAATGGTCCAGTATTAGCCAATGCAGTGTTGTGCGTTGCAGAGCTGTGCAGTTCAATGCGAACGCACGCTTTGTACTCGTTAAATAAGTTTGTGCCAGCAATTTTGAATTTGCTAAAAACTCATTGCCACCAGAATGTACCGGATGTAATAGTTATTAGCATCGTGAGTGCTTTGCAGAAGATAGTGGAGTCTTTAGGGAATTTCTTGTCGCTCTACTTAGATCAACTTTTGTCTGAATTAACAACGCTGAGCTCTGAGTATATTAACATGGAGCATCCTAAGGTACTCGTAATGTTTTTCCAGCTAAAACTTATGATACAGTATATCTTATTATAAATTCTACTGCAAAAATTTTGTTGGTTTTTTAAAATATTTTTTGTTTATGTTTTTATAGGCTGGTATCGTTATTTCGCGTTTGAAGGCAACAACGCAGAAATTATCCAGTTGCATACCTGTGCGAGTGTTGTTGCCAGCTGTCAAGGAAACTTATCAGATGCTATTAAACAAGAATGCCTACAAATGTATACCATCGTTGATGAATGTGTTAACTGAATCTTTTGACAGCCAGCGTCCAGCGGAACTAAAAATGGAGATTGACAATCTCGCCGACTTCTTCCTCGAAGTTCTTCAATTCCGCGAAAGAACCGAGGATAATATTAAGACGAATGAGGACATGCAAGTTACATTAAAAGACATCATCGCGGTCGAGGAAAGCACCAGTAAAGCGCTGGAGGCATTGCTCTTGAAGTTGAGCGAAGTAACATTTAGGCCGCTATATGATAAGTTTTATGGATGGGCAGCGAACGATACACAGCACAAGCAGCGAAATATAACGTTCTATAGGTATGAACAGTATAAAATCAGGTCATTAAGCTGTAGATTTGTTTCAAAATATTCATGGATTTTGCTAATCGTACAATAATTAAATTTAACATTTAAATTATTTAACAAATTACATGTAAATAAGAAAGTGTTATAACGGTTATAGCAAGATCTTAATGTTGAAATAATATTTCATATGTGATTTTTGCATACAATTTCCAATTTATTCGAATTGCGTACCATTGCTTTCGGTTTCAAATACAGCTCTTGAAATGAACTAGAACGGTATTATTATAGAATTAAATTAAAAATTAATTTAATTCTATGATAATACTTTTCTAGTTTATTTTAAGAGCTGTGTTTGAAATTAATAATTTTGTAACACATAGTAGTAATATAGTAGTAATGGAAGTGGGTGGGACTATCAGTTTCCCTATATGTTACCTAGATCTAGAGAGAATTCCTTTGTGATTCAAAAGTCATGAATTTCCATATATGTATATATATATATGGATTCGAAATCGTGATTGAAAAATTTTAACTCGTTAAAACGCAAAAAATTAATGAAACAAATGTATAATATTATGTTTACCAATTTTTTTAATGGTACAACTTTTAATTATTATATTTTTTTCAGATTATCGGCAAATATAGCAGAGTGCCTAAAATCTCTTTTTGTTTTGTTCGCTGGACTCTTTTTGAAACATGCAGCGTCGTTGCTGAGCAGTAACAACATGTTTGTAATGGATATTCCACAGGAATTAACACTTCTCGACGAATCGAGTAGAATTGAGTTGGTGGAGGCGATTTTGTTGACACTTCACCGAGTATTCGGTTATGATGTACATAATTTTGTCAGTCAGACCCAATTTGAAGTTCTCATGCAACCGATAGTGGACCAGGTAGAGAATACAATGGGCACGACGGAAGAATACGAGAGTCGAGCTAGCCGACTCATCGTACCATGCATAGCTTCCTTCGCTAGCGCAATTTCCGACGATTCATTGCACAAACAACTTGTTTATCAGACGTTGCTGAAGACGAGACATGCAAAGCCTTATGTCAGGAGCACTGCTTTGAACGCATTGGTATAATCGAATGTCGAGATAATTTATTACTTTATCATATTCATGTTTTACATTAAGATTTGATAAAAAAATAATTTCATTCTAAAACTGTTTATGCAGCTTATGTATTTCAGCTTGATTATAATTTACAAAAAAATTAGCTGCTGCAATGCTTTGTGTATTTTGATTTCTTTTGAATTATCTTTTAATTATTGTTTTATTTTTATTTTGTATTTTTTAACAATTATTTTCTACTGTAATGTAGGTGGAAATTGCGAGAAAACTTGGTGAAGATTTTATGCCATTATTGCCGGAAACCGTGCCATTCCTGGCGGAAATGTTGGAAGACGAAGATGAAGCTACAGAGAAGTGTGCACAGAATGCTGTTCGCACGCTAGAAGAGATTTTAGGAGAGCCTTTACAGAAATATTTTTGAAATCAATAAAGAAATTAATAATTTGTTAATATTCTTTTCAAATGTGAATTACCTTGTAAATATGTAAATAGTTAGATTTTACAATATTAATTTGTTTTACAATGAAAGTTTTCCCGCATGAAAGAGTAGATTTTCAATGAAATTTAAATATTAATGTTTTACTTACTTAAAAAATGTCATAATTGTTATACAGGAAATGAAATAATTTTCAAATAGAAAATAATGAAATCAAGATATTTCTCTTAATTGTATTAATGGAATGTCGTATGATTCCATGTAAGAGCAACAGACAACAACAGACTTGCAAGTAACAGCTATTGCCATTCCTGAATGTGTGAAATGTCAGCTCTACAATTTGTGAATTTAAAGGGCTAATAATTAAAAATTACAGCCTTGATATTTTTGTAGAATTAAAATTTTTGTCTTGGAAAACTCCAAACAATCCTGTTATGTCCTTAAAAGAGCACTTTGGGTGGCTTTAGGACTTGTATATAATTTTTTCGAAAGAGATAGCCAAAAAAATAATAAAATAATTGTTAAATAAAAAATACTAAAATTTAAATAAATAAAAGTAATAAATGATAATTTGACGAAGTTTTAAGTTTGTTAGTCATTTAAAAATGATTCTTGTATAAATGATGATTTATAAGATTGATTAGTAAAGTTGTACTGAAAATCAGGTGAAATTGAAATTGAACGCTGTTACGAAAACGGTGATTTATTTTTAACTTATCTACAATCTCGGACGAAGTATAGAATATATTATTTCCTTACATTATAATACAGAGTAACGTAAATATGCGTTATGTAAGACGTAATAGGTTTGCGAGTTACATGGCCTCGGATCAATACAGTCCATTTATACTTAAGATGCTTTCATCAGACACTGGGCCTTCTTTTGGCAGCGTATTTCGCTGTAAGCGCATCTAGTTTTGAACATTATATCGCGAAATAAATGACAAATGCGGTATATTTAAAGATGCATTTACTGTAAATGGTAATTAATCGGATACACCTAGCAGTAAACGTGCGAGAAAAAAAATGTTAGGGTTTTAACCGTATTCTTCGCGCACTTTTAGTGTCAAGCGTAACGTCGTCCAACTCCGAATTTAATTTCTCCGAATTTTTAATGCAGATAAGCGAGAGAAAGATCGCGGAAGCCATCCGAACAATCACTTTCTGCGCTGCTACGTCCGCAGCGAGACGCATATCTTCGAATGCTGTGAAAAAACGCGTTCCCACTTTGCTTGTTCGAGCGTAGCTTTTTTTCATCTAATTGCACGGGATCATCGTGAGAATTTCGGAGTCCTTGGGGATCGATCCTACGACGATATCGCAGTGATCCCCGACCTCCACGTGGATATCGGTGACTTTTCGTCGTTCCCAATAGCCACGTGCGCGATTAGTCCGAGCCCCTTGCATCACACGTTGGGCACATCAGGTGGTCCTCGAAGGGCCATTTCTTCGCCCTGCGTCGTAGACGAGAGTTTTCTGAAACAGAAGAAATGCTTGTTTATATATGTTGCCACCCACGCCGCTGTCTTCAAATAAATTTCTGCTTTCAATATCTTGTAACATTTCGACAAAAATTGAAGCAATAATATTAGAAATAAGAAGAGAGGGAATTTCGAGAATTTTTTTAAATTTCAATTTTTAAATTTTTAAATGGTTAACAAGTTCTTCAAAGTCTCTTTTAAATGTTTTGACCGGATTGCAGTTAAGAATGAAAATTATTTTTATTTGTTTACGTGATGGTATTTCTTTTTATATGTATCTTAATTCTTTTTTTTTTATTTTAGATATAAATTAGATTTAAAGCTAAAGAAATAAAAGAGAAACCACATATAAAAGTAGAAAAAGTAAATACTGTTAGCATTACATATATATGCATACGTTTTACGAGATTTTAAGTTGTTTATTTCTTATTTCAACATATTTTAATTCTGAGATCAAAGAGTTATTAATATTCAATTTTTATCGCTTTGAGAGATAAATAATATAGCAGTTTTAATTTAATGTGGCAGCTTTATATTTTTATCTCCTTTTTTTCCCGCGTGGCATGAATTACTATGGGTCATCGTATCAATTAAGCGACTATTAAATAATTATAAATTTCCTCTTGTCCATTCAGATACGTAAATACGCTATTTTTATTGCACATCAAACGTTGTGCATAACATTAACAAAGTTCTATCGCCTTCTTGATAAACTGAAATCTAAAAAGATTTCACGTGTAATGACACCAGGTGAAAAATTCAAAATCGCAATATAAATTACGAATATAACTTGCGCTTTTCAAATTCCGCTTGCGCGCCATCCGCGAGTAATACGTGAATCGTTGGACCGACCGATTAATAGCCAGAAAATGCATCAATGATAACAATTCCTCATTAATAATTCCTCGCCCCCTCGCAGAATTCGTTCGTGCTCGCGATGCCGAATCTCGATGATTATTTTCGAGTCGCGAATTAAATTATTAATCGTTAAGCTGACTCGCGCAGTACAAGGGTGAAGTTACTGTAAAGGTGACCTTACTTCAGGCCGTTGGTGAAACGGACCTTAATGGACGTCGCAGACATGAAGCAGATCGACTCCGGAGGCGCCTTCCGCTCGTAAGTGTAATATCGTCGCGATCGGCCCCGTATTTCGACTCTCGTCAACAGTGTGACACAAATTTGCGAATCGGCGACATTGCGGGACGCGTACGACGCGAGGTTTTTCTTAACGAGGTTTTTCTTAATCGAGAGTCGAATTGTCCGCGCGAGCGAGACCGAGACGGCGGCTGTGCTCCTTCTTCTTTCCTCCTCCACCGGACATTCGCGTCGTATCTCGCGAATTTTCTAGCCTACGATTTTCCCGTAACGACCCCCTAGCTCGAGCTCCCGCGTTCGCTCGTGCCCTTAATCTCATCTCGATCGCGCATTTCGCCAACGACATTCGGAGTACACGGAGTGGACCTGTGTACAGGCGGGAGCAACAGGTGCGGCATCGCTACGAAGTTGGCCGCGGAATCCGCGAGCTTCTATCTCCGCCATTTCGAATCTTCCATTACGTTGCTACTGGTCGCGGATGTGTCGTTCGGGTGTTTGTTTACGCGAGCGGGCTTTCGGTGTTGTGCATCGCGCGAACTCTTCGTCTTCGCGGTTCAACGACGAGGTGCTCGTCGATCGCGATCGCAGCGGCCGTCACATACGCTCAACGCCGCCGGCCGCGGTGGTTTGTTTGTTTTGGTCTGTGACGACTATTATAATCCTGCCGTTGTGAAGTGTCTGCGCGTATGTAAGTGTCAGTGCATTCTGCGAGGAAGCAACCCGCCGCCCTAGAGCGAGAGATGACTGAGAGGAGGTGGCGGCCCGGAATTGGCATCAGGCAACGGCGGAGCAACCGTGGGTGAGTGTCTCTTTCTTTCTCTCTCTCTCTCTCTCTCTCTCTCTCTCTCTCTCTCTCTGATCGAGGGTTAGGTCCCCGGTATGACTTCCGAGCTCGGACTTGCGGATGCCGTACTCGAGTGGAGCGAAAAGTCACTGTGACTTGTTCTGTTTGGGTATTGGCGCTTAGTTTCTCGTACAGGATGCATGTTGACATAGTGGGCAGTACAATGGGTTGAGCGGCAAACTTTGCGAGGACAGGCGTGGCTCAGCGGGTAATGGTGACATAATTATCGATCGTACCGTCATAACTTATCGATCGGTCGAGTTAACCGCGCGCATTTTTACCGATGATAATTATAGTAAAATTTATGGAATGTCGCTATTACCCGCTGAGCCTGCTGCCCCTGCAAAATCTGTTGCGCAACCCGTATTGCCCCAATAACAGGGTTGTACGTACTGTATATTTCGCGTTTTATTTGGGATAATTTATTTTACGATTGCTCGAAATACTTGAAAAAATATCGATAATGTAATTAATATTTATTAGAAATTGGGAAAAAATATAAAATATTTAAAAACGTTTAAGATAAATGTTTGCAAATATCAAGACAATATGAGAGTTAGATTTATTTATCCAATTTTGTGAAAAACCGTTTAAAAACATTTTTCTAAAATAACACAATGCTTTTTATCGTTTCCGTCTCCCGAAAAAAAAAAACAAATAAAAAGTTTTTGCAGTATTTTTTTCTTTAAATATTTTTTGGAACATGCTTCTAACGTTTGGATGTATTTTCTATATTTTTACAGATTAATATTGCAACTCCGCTGCTGCGCATCAGTCTGGTGAGTCTTAAAGTATTTTAATCAGTCTTTTTTAATCAAATCGCAATGTCCAGAATTATCGTTTGGGTAACGTTTCCTATTAAATCCCTGGAAACGCATTAATATGAATCAATTCGACGATAACATACCCGTGAGAACACGCGGCGTCAGCCCGCTCGTCGAAATTAATTAAACATACATAGTCGCACTAATGTATATCGCAGAGACAGATATTTATACGGCGCATGGCGTACGTTGATCCTGCGGCACATCGAGTGTTTACATTACGCTGCGTGGCGAAGATGCCTGGCACCTGGCGTGTGTTTATTTTTTGTAGCATACAAAACGTGTCGCAGCACTTAGCTCCGACTTCGTTATTCACTTTGTCATTAGGGAGCCGTTCGAACAGGCGCCGTGGCCTCGCCTAATTTACGTCAGAATTTAGGACTTCTATTTATAGCAGAATGGTATCGTGTAAAAATATCAAGATTACATCCACATAGATTATTTATGTATTGTGTGCCTTACATTTACACGGGGCTTGTTCAGGTGGACAACCTTTATGGAAATCAACTATACGAATATGAAAAAATTACTGGTATACCATTGAAAAACTGCATTTCTTCAATAGCATATCAGTAATTTTTTTCGTATTCTTATAGGTTTTTCCGTAAGGAAATATAAGCAATGTATATTATGAATTGGATAAAAGAAAAAAATAATTCAGTCGTAAGATGTCTGACTTTACTAATGAGAAAATATAAAGTACATAATAATAGAAATAAAAAATGCCAGTGTCTCCAGCGGAAAAAATTCAACATAAATTTAAGAAATATTACACAAATTTACAAAAATGCTAGTATCGGAGTACTTTTGTTAATTTTAATAATTACATGCATATTTATATAAATTAATATTTTTATGAAAAAATAAATAATTTTTACCAAATTGTATTTTTAATAGAACTTTGTCTTTAATAATTAAAATTTGTTCCACTAGAGTGAACTACTTAGAAATGTTTAAAACGTTGTAATTCGTAGAGTTTCTACATTGTAATTGTAGATTGGTAGAGTTTCAACGAGAAATTTGTGAAAATCACAAAAACAATGCACTACACAAGTAAAAAAATTTACCAAAAAAATGTTCCAATTCTAGCATTTTCATATACTTAGATTTTATAACATTTCTTCAATTTGTATAGAATTTTGTAGAATTTCTTTCGCTACGGAATATTTAATTATTAATTGATATTGATATTATTATATTATATACATTTATATTTTTTACATCGTCACTAGTTGCCGATTAAATATAATAGAATTAGTGTAACAAAATTAGGATGAACATTAATTTGGCTGTACATGGTGGCGATTTGTCTTGACTCTTTTTGTAGGAAGTTTAATTTCGACGAACTTACTTGTCTGCTATCTTCGCGTTAATAGCGCGGCGTAGAACGCAATTGTCGCATCAAGTAATAAATAGTAACACAGTTAAATTCAAAATACATTTAATAAATGTTAAAAATCAATTTTAAACATTTAAAGTGAAAAATAAACGTTAAAAATTTGATATGTTTTTAAAACTATTTAATAAACGATATAAAAACGTATTTATTAAACGTCTACTTTCATGTTCAATGTTTTTCTTTAAATACTGTTTTTATACGAGATTTCGACGATTTAATTAACGTTAAATAAATGTTTTTTTATACATTATAAAGATGTATTGGCTAAACGTTTCTTAAGAAATTACATACTTTTTCGATATTGAAAAATTAATAATTTTTGGGAATTCTTTTTGAAAATTTAATTGATATTTAAAAAAGACAAATGTTTATTGATTATTAATGTGTAAAAAAATAATTTCTTTAAACAGTTTTGACTTATTTAAATAGACTTTTACTACACCTGTTCTTTTAGTCTTAGCGATCTAGAATTCTCTAAAACAAACGAAAATTTAAAAAAAAGATTATGAGCCGTAGTACGATAGTGTCAATCGTTTAATTTCTTTATATTTTCGATAATATTTCCTATTTATATTTGTTAAGTGATAAAGCGTCTGTTTCATACGTATGAAATATTTCAGATTATCTTAAGATATTTTATCAAAAATATATTTAATAAATTATATATGACATTTAATATTTACGGATGTCATCACTATTTTCATCTGTGTAAGAATTATAATTATTTAGATTAAATATTTTTTTATTTAAGTCATCACAATTATATTATAAAATACATCTTTAAAATCTTTTTTAACTTAAAAGATTTTTTTGGGAATTATAATTATAATTATTTTGTTAAATATCTATTTAAAAAAATCGAAAATGACAGAAGTTGAAGTGTGCAATAATTAATCTTTAAATATCGATTATTTCGAAGCGTTGTTATTACGGATTATATTCATATAATTTTGCTGCTGCGCATCGTATCGATGAATTTGAAATTATTTTTCATTTTATTCTCGAGACAATTCTCGTGAAAGCTATTAAATGTATGTAAAAATATATCACAGAAAAAAATAATTGAGGATTAAAAACAAAATAATTTTTAGTAAAAATAAAAATAAAATCAAAATTTGGATTTGTGGCGACAAACACAAGTAAAATTTTCTCATTACTTATTTTTATAGACAACTTGATATTTCTCTATAAATTCACGATTTATTTTACTACAATTTTTAATCATATTTAACAATTAGACATTGATATTGAAAGAAAAATCTGATTAAAAATTTTCTCATATTAATTATAACAAATTAATTTATCATTAATTATAGCATTGAACAAATCATTTCATACAAAAATGATCAAGTTTAGCTGCGTCGAAGAATTTATCCGCGCTATATATCGATTATATTATTTTCTATATTTAGCAAAGACAATTCAATGAAGTATAATGAATGAGTTCACTTACCTCTTTCTAAACTGGAAGATGATATAAACGATGATCGCATTGCCGACGAATAGCAAAGCAATTAGGACCGTTGGCAGCACAACATCTGTAATATAATGCAGATTTGATTAATATTGATTGGCTAACGTGCTGTGTCATCGTGTTGATTCGATTTAACGATACACTTTGATCGCGCGCGTTCAGAACCTCTCACATCACGAATTGCTGTCAGTATTCTACGCGCTAATAAAATTATTGATTGTCTCTGACGATCGTACGAATAAACATGAAAAATTACTGTTTATATTGAATATTTATGATACTGATAATAGAATGAAGCAATTGATAATACAAATTATTCATATAAAAAAATTCATGATAAATTGAACATTTTTTCATTGAGAAATAACTGATAACGAATATAATACGGACGTTTATATTCTGATATCGTTAGATTGATTACCTTAATCATTACGTAGAAATATTACTTCAGAGAAAACTCTTAAGAAAACTAAAAAAAAAAAAAAAATTAGATTCTATCAGAATATAATATAATATTTCAATTAATTTTTAATATTAAAATAATTCTTTTTTAATACGTGTAGTACTTATAAATTAATTATCTTTATTGCCACATTGGAATATTATTTAACAATAGAAATATTATTTCAGAAACTCTAAGAGATCTAATTTGAAAAAACTGATCTCCCATTATACAATAATATTCGAATCAATTTTTAATGTTAAAATATGTTTAATATGTATAATACATTCGTACAATTAATTGCGTTAAGATGTTGAAATAATAAAAATAAATCCTATATCAAACACAATCATAATGTTCGACAAAAATATGACGTCTACGAATAATTTTTCATGTTTTATTATTAAGAAAAACACGTAATGTGGGAGCATGAAAATTTATGATAGCAATTCTGATCGTGGGGCAGGCCCACCACGTCGGATCTCACGTCATCTTTCGCTGAGCGTCATCAACCGTGGCATACTGAACTTTGGACGCTACGGCGAGTGACTGAAGTTTCTTTCTACACAAGTCTTCCTGTCTCTTCATTTACAATTCGATATTTTTATCTTGTCGACGTTACCGTTCAGTGCTCACGCCAAACGATATGGCAAATGATTTGAACATAAATCAATACTTCGTGTTGCAAAAAATTGCCATTTCGTATATTTAATATTGAATTTATTTTTAGCCTGAGTCTCGTAAGTTCCATTAAGCCTTGAAAAAAGAATTCATGTCGATCATTCTTGGAACATGTTAAATAATAATAAATAAATTATATCTGTTCTTTGTTGCATACTTGGATTATATATGCTACACTATTCAATTGAGCATGTCTACGTATTAGATAAACAAGTTGTTTTGAATATTGCAGCATGTATAATCAAAGTATGCAACAAGAGATGCACATATGATTTTTTTATATTATTATAATTGAACATATTAAAAAAATGATACGATACATTTTTTCTTTTTAAGGTTTATCAGAATTTCTGATTCAAGGAAAAATATATTAAAAATCATTATAAAAAGTAATATATAAGTATATATAACAAATGTTGATAGATGACATTATTTAAAAATTTCATATTCGTTTTTCAATTCTATTGTATCAATTAATATCAGTATTTAATATTTATGCGTAATTTTTTAAATATTAACGTTCATGCAAAAATATATAAAAAAATTGATATATTATACGTTACAAATAAGATACGACAAAAATGATCAATCATCAAGTAAAATTTCAGATCATGATCAATCATCAAGTAAATGTCACATTTGTCAATAAAAATATGTTTACTTGAAAATATGACGTCTGCGAATATGACGTCTTTTTTTCATATGCAATTATAATAAATTAATTAATGAGTTATTTTTACAGAATTTATTCGATATTTTATCTTCTCTATCTGTAATTTAAAGTTCATTTTCAAAATCCGTATTATATAACGTTTAATTATACTTAAAAAAACGTTCGTGCTTTATATATTTTTAAAGAAATTTGTAACTCGAGGTCACAATAATTCTCTCCATCACTTCTTCGGTTTTCCCGTCCTCAAAAAAAAAAACGACGCACACATCTGTATCAAATAATCGGCTTCGGATTGAAGCGAGTGCAATTGCGCTCCGATTTCAATTCAAATATAACTAGGCAATTTCTATTGATAAAATCATACAACACGGAGGCTATTTCGCAATCGTGTTTGAAAGCGCATCTCTTATCATGTCATCGTTATCGGCCACTGTATTTCACAAACTAATTGCTCTAAATTAACAACCTTTGAATTCAAAGTTTTTCACCGATACGCTATACATTGAAAAAGAAATCTTGTATTTATTCGCGATTAGATAACTTTTACGCTTCATTTTGTCTCATTCCTTAATTTCAATTGCTTTCTAACAAGATAATGTTTTAATGATGTAACCGATAATTCAGGTTATTAACTTGTTATAGGTGAAATATGGTGAGTTAAAATCGAGATAAGATAAAATTCGAATTGATCCGATTTTGATCAGATCTGACCGACTCGATTAGACTCTTCTTTAGTATAATATTGAATAAAATGCAGCAAACTCAAAATATGAATAATATTCATATTTTGATTCTTGCATATTAAATAATATATTAATATCTTATTAAAAGCTTGTATTATAAAATTTGTGAATGTCAATTTTGTCTGTAAAATATAATTTTTATGAAAATGAATTAATTATTAATGCCCAAAATTATCGAGTAAAAAAAAATAAACAAAATCTACTTAAAATCACGTATTCTATTATTTCTAATTCTCAAAAAGATTTTTATCTCTTGTGTGATATATTTTATTACATAATCAATTCTTTTTCAAGTTTGATATCTGCTCGCTCGTTTCTGTTCGTCAAATACGAATAAATTTTATTTAAAAAATGTATTCTTTCATGAAACCAGTCTCGAAGAATTTTTCCCGCAATTATGTAAAACTGGTGAAGCCACCATTTCTCTCACGTGCGTATCACAAATTCACGGAGCACTCGCGTCGTTTTAATAACACAGGTACCGATAACAGGATAACAATAATCTGCGATTATCGGATTATTCAATCACTATCGATATCAGAGATTGCTTTGCTACTGAATCGAAGAAATTGGTCATTGTATTCGTAGGAGAAAAAATTCGCGAATTCAGTTCACTGACCTACGACGTAGTCCGCTTGCTTCATCATGGACGATTGCGCCGAATCCATAACCGGGCTGATGCTACCACTCGCGACTGCGTCCTCGCCACGTCCTATTCTCACCCCCGTCCCGAGAATGTTGTCCCCGGAGAGACTCGCTAGATGATGATGGTCGTTCTCCGACTTCACGATCACCGCTGACGTGGCTGCGAACAGAATTAAAGTTTCGGAAATGTAGCAATCGATCGCAAAGTCGACAAAGCAATAATGTTCTTACGCGCTGAGAAAACATACGGCAAATGCAAAAAATACTAGTACATCTCCTGTACTTTTTATATTCGCTGTAGTTTATCTTGAAATTTTATCGACCGAGTCTCCTACATGAAAATTTTTTGTGCAAATTTTATCATTATAAAATTTAACTTTTGTTACGTTTCAGATTAACGTAAGTTGGAGATATATATATAAAATTTTAAATCAAGGTTGAATTTAAAGTCTAGAAGATAAACATTTTCTGTTGTCATTAATACGAATTCCAAATGCTATGAAATAATTATTCTAAGCCACAGTCAAAAATTACTCCAAACCAGACAAAATGTTTCTTACAAATTTTTGCAAGAATACTGCAAATAAACTTTTACTAATATTTTTACTATAAAAATAACATTTTATATATTTTTTTGCTGTCTTAACAAAACTTTATACTTAAATATTTCATGGCTAAAAGATATAAAAATAAAAAATATACATTTTATAGGAAATAACCAATACATTTATAATTTCTAATCAGAATTTCAAGTTAACGTGAACTGTTTTATAAATAAAATTTTAAATATCGTCATTTTTTTACATATTAAACTTCAATTGTTTCGGAAATCTGAAGTGCTGGTAAAAATTGACTTGCAGTATTCAAAAATCTATAAGGAACATCTCTAGGTCAATATAATTAAAAAAATATATTTTATAAATTAATCTATGTCATCTATATCGTTTTTACAATATTTCTAATCGCATAGATAAAAAAACAACTCTTCAATTTCACGATCTGAAATATTATTCTACATGTAGCTTCTCTCCTGTTTCGCGAATCCTGTATTTTAAAATCCGCAATAGAGATAACGAATTCAAAAATGGGTAAAAAAAGTTTTACATTTTATCGAACACTTCCAATGCAATTCTATATAAATTCCGGTTGCAGTCGCGATCGATGTTGTCGATAACTTTGAAGATAATGTATGCACGATGTAATCCGGATTTGCCTTGCAGGACAACAAACTCTGACATCGGTATCTCGAAACGGTAGCCGATTAAAAAAAAACCAATCGCGAGCGAGTCGCCGAAAGCCCCCGTTAACCCTCGCGTATCGATCTTGACGAGTCTCGATGCGGTCAAGGGGAGGAATAAGCGATTGGACTGCGTAGGAGTGCTTTATTAACGGATCGATAGGGTCGCGGTTTGTGTGGGAGAAGTCGCACGTTGTCATCCTCGAATCGCGTTGGAGCATCTTGATATCTCGTATTATGCCCTTTACTGCAACAATTGCTGTATCAGCATACGTTGCTCTATCATTCCATTCTTATTGAGCGTACTTCACAAAGCGTGTCAATCGAGTGTGTTTTAAATGGAAGAAAATGTCCTCTTTTAAAAAATTACTTTACAATTCCTTCTTCTTCTAATAAATTGCTCTCTGATGTATTTTTAATATCGAAGCAATTATATTTTTTTAAACATACATATATTTAAACATACAAATATTCAAATACATATTTAAAATACATTATTTAAATTCTTATGCAACATTATATATTATTTTTATAAATAGATTAATATATTACATATGCGATATGTAATATCAAAAACGCTAATCTTTTTATCTTATTAAATTAAAACACAAGGTCTCTAGCATTTGCAATCTACGTTTAATTACAAAATGACCTCGAATAGAATCTAAAAAAGTAAAACTGTAATAAAACGGAATGTATATTTGCATCGTTAGATCTGAGGAAACGCACACTCAATGTGTGTTCTGAATCTTTTGTATCTCTTCTCGGAATATACATACAATGTCTCGGTACTTTATCTGACACATGCTTGCAGAAGCTTAAAGCAATCTGCCAAACCTAATATTATTAAACGGAAACCTCTCAGCGGCCTCCCTGACTTTACCGGTGAATTAAACAGGATCGCGCAGGTTCGGGAATCGGCTTGTGCCCGGGATAACTCGTATTCGCGAGCACATATACGCATACCGTTACGGGATCTGTAAAGTTGACTCTGTTAATATAAAAAAAAAAAAATACATAAAGTTCTAGTGGCACTTTTCATAATTCTAGATAAAAATAACGAAGATTTCTGCATTTTTTATCCCAAAAGAAAAAAGAAAAAATGAAAAAAAATATGTTAACTTCAATAAATATTAGTATATTTGACAAAAGCTCTAGCTAGTACTCTACCGATGAATGTATTAACTTCAATAAATATTAATACATTTCACAAGAGTTCTAGTTAGTACTATCAGAGTTGTTGCAATAGAACTCTGATAGTACTAACAAATATACTAATATTTATTTTCTTGTACTTTAGAGGAGGAGGTGTCGTGCTAAATTCGCGAAGTTAGTGCATTTTTTCACTTCTTTTTTTTAAGTAAAAATACAGAACTCGTTATTTTTATAAAAACTTTCGGAACTATGAAAAGTGCCATTGGAACTGTATGTATTTATTTCAGATTAACAGAATGTCGTGCCAACCTCACGGATCCTACCGTTACGCGGTTACCACCGATTCCGGAGCGCCGGGGTTTTTCCGCCGATCTCTCGAGACTTGCTCTCGCGAGAGAGAAGCCGACCCACATCCGGGGCACCCGCCCATAAAACACGTTTACGGCAACACGCGTACGTCGTTATCGCGAGCAGCCGCAAAAAACATCCCCCGGGGCAAAACGCCTTTTTTTGTTCCTCACAACGTTAACACGTCGCGTTACCGTTATCGCGCGAAACATACTCCGTGAATTATCCTCCTCTCCCGTTCCCCGGGCAAATTGCGAAATTGCGCGCGAAATTTCAGGCATTCTCGCTCGCGCCAGGGAGGACGCGCGAGGAGGAGCGCAGCGAAATCGCCGTGCGCTTTTATTGGCAAGTAGCGGAATCGCGAACAAAGCACTTGCACAAGCTTCGATAAGAGTAATCTTAAAAGGCGTTACGCGCATACGGGCGATAAGGCAGCGATGCTACAAAAGAGCTATAAAAAGAGCCTTTTATCTTTTGCTGCAACTTGTAACGACCCGTTGCTTAAGGAGTATCAAATTTTGACACCGATGGAAACAATTTCATTTGGTACGATGAGAATAACAACTTGTTTTTACCGCGAATTTATTGTTGCTGGAAAATTACATTTATTTTTAGTAGCTCACGAATGCGAACTAATTGATTGCGAGATATTGGATTGAATGAGATCCATTTAATTTAATTTTAAATGAACTTTTTTAACTTCTATTAAATACACTTACTATTAAAACTCTATCAGAGTTTTTCCAAAAAATTTAAAATTCTGTTAAATAATTTTTAATAAAGTTTATAAACTTGTACTAAATACTTTATTAAATATCTTCTCTTATTAAATATCTAACCTACTCGAGTTTTCAAACTTCTATTAAATGTCTTTTTTATTAAAATTCTACTGAAGTTTCAAAAATTCTATTTTTAATCTATTAAAACTATTCCACTAGAGTTCTTAAAAACAGAATTTTAAAAACTCTATTAAATAATTTTTAATTAAGCGTTTAAACTTCTACTAACACATTTTTTAATAGTAGTCTACGCTACATTCTTTATTAAAACTCTATTGAAGTTTATAAAGTTCTATTTTTCTCTTAAAATTCTAGTAGAGTTTCAATAGAGAAGGTATTTAGTAGAAGTTTAAAAATTATTTAATAGTTTTAAAAATTTTATTTTTAAAAACTCTATTAAATAATTTTTAGAAAATAAAATAAATTAAGTTGGTCTATTCTATTATGATCAAACGGAGAATAATTTACGAAGAGGAAAGGCTTGGAAGAATCTAATCCGTATCTAATTCTACTTATTAGAAACAAATGTTTGATCTTCCGTTGAGATTGATCCCATGATACATTCGTTTTTTTTCTTTCGCGTGCTCCAAGATAACGACGGGTAACAAATACAGTTTGAAACTTCATCCTATTGTATTTCATTTCCTCTATGCAAAATTTATGAAGCGTATTATTCTCTCGAACTTCAACCTTAAACTTTCCCGAGTACGCAGCTGGGCCCAGCTGCTAATGTAGAACTGACGATTCCACAGAATCATGCTAATATTTACCGAGGCGCGATTGCGTTTACCAGAAGACGTTCTCGGGAAAATCTTGCTCTTGCTCCTCCCTTGAAACTAATTTTCACTCGACGAAGAAACGATGCTTTCTTCGACTACTGCTGCCGCGCTACTCGCGAGCAAACGCTCCGCGATGACTATAAATACTGTCGTTTACACAGAGTGTTCCAGAATTGCGGAATAGAACAGAACCGCATTATGATCAATTCAAAGATAATTTTTTCGATAACGGGCACGTCGAGAGAGATCCATTATCGAGCGCACTCTTCGTACTTCGAATACTGTGCGTTATAATTACATTTCGAAGTGCAATTCTTTATTCAAACAAAATCTATTTTGCATTAATGGAAAAGTTTCGTTATCTATCTTCTCTCACGAAGCTCGGACCTTGCGTAACGATAACTTCATCTACTTCCAATCTTAACTGTACGAAAACTAGTTTGCTTGGATACATTTTTCTAATTCAGTGAAATAATCTATGAGATGAAAAGTTACACAAATCGTTTAAGGACACCCTATACATTTACACAAAGTGTATTTATCCAAGCGCAAACAAACGTTGAATCGCGGAGCAATTGTAATACAACCGATGCGCCTCGATAAGAGAAGATAATTTCCGAGGAAACGCAAAACATTTGTAAAAGCTGATATTAGCAAAAATTTTGTCACATTTTTGTATCTTTTTTTTTGTAAAATATCAAATCTAGAAACTTGAAATATTTCTCTAAATAATCTATCTTTAAATTTCTACATCTTGACTAAATTTCTATTTATATTGTTACATAATTCTTCTTCATAAGATAGAGATATTCACATATGAATATTACAAAATCGAATGTTAGATAATAACTCATATGTTGAAACCTTATGATCTATTTTACCTGCTAAAATAATTAGGAGACAGTTGCTAAATGCGTACTACTTCAGTTATTTTAGATGATATTTCCCGCTTGGTATTTATTTGTATGCAAATGAATATTGTAAATTGTGGCTCGATGTTTTGGGCTATTACTGTTTAATCAATAATAAAGTAATTTGTTACACAAGTCTTTTAGCAACATATTAAAAAGATGATTTTACCTAAACCTAAATCGTAATCGTCTTTGAAAGTTAAAATTATTAAATTATCATAAAGTATGAATTAAAATTATTAAAAATATAAGGAATTATTAGCTAATACATATTTTATTAATAAATTATCAAAAAAAGATTAAATATTTAACAATTAATAAATAACGATAATAAAAAAGATTGCCGAAATAAGATTGTTGAAATAAAATTGGCTTGAATTGATGTTTGCAATTGACATTTAACTTATTAATATCAATTTGATTATTTTCACTTATCAGTCTTATGTTTATTGCAATAAAAAATGTGATGGTACGATTTAGGAAATTTGATAGATTTTCTAAAAATATCAATTTCATCTTTATAACAATTGCAAATATGTATATATAATTTATATAATATAAAATATTCTATAATAAACTTTTTATGAAAATAAAAAAAAATTCAGTATAAAACTGCACAATTACATTATTGCCAGCTTTATAAATTAAATAAAAATTAATTTCTTAAAGCATTGTTAGCACGTATAAAATAAGATGTAATTTGTTAACTTTTTTTTCTCATTTATATTACTATTTTCGCTACTAAATGCTTAAATAAAACAACTATAAAATGTTAAGATAAGATTTAAGAAATCGATACGCACGATTTAGTTCTTCCTTACAATTCAGTTAAAAAATGTAATTTCTCGTAAATTTGTAAAAACTCTTCATAATTTTCGTATATAATAATAACTCCATTCATAGAGCAAGCAAATTAGTTGCCTTTTACATTATTAAAACTGCTTGTTAAAATTGGCATGAAGTCCGTTTCCCAAACAAACTCCGCAAGTCTAAGACTCATTCAATTCAATTCAGTCTATTAAAAAAAAAAATGTCAAAACACACCGCTTCATATTTAAATTACGCATCTTGCAGTTTTTAATATACCTCGAAGTTAAGAAGCTTCTTCGCAATCAACCATAAAGTAAAGTTTCCGTGACTGCGACTTCGATTAATTTGTTAGCAATTCCGAATTCGTTCAATGTGACAGAGCAAAAAGGAGAGTTGAACTTCCACTGAAACTGAATTATTCAATCAGTTATCGATACCCCGCGATGAAGGTTACAAATAAACTCTTTCATTAAAAGCTAAAACGCTTTTTAACCCCTCGTTTCAACGACACCTGAAATACAATGCTTAAAATTCAGTTCGCACGATTACTTAATCATTCTACTTCGTGTATAAAATGTTAATATTTCCGCTGAAATTATCTATACGCGCAGTGCGTATTCAAACACATTTTAACATACATATGTATATTCAGCTTTATGAGTAGGGACGTATATTACACATGTAGTGAAATATCGCGATAGAACCCAACCCCTCGCTTGGTTTTTTTCCACTTTTCCGCTGAAAGAACGTTACTTAGGTCAAGTGGAGTATTTCCAGAGTAATTAACATAATCAACGTAGCTGCTTCTCGAGTGTTTATCATTCTTTCATTCATCGCGCTTAGAACACGTGAACACGCAAGCGCTCACGCGACAGCCGAATGACTTCCAACGAGTCATTTCCGTCGTACGATCTCGGATAACAAACAAATAAAAAAAGGGGAGAGAAAAGATTAAAGGGGCATCATCATCCGTGTCAACAATAACAACCGAGATGCGCTCTCGCAGCAAAATCGCGGGAAAGCGAAGGGTGGGAAGCATCGTACGATGCGTTATCGTACGACTCAGTGTAGGAAGATTTCGATGAAACTTACTGATTTCGCTCGGGTCATCGAGTATCGACGACTCCGCTGCAACACTCGCTGCATTCATCATCAATTTTCTTTTTCTTCTCTCTCCGCGTTACATGTACAGAGCACGCGTCAATCACGATGCTAACCGGGCGATTTCTTCTGAGAAATCAGATCGCTCGATAAGCGCGTGGAAAAAAAAAGAATGGAGCTAATCATGCGGGATCATTAAATGGAGCGAAGTGAATAGAGAGCAAGCGGGGCTCGCCACAATGACGGCTAAAACGGATTACGTTTCGACGGCACGTTTCTCGTGAAATAAAGTGCGGAAATGCCCAGATGAGTAACAGCGAATTCTGAATGAGAACTGACAAATTGCGGCGTAAATTAAGATGATTACTGACGTATGGGAATTATGTAGTCTTCAAATGAGAATTGGCTGCGTAACAGCAGAAATTTCCTAAAGTAAACTATGGCAGACGTGACGTTAAATTTAAAAATCGTTTCGCTAAAGGGCGCAATATGCAGCAAATTATTTTACGCTTTTCATGTCGTATATAAATTTTATTCCATGCATTTGTTTGTACAGACAAAAAGTGATAAATGTACCATATTTCCAGCTTTGAAACTACAAAGTGAATTTCGGCCTCTCAAATTTTATGAAAATTTATAAACAGAGATACGAATAACAACACTATTTTTAAAGGGAATTAAAAAACATTACACAGCTTTTGCACGTATATTTTTTAGCCGTGCCAGTTGAAAAATATAAATTTTATATCAATTCTAGATATTAATTATTTTTCTGATTTACTATTGAAGAAAGAAAAATATATAAAATAGGTTGTTAGTTAACACAATTCTACTCATCTAAAATGAAAAAATCGAAAAGGTTTTTAGTAAGTTATGAGTATGGCTAATACAGTCGGAACTAGGAGATTGGAATAAGAAAATATTGTAAATTGTTAAAATGGCGCAGTCGTAAAAAATAGTTCATTTGAAGATATCGCGAGAGAATAGAATGCCCGTTTAAAAATAGTGTTGTTGTTATTTATATTTCCATCTATAAAATTTCATAAAATTTAGGCGACCGAAATTTACTTCAAAAAGTATATAAATCTGGAAATAAATCTGGTACATTTATCACTTTCTGTCTGTATAAACAAACATATGGAATAAAATTTATGTGAAAAAATAGAGATCGTAGAATACTCCTAGTTCGGGCCATAAACAAACACGTGTTTTGTATGTATGTAAAAAATGTGAGGTCGATCGGTTCTATATTTTTTGGAGATATCATGTCAATTGACTAAAAAAACACTATTCCGAAAAAAAATATTTTGAGTACAGAGAGAAATAATATATAAATAATATAAACCCATACCCAGACAAAGATTTCTTTGAGTTAAAAAATATTCGTTTGATTTAAAGAAGTTTGAGAAAAAGTTTCTTTAAATTGAAAAAATTTTTTTATTGTTCCTTTTATTAGATTTAAAGAAATATTTTCATTGTGCAATAAAAATCTTTTTTTTTTTTTACATAAAAGAAATATATTTTTAAAATCAGAACAACTAAATAATTTCTTATATTTTTGTACCTTTTTTGAATTAAATAATTACTTATTTAAATAAATTTGAACAAATAATTTGTTTACTTTTAAAAAGGTTATTAACGTTATTTCTTGAAACGAAATAAATTTTTATTTATTTCAAAAGTATTTTTATCTCAACTTAAAAAACCAAGATAAAGAAACGATTTTATCAATATAAACATAATTTTTCTCTGGATGTATAACTGGGTTGTAACTTTGTTATTCTTTTGTATTTCTCGATAAAATCTTTTAGGAACATATTCCTGAGAAGTGTTTAAAACGTTTGAAAGAACAAAAATCGATTATCTTAAAAGTTCTAAAGCAGAATGCTTTAAGATAAATTTCAAAATAATGTTTCCTTTCTTCTTATTAAAAGTATTATTGTCTACATATGGAAGACTGAACGAACAACGCGTATCACAGTGAAAATGCAACTGAAACGCTTTCTGATGCTGCCGGGCTATCCTTGCTTGCCGCTCAATCGCCGCCAATTGTCGGCAGTCCCATAACGCAGTTAATCCCTGAGAATAGTCGAACGAAATGGGGAGAGACCAGTCAGCCTTGCCTTTAATGCGATCCAGAATTGCTTTGTGGAACGATTACGGAGAATCTACGCGTCTAAAATTTTCAATGCGAATTTGCGTGGCTCAAGCGTGTGTTGACACTTCGTCTCGTGAGTTCAGTAGCTCTCAAATATATGCATATAAATGTATTTAGTTCATTTATACATGTAACAGATATTCAATATGTATATTAATCTATAAGTATTATTTATTATTGGTTTTATTTAAATTGTTATCTGGAAATAAAGTGGGTCTCTTAATTCTGCGCTGGGCTTTCGCAGTAATTTAGAGTCGAGGTGTAACAAATATTATTTAACGAAATGCAGGAAAAACTCTGCAAAATTATTTCCAAATGTTAGTAGAATCTGTGAATATGAATACGTAGTTTTAAATCACCGGTTATTAGTATATTTATTCAAAGGTACGAGCGTATTTAACATACATATGTTTAAAGTACGTTAAAATGTTAAGCATTTAAACACATGCAAATTTTAAGTACGCTGAATTTTAACGTGATCAATAAAAGCAAAACAGACGTTTCAAACAAACGACACGCGAGAATGAAAAAGTTAATAATTTAAACAAATTGTTGAAGTCAAGTTTCGTTACATATGAGGAAAAACATGAATTCGAAACGTTTAATAGGACTATTTGTCATTTGAGCGTTTTTGTTAAATCAGCATGAATTCGTGGGTTATTGTACCCACGTGCTTGTTGCAATAATTCCGTGACGGTCCAAAGTCCAACTATGCTTTGGCATAGTTGGACAAGCCGAGCAATTTCAATGCGACTGTTGTGTTCCGAATTGCGTCATCCTTTCTGGGAAAGAATTAATTTTAGAGCGAGCGCCGCGATCTTTTGAAAAACGGAAATTCGTTCCGCTGATGTGGATATCAATCATAAAATTATTTATTGTTATTTCTTTGAATGGCACGTTCGAAGAAATAAATCGCACATAAATATGCAATAGATATATATCTTAACTATAATTAAAATGTCGATTGGAAACGTCTCAAAAAGTCTCGAGAAGATGCAATTGTACAACAATAACTACCTGTCATTATCGAAGCTGGAACAAAAAAAGAGTAAGACAAATAATTTCAAAATGTTTGACCCGGAGAAGATTAGATTTCGGTATATTTATTTTGACGCTTTGAACCGAATCCGAATGTTCAAATTGTCCATCATATCACAATTTTTTTATCGATAAAGGAAATATCTTGATTTTACAGTATTTTTAGAGCCATTTATGACCTGGATTTTAATATGCAAGCTGGTCGATTAAAAATGACTGTATTACGTACTTGAATTCTTCATATAACGTATTTTACTAGGTACTTCATTAACGAGTTATCTAGGAGTTCCGCGACTTTTTTCAATTACCCTGAATATTTACATACTTAGAAGTAATTGTACATGTAAATATGTATCCAGACATTTCTTACGCCATCCTGATGTTCAAGAATTCAAGTATGCACGAGTTGAAATTTTATTTCTACCTCAGTTTCCTTCACCTTAGACCTTTTACACTTGCTTTGTTACTTTAAACGATTCAAACGGACTACTTTCGCGTCTATTGATTACAATAGAGAGTTTTAAGAGGTTTTGGAGAGTTTTGAGAAGTTTGAAATCTTTTTTAACATCGAAACAAAAATTTTCTAATAATTATCATTTGGGGTTCAAGATAGTAGCTAAAAAAATATAATCGAGTTCGAAAATAAAAATAAAATTTCGACACGAGTATAATAATGTGGTCATTTTTTACTTTCTAAAAATACTGCTACTGAAAATCAAGTTCATCTTCCCATCGATAAAAAACAATTGTGACGTGATGGGACAGTTTAAACATCAGAGTCGGTTTCAAAGCGTCAAAGTGCATAAGAATACCGTGGTCTAATATCCGGATCAAACATTGAATTTTTTTTGTGTGCCTGCGTAATTGAGACTGTACAAGCGGCGAATATATCTTTTTTTTTTATGGAAAAATAGTATACCGAGAAAAAAATCGGAAGCTATTAGCGAGCAAATGTTACCTGTGACGTTATCCTCAATATTTATTGGTTAGAAAAAAATTTATTGCGATGACGAAATTCCCGTGGCATATTTTTCATTTCAGCGAAATTATAACTCATTTCTCTCGACGCTTGATTTATTCGGAATATTTTATTTTGCCGTATTTAAAGACTTAAAGAGTTATTTCAGTGAAATAAAATTTCTATCTCACAAATAAATTCATAAAGTTTGTTCTTAATGCACTGAGTGCCAAATCAAATGCGAGAGGACAATTTGTAGTTTTCATATAATTGCATAGTGTGACGAAATTACGGTATAGTCATAACATGTCGGGTTGCATTATTGGGTTACACGAGAGTGTCGGCCTAATGGAAAGGAAGGGAGGAATCCGGAGCGGGTATGAGATGCGTCTCGCATACGTTACGTCAGTCACGTACACCCCGCATGCAGAAAGAGTGAACATGGAACACAAGGCCGGCTACGTGCGAGGTTATCGGAAAATCGTCCAGTCAGAAGAAATAATTATTTATATAACAGTTTTAAACACACTATTTTTTTAAACCCACTTTATAATCAGTATTGGGTAAGTTAATTCAGCTTTTTATAGGCTGTTAACTTTAACTTCAGTTAAAATTAATTCCATTAAAATTACATGAACAAAACAATTAACTAATTAAAAATTACGTTAAGTTGAAATTTAATTTAATTTTTAGAAAAGCATTATTTACATTAAATAAAAAATTCGTACGTATTTAAAATTAAGTTACTCAAATTATAATATGAAATACTTAATTTGCAAATTGAGTTTTTT
Organism: Solenopsis invicta; assembly: GCF_016802725.1. NCBI lineage: Eukaryota > Metazoa > Arthropoda > Insecta > Hymenoptera > Formicidae > Solenopsis > Solenopsis invicta. Next base: position 4,663,215 of record NC_052676.1, on the reverse strand, counting down.
ATGGAATAAGAAATCTTGCTTTTCATGTAAAAATATGTTTTTTCTAATTTTTCGTTTTACATACATCAATTTTTTTCCCTAGAAAAAAGTTAATAAATTAAAGTTTATGCGCTTCAAACCTAACTAGTTAAAATTAAAAGTTATTAACTTTTTACTATCCACCCCTGATTGTAATATCAAGTTTATATGTAAAATTTACGTACTACCCTAATATTCCTTTACGAAAAGAATGCTGGAGTTACGCCAGGTATTCTTATAAAAATTTTAATCCCTGTTGGACATTTAATTAGATTTAATCTTAGATTTTGTTATCAATCCAGTTTGGACCATGAGGGCAGCTTCTAGACGAGCCTGCTCAAATGCAATTTGTGAGATATATTAAAGTTGATTTAAACTAACTAATGCCAGTTCTAATCTTGGAAATATAATATCTCGAGCTCCGGTCTTTTTACGAAAAAGCCATTCCTCGTGACACGCGGTTGGTTGCTTCGCGGTGAAGCGCACCTCTCTCGCTGAATCAACATATAATTTAACGTCGGCCGCGCAAACAAACGAACAAACGTCGTCTTCGCGACGGCGAAATTTAATTCCGCCACCGTCGCGCAAACGAACTAATTCCCTTTGTGCAACTTTTTTTCCGAATGGCAGACGGCGTTTTAATCGATTTTATCCCAATCAACGGGATTTTACGTCCCGTCGCGCGGGCTCAATTTGACGAACGGTTCGGACGAGCGATTTGATATCGGAACGATCATTATTATCCTTTGATGCAAAAGGCTTAAGCTAGATACACGGGAAACGCTGATGAAAAGAGTAAAGTGCGATGCTCATCTCCGTAGTGATGGAATTAATAAAGAAAATAGAGTGTAGCAGTAATTAATAAAAATTTTATGACGATGAAGTAAGATGTCACGTTCAGAATATTAAATAAAATCAAATATTTTATCCTTTGATGTCAAAGACTCAAATTAGATACACGGCGAGGAAAGGAGTATAAGGTATGACATGAAACTTCGTAATGGCAGAATGAAGCAACATGTCGCAATAAATAATAACGTCCAAAATATTATAACGATAAAAAGTGTCGCGCTCAGAATATTGTAGTAATTGAATGAAATCAAATATTTTATCCTTTGATGCAGAAGGCTTAAGTTGAGAACGGGAAACAGAGTAATGTACGTTGTTTCCCGTTCTCAACTTAAGCCTTCTGCATCAAAGGATAAAATATTTGATTTCATTCAATTACTACAATATTCTGAGCGCGACACTTTTTATCGTTATATTTCGGACGTTATTATTTATTGCGACATGTTGCTTCATTCTGCCACTACGAAGTTTCATGTCATACTTTGTACTCCTTTCCTCGCCATGTATCTAACTATGTACATTACGCTGTTTGCCGTATGAATTTCATAAAATAAAAAATAAAATAAGTTTATAACAACAAATGATAAAATCTAAAAATGTATGACGCTAAAATAAAATGTCACGCTCAGAGTATTACGATAATTGAATAAAATCAAACGTTTTTACATGAAGTACAAATATTAATTTTCATTAACGTTTCAATTTACTCTTCTTATTGAAAATCAATATCCACTAATAATTTAAGAATTTTTATTGCCTGGAAATAAATTATATTACCGACTACTTATTATAGCTCACTCCAACAGTAGCAACTCTATTGTAATTATGTTTCACTAATTTGCGGTAACAATTAATGATAAAATTAAATAGACAGTCGATCAAATGCCAGAGAAATTTAACAGAGCTCGGTGCGCATTAGAACGTTACAATTGAGGAAGCATCCCAGACAACACCATGTCCAAAATCGAGTCATTAGACGTCTTAAAAACAATGTTAAAGATGACTCTTTGAGTTATATCGCGATGAGATACCTTTAAGATGCCTTTAAGTCGTTTTATGTCTCCATTTTGGACATGCGTGCTGTCTGGCACATCATTTCGGAGCGTCAGAACAGCAAAATTTCAAAATTCGAGTTGAACAATTTTCCTAATGTTTACATACGAGTTGCGTTCGGAGAGCGCGCTATAGACGCTATTCCGTCGTTCTACCTTTATCGGTCATTAGACTTAAAAGAAGAATAAAACGACGCAATAGCGCCGATAGCACGGCTCCGCGAGGAAGCAGCCGTGGAAGAAAATCATTTCAAAGTTTAGACAACCGAGGCACGTTTCGCGTTTCTACGTTGTCTTCGGTCACACCCGATTTCGGATTCATGCTAAACAATATTTTCGTCGTTTATTTCGAAATATACGCGTAAAAAGTGTGTGACACTCACTGATCAGGTTCCTGAAGGTATCGGTGAATATTCGAATCATCGTGATGGGTCTGTCTACCTCGAGATCCGACTAAATATCTATTATCTCGTGTCCCCGGCCGTCTGTCAGCTGCTGCTGCGCACCACCACCACCATCACACGATCCCTGCCGCACGTTGCAACAGTACGATTCTCTCTTGCACTTGTGCCGCCTCCACTAGATCCTACCAAAGGTCCGAGGGATTCGCGTTAAATCTCTTGAGAACTCCCACTTTCTCCCTCTCCTCTCTACCCCACCCTCCCCTCTTTCTCTCTCTCTCTCTCTCTTTCTCTCTCTTTTTACTCGCACGAGGCTGCCGCGTGGTTCATTCACGAAAGAAAAAGGAGAAACGATCGCGATTCCTCTCGCGAGAGAAAAGTTCGCAAACGGATCGTCTGAGAACTCGCCGGAAAAATCGCAATGAGATGAAAAATGCAACTGAAGCCACAGCTAATTTGCAATTCGCCCAGACCGAAGACTGTCCAGGGACGGGGGGGGGGAGGTTTTGCCCTCCTCCTTCTCCTCCTCTCCCGCAATCACAGGATGATGAAATTCAAAGTCTGTCGCGGCGCACGTCGCGGACAATCCAATATCTCTGAAATGTGTAATTTTCTTGATGCAGCAGGAAATTGGGGGCTCTCTCGATTTCTCTCCCGCTTCTACGACGTCGGAAAAGATGTTTCAGTCTTCTTCAAAATTCTCCGCGCCTTGAATGCAGGATGAAGTCTAATGTATCTCCTTAATAAGGAACGATACGTCGCCGGAAGTTCAAATTCCAAAAGTCTCCTCATCAATTCTCACAGCCTGCTTGTCGCAAAAGACCCGTATAGAGAGTCCTCGAATGTTTCTCACTTATATTTGTCGAGAAGAAATTCTGCAATTTCCTTCCTCGTATCCTCTCCTCTCAACGCGGAAGACTTTGGAAACAGTCGCTCGCTTATTCCCGACTCGAGGAAAAGTCCGAGATTTCTTCTCGCGTGGCCTCGAAAATTTTTTACCGCCGTTCTCCTCTCGAGAGATCACAGAGGGACTTCGTTCCGAAGGAAAAGTCCGCCCGGGATGTGTCTTCCCTTCCTCGGTCCTCGGGATTCCGAGTCCTCGCGCGATGGAATTGGATCACGTCGCGAGGGAAACACACGCGCACGCCGTCACCGCCGGGAACGCTCTGCCGCTCGCGTCATCGTCATCGGTCGTCGCGCGCTCGCCTCCTCCACCTCCCTCGCTACGGCCGAACTGTACTTTGACACCGACGTCGCGACGTCGTCGTTGCGGCACCGACTGAGCTGATCCGACGCTGTTCCGTCGGCTTTATTGTCCAGCTAGCAGCGCGTAACGCCTTCGCCGCATCGCCGTGCCCTTTGAACCCTACGAGGAGTGGCGAAACGGAAGGAGCCGCGCTATCTTTTATCGGATACTCCCTCGAACGCAACTCTCTCGCGCGCCGCTGCGTCTTCCTCCCCTTCTACTCTCCCTCCCGAGGAATTTTTAGTTGTCGTCCTACCCCACGATAAGAGACGAACGGAGTTTCTTCCTTGTAATTAACGTTCTTTGCATGTGGATTTAAAGCACGTTAATGAGCCTTGTCGTAGGATGGGGAGCCGGTTTAAACGATTATACGGATGTGGCCTGTGGATCAAATGATCAATAATCCAGAAAAAGATATTTTCTGGAATATCTATGCACGTGTATGCACGTGATTGCTGCGGTGTGGCACAAAGTATGTACGTGATCGGTGATTACGCAATCTCGTCGACCGGAAAACTTTTTCAAGTCAGCAAGATAATTTTTAAATGAGAAATCCAAGATAAAATCAACATTTTGTTTCACTTTTTAGATTTTCCACTAATATGAAAGATAAAATAAAAATAAAATACGACAGTTAGTTCGCCGTCAGATTTTTAATTGCTTCTCAAATCAAATACGATATCTGATATTGTCTAATATTAGAGCATGTTGGAAAGATATATTAATCTCTGTATCAAAAAAGTAGATTTCGAAGAATAATTATTATTACAATTTACCGTTAAAAATGTATTTTTTCCTTAATTATTGTTTCAATACAAAAGATACAATAATTTTATTTATACTTCTTCATCGATCATGATACAATTCGGATGTATTTATTTTTAAATATTTTCCACTAATATAAAAGTTAAAGTAAAAACAAAATAAAATCAAACGTGTGATATTTATATTAGAAAATATTAATCTACATATGTTAGAAAATTATATAAAAAGAATTTAAAACTAAATTTTGAAGGATTAATTTTCTACTAAAAGAAAAAAATTTCTTTGTCATTTTTGTTTTTTTTTCCTTAATTATTAATTTGCTGTTTTATGTTTTAATACGAAAGATTCAACAATCTTATTTGTCTTCTTCGTTGATTATGATACAATCCGGATGTATTTGTGTCCTTGAATACTTTCCATATGAAAGTTAAAGTAAAAATAAAGTGTGATGGAGCGCATAATGTATATTATATCTATATTAGAAAAATACATTAATCCATGTATGAAAAATCTAAAAATCAATTTCGAAAGATAATTTTTTGTTGAAAATATATCTATTTCGTTATTTTCGTATTTTTCTCCTCAATTCCGAATCCGAAAGAGTCAATGATCTTGTTTATCTTCTGTGACAGATCCCGATGCAATCTGGAGATGTATTTGTGGTATTTAGCTTGCATTCTCGCTGCACCAAAACATTTCGCTTAAGTCCATTCGAAGTTCGTCGTAATCAAACTTAGAGTGATGATTTGTCATAGTGGCCTTGTTGCGCGACAAACATGTTGTGCTTCGGGCGAGGTTTACGAAGTCTTTTTAAAAGAGAACGAGAGAGAAAGATAAAAAGAGATAGAGAGACAGGAATAATCGCTTTAATAATAAAAAAAAAAAAGATATGTAGGTACGAGAGAGAGAAAGAGAGAGAGAAAGAGATTACAAACGAAAGTTTGTTCCGTTTCGCAGAGAAGCAAAAACGCAGAGCGAGAACTAGGATATCTCCATTTTTTTTTTGCTCAACTGTGGTTTCCTGTGGAGTGCGTGCAGGTTGAAAAGAGCTTTATAAAACTTTTCCGTCAGCCCAAATCGCATTAATAATCTAAAAAGCTCGAGACGAGAACACTTAAAAATATTTAAATTTTTTACCAGCAAACATAGCCAAAGCTTTTATAAAATAAAAAAAAAATATTGCTGACAACTTTTTCAGGATTTGTATCAATTAAAATCTCATTCTGTAATTAAAGTCGAAAAGTTGAAAATAATTAAAAAAATCGATTAAAATATTACGCAGTAACTACACTGAGAGAAAAATTTCTAAATTTTAATAAATATTTATTCGACAGTATTAATACAATATTTACTAAATGTAAATATTTATTTAGCACAGAACCACTAATTTAAGCATCATTTTTTCTTACAGAATAAATATTTGTGTACCGTAAGTAAACATTTTATTAGTACTAATCAAAAAAATATTTATTAAAATTTAGGAATTTTTTCTTTCAGTGCATAATTCCAAAAACTTATAATTTATAGAACTTGTAATAGGAAAATAATAGAATTTCTAATAAATTAATAAAAAAATTGATTTCTAATAAATTTATAATAAATAAAAAGTAAATTCGTATTACGTTTATAACTCGAATTAATGTTGCACATCGTTCTCGCATGTTGTACGATACATTTTTGAAGCTCGCTGCAATTGTAATCGAAATACCAATCAAATTTTAATAAAATTCGTACGTGTCACGTGAATTGGATTGATATTTGATTTATGTTTGATCGAAACTTGGAAAAAAATATCGCGTTTATATAAACCCGATAATTAAAGCAACGTATCTCGAGCTGACGGCGCATGATATTTTAAATTCACGCTGTGCAATTAAATTTTTTCGTTGTTTTTTTTCTCCCCTCGTTTAAACAATAAGATCTCTACGTATACGCGTAAACCGCTCGGATGGAGATACCTGGTTCTCGTCTCCATCGCAAACGCATTCTCTCGTACACGTACCCTTCTCTCTCTCTTTCTCTCGGACGCGCTCTCTCCTCCTTCTTCAACCACAACGATGAGTCATTACAGCTGGGTACAAAGTCCATCGACAATCGGCCCGCTCTCCTCGTCCCTCGCGATATTCCTTCCCGTACATACACGCGTTCCCGCGTGCGACTCCGGCTCGGCGATTTGGTTACCTAAGAGACTACCGAGACTCCTGCCGCGGAGTCAACCGGTGCGCGACTTTGCGACACCGCCCACCGCCAACATTTCCCTTTATCTCGATCACGTTATTTATTTATTCGTTTCTCCACCCCTCCCTCTGCCTCTTCACTTCTCCCCACCCCTCCGCGCCAGTTTCGTGTGACTTTGCACCGTGTAGTTACAGCTCGTTAAGGCATAATTAACGGCTCAATTGCCCGCTCTCTGGGCCGGCTGAACTTTGCCCGCCACGCAGCACGCGCGTGTTCACCAGGAATCGCGATTTCGTCGCCAACCTTGGCGAGCCGCCCGCGTCAGTTCCGTTCCTTCTACACACCTACCAGAAACCGCTGCATTCTCTTAACGCCTTTACGTCGCGTTCAATCGAACTGCAACCTCGGACCCGAGACCTTTATCGCTAATGCAATTTTTTTCTTTTACATCTAGATTACGATTTTTCAAAACTTGCCATGCGTTTTCTATTTAAAAATCTTTTTGTGTGTGTCTTTTAGAAATTTACCTGGAGAGAGTCACTTGTTTCAGAATTGAATTCTTCAAACGAACAATTTCTTCGCGAGGACTATTTAAAAGAAACACATGTGGTCTCGCGCTACTTGGCGCTACTGCCGTGTCTCTTGACTTTCCGTTTTAGAATTCTGCTTGAATTTTGGCGAGAGAAGCCATAGAGTCTTCCTTTAGCTTTGATACATTTTAAAACGTCTATTCTTCAAGGATTGATTCTAGGATCACGTCTTCGGAGCATGGAAATGGAAATAATCTTGTGGATAGACTTCTTTGTTCAAGACAAATGGCTCGCTCACTTTTTCAGGTTTTCCCTTTTTTTTCTAAAAGGACATTCTCAGAGAGCACGTTCTCTCTTCAAGGATACTCGCTCTCCTATTCTACGGGGTCCTTTAGAAGATCCTCGGCATGTATCAATTTTCTCTAAGACCTCTCAAAGTGTCTCTCCTTATTTTAACCAGAAATTCGTCTCTCTAAAAGGACTCTCGCCTCTTACAGAATCAAACTCTTAGAGCATTCTTCCTCGCAGCAACATGGCATGCTCTTCAGAACAGGTCTCCTGCCCCGAGAGCTTTGTTTTCCCGAGGATCTGCGTCGATCCTCCTCTCTCTCTTTCTCTCTGTTTGCGGAGCGAAGATTCTTCCTCCACGAAGTTGATCGACTTTCCCCGCGTGGATCTACTCGGTGGCAATGTTTCGACTCGGTCTCGCGATGGTGACCTTGACGACGACACGGTCGCGGGGCGACCCGAGGTGCGGCGAGCAGGGTGGCTCCTCTTCGTGGTCGCGTGTCTCAGGCTCGCGATAGCCCCGCGCGTGCGTGGCGGTGATGCGTGATCGTCGCGGGTAAGCGTGCGTGCGTAAACGTGAACACGAGCTCTCCATTGATAAACAAAGGGCCGGTCGGTGATGAAGTGAGGACGCGATGAAGGAGCCACTCGGTATATATCAGAAACGCCGATGGCGACTGGAGGAGGTTCCCGCTGGCATCGGCGGTTGACGTTGCTGCTCCTCCGGTGAGGGAGAACTTCGGTGCCGCGGTGGTGGTGAGGGCAACGACGTGCGCGAGGAGGGGAAGGAAAACGTATGCCGTACGCGGGAGGGAGTAAACAGGGCCAAGCGTTGTGTGTATCCCTTCTACAGCGTTCGTGATCCATCCCCGCTTTCTCTCTCTCTCTCTCTCTCTTTCTCACTCTCTCTTGCTCGCTCTTTTTCTCTCTCTCTGGCCACGTCGATGAGCTCGTCGAAAACAAGTTGGCCGTTCTCTTGGCGCGCGCGATAGGTCGAACTAGACGCGAACATGTTTCAGTTTCGCGGAGAGAACGCAGGGACTAGAATCGATTTTGGTGGTGGGCAAACAGCTGGACGGCCGCGCTATGCGCGGCACCACGTTAATTCTGCATAACAGAGAATACTGTGAAGTTCCGATGTTGGAGCATAACAAGTTTCCGACGTCAGAAATTAATAACGACCTCTGCAGCGTCAGTGCTGCTGCCGCTCGCTGATACGGGGAGCAATAAAATTTTTTAATTTTACAATTTTCGCCCAAAATTTAATAACTCCGCATCAAAAGGTTTTGCAGGTTTCGCTTGCACAATTTTCCGTCAGAGTTTAACAATAAATTTGCACCATAAATTTTTGTAATAAAAAATACATAGTTAAAATGTAATAAAATTGAATAACCTACAAAGGATAAATTTTCTTTTTCTTTTATGCCCGCGCTCGTCTGCTGCTCTGAATTAAAAGTATTCAATTTCTTCGTCCAATTTCAAAGCAAATAATAATTATAACAATTTTGTAATATTGGAAGCTGATAATGAGCCAATTATCAAATTTCAATATTATACTCTGTTCTTTATTATGCACTGAAGGTCTGAAACATAAGGAGTATCCTTATAATTTTATCTTTCATTCTGTTAAAACTTCGATTAAAACATAATAAATACAAAAGTATATGCAATATTTATTACATTAATTATATTAATATTTATTATATTAAACTATATATATATATATATATATATATATATATATATATATATATATATAATAAATGCAAAAAAAGAAATAGGATCATTTTATGCTAAGCAAGGAATCAGATAACGAGCAAATCTAGTTGTTGAAAAAAAATATTAAAATTAAATATTATTCCATTTCACTTAAACGAGCACAAACATGTTTCGACTTTACGGAGCCTTCTTTAACGTCAGGTCAAGAAGGGAAAAAAGAAAAATAAATTCAACATACTCATAACGTAAGAAAAATGCAAACACCCAAGTAGATATTAAATTATATTATTGACCACGGAATTATAAAAATTATTAAAGGCTGGTTGAAAATATGATTATAAAATTGCAAAAAAAGCTAAGACAAGTGGCAAAAAATAGAATGACTAAAAATGCAAATTTGAGCAAGGCCATTACAACAGGCATTTTGCTATACAGAGAAAAAAATATCTCAAAAATTTTTACCTAAGACAAGAAAAATTATTACACCATGATTTTAAGAAAATTATATTTTTTTTTCTTTTAAAAAATTTTTCTTTCAATGTATAAATAATTATTTAGTATATTAATTTAATAGAACCTTCAATATTTATCGAGAGAAATTAAAATATTTTCTACAAGTAGTTGACAAATAAACCCTAGCAAATTCGATGGACTTTGGTCAACTTCGCTAGAACATTTAACCAAAGTTCTCGTTTTCAGCAACAGATCGAGGCTACACTTTCACGAAGCCAGCTCGAGCGGTGCAGCTGTGCGCTCTGTTGTTTTATTCTACTAACTCTAAATTTATCACTGAGAAGAGAGGCGAGAGAGAGAGAGAGAGAGAGAGAGAGAGAGAGAGAGAGAGAGAGAGAGAGAGAGAGGAGGGGTGGAGGAGGAAAGAGAGAGAAAGATAGGCAGAATAACTTGAAGGAGGGGACGGAAATATCCCCACTACCCCTGTCGTCTTTTACTCCCCTCAGGACCACAAATCCGTTCGTCTCTCTCCTCCTCCTCTTGTCTTCGCCCGCTCGCGCTCCTTAGTGCTGCACGGGGCACAGGGACGACGTTGCAGCTGCGCGACTTCCGAATTACGTATGCATCTGCCCCGGCTATGCATACGCGGGTGCATCGCGCGGGACCGAAATGCTCTTTTTCCCAGAATGATGAATGGAAAATCCGATTTTATTTATCCGGAAATTGGGGTCCGTCCGCCGTTTCGCGTCGAAATGGATTTTCTCGGAGCGTGCAAAATTGGTTTTGTTTCGAGAACGATTGAAATGGAAAAGCGCACTGTATTGAAGATTATTCCATTTTATTTTTCCCCCCTCCGTTAGAGAGTTGGGTGGAGCTATATTCTTTTTTATTCCACTTAGTCTGATATTATAAAAGGAAAAAAAAACATAATAACATAGCGTAGCACAAGAAATAAAATATACGTAAAAAATACCGTAAAAAAAGGAAGCTGTAATTCGATTCGTTACACTGTTAAAAATACGCAGCAAAATTTAATGTAATATAACAGAAGCAAATGTCAAGCAAATATACAATATTAAAAAAATTTAATGTTGTCAAAAATGCATAAAATTTTAGTGAACAATAGATACATTAAAATTAATATATTTGTTTATCGTAAAAATATATTGAATTTTATATTTTTAACAATATAGCTATTTAAATACCATCGTTCATATTTGATGGGACACTTGTAAATCACAAATATTTTTAATGTTATAAAATGAAACAATTGAGTTTGTTGAGAAAAAATTGGTTGAAAAACCAAAATATTTAGTCGATACGTTCAACTAAACATTGAGTTGATTTAATTAAGTCTTGGTTAAAAAGTTTGAATGCAATAATTGACATGAATGAATTATAAGCCTTCTTTCGTAACTAACAATAAATGTCTGTTGAATCAACCTATAGTTTAATTAATATTGAATTAAATATTTTAGTTTAATCAATTTTTTCTCAATGTAAGATCTTTTTATCTACTATTAATAGTTTAATAATGTGTTTTGGCAAACTTTGAGTCACCATTTGTGTGCACATATTATCTTATCAATGTAATTGGTATCAAATATTTTGCCAAATCTATTTATATCGATCTGTCTCTCTTTTTATGATGAATATTTCATTTGTACGAAATTCAAACAGCAAATACAACACGCATTTTTGCGAAATAATTTCTTTCTCCATTAAATTATCATATTTCACATGTGCAGCAAAATTAATTTGATGCTTTGAGACGTTCATCATATTTCACCCGTACAGCAAAATTAATTTGATGCTTTGAGACGTTCGAGTTTAACCTCGTGCAACACGAAGAAGTACTCGTCCCTTAATCTCTTTCGCGGAGGATCTGTAGCTATCGTAGCCGAATGATTGTTTCTCGGAAACGAGGCAATCCGCCCGCGGAAAAACGAAAGAAAGGATAGATAACCTCGTTCAAAGCAACTTGTCTCTCTCTCTCTCTCTTTCTTTCTGGGTTTTTCTTTTCTTTTTCTTTGTCCGTGCCGGTTTCAAGCGCCGCGGGATGATATTTTACAAGCTTTAATTTGGGCCACAGCTGCTTAGCAGTATCTCTTTCCACTGTCAATGCTGCAGGGTGCTTGAAAGTGTAATATAGAGTGCGAGTTTCGCACGAATACGTTTAGAAGCAACCGGATAAATACGGTTGAGAATATATGATGTAAACAAGAAGTAATGTAAACAAATATTTTTCTGCAAATATGAAAAAATATAATAACTTCTAGTATATACAGACAGAAAATAGTAATCGTAGTTTTCAACGAGAATTTCTTGCCGAAATATGGGACAGGAAAATATTTTTATAAAAAAGTAATTCAGTACAAAAAAAACAACACTTTCTAACGCAAATACATAAATGGCATATAATTGCATTAAATTAAACAAGAATTCTTTATAATTCAGTTAAGTTGCATTTTCGATAATTATCAAGTTTTCTACGAATTTTAGGGAAAAACTAATTTCTTTAAAATGTAGAATTAATAGAGAAATAAATGTTTAAATTAAATTTGTTTTAGAAACATTGGAGTGTTCAGAAAGAACACATTTAATTCAAGAACTGAATGAAATATCTGCTATTATATTCGAACTGTATTAACAATTTAATCATTCTTCTGCTAATCATTTTTGATGACTAATGACTCAATAATTAATTCCTATCGAGGCGTTTGGAGAGATTTTTACGAACTGACTAAAGAGAGAGAAACAGAACACGAGATTAATTAGCTCACAATCAGAGATCGCGACGGGTGCGAAGGTTCAATAGGAAGATCATTACGTTGACCCCGCGTTCGGTAACGGCCGCTTCAATCCGGTTAGAAGAAGTACTCTGTATATAAATTGCAATTTATTTCGAATCGCCGCGCGCACTTTGCCCCCAAATTGTCGGTTTTAAGAAATTGTTCACCAATATTTAACAGATAATGACAACCCTCTCAGAGAATTCAGGTCAAACTTATTTATCAATTAAACGGCATAATCCGGTTTTCAAGCTTAAGCTATTTTCCACATTTGCGAAATAATTATTAATTTGCGAATTTACAAAAACCAATGAGATTTACTTTAAATGATTATATATTATATTTAACAAAAAGCTTACACATGTATCCCGTAAGAGCTACAATATTTAGTATTAAATAATATTTCAGAAATATTATTTAATATTAATCAAAAATGATTATATATCCACTCTTGATAATATTACATGGATATTATGTGAGAAATAAATAATGTTGTTTACTTCAATATTCTAAATTATCGAGAATATTATAACTTTCACATGTAATGATTATAAAGTTTGTAAATATTTTATGCATAATTTAAATTAATTTTTGATTACAAAAATATTCGTACTGAAGTAATATACCACGAATATTATATAAAAACATATAACATTAACATAATATTCTCATAATATTGAAATAATATGAAAATAATATTAAAAATATTAAATAATATTCTCGGAATGTTATTTTAATATCATTTTAATTTTGAATAATATTTGTATAATATTCTATGAATATTGCAGCGCTTCTAGGGTACACACAGCATGTATCTACATGGAGAACTCTTAATTCCTTAATTCGTCGGAATGTTCTGTCGCATTTAATCTAATTGAGAATCTTGTATATCTCTCCGTGAACCAGCCGGGGATTTAAAACCTAGAGAAATTTTTAATTGTGAATTATTCTGCCTTAAATTTGAACATGTATAAAAAGAAATAAACGTTTTAGATTAAACAATTGCAAATCGTATTCTGGAATGTTGGAAGAGTGTATCAGAATTTTTTCAGATTTTTTGAGACCAAAAAAAAACCCTTTCAAAAACGCTATCCGACACTAGTGATCCAATTAGGCTAGAAAATAGCGAAAAAAAAAATGCTAAAGAGGGATATTGAAGATCAAATGACTTTGAGGAATCGATAAATCAAGCCGCTGTTATAAATAATTTCAATTGCCAAAAGTTATAAGGTTATGTTCGGCTTTATACACATTAACCAGTTACCTGTTGGATGTAGTTGCGAATCTCTTCAAGAAAGTTCCCGAAAATTTAAGCAGCTTTTTCTCAAAATATATGTTATACAGAATAACGATATACTTTCGCGAATTTCAAGACTAGTTTATAACACGTATTTTTTTTCTCGCGTCCTAAGAGGCACGTGACGTTCACACGACTGACTTCGCGCGACAACGACGACGGCCAACAGAAGACGACGACGATGTATGGTTGCCTTCGGCGACCCCCTCTGCCCTAAGACTCTCTTTCGGTTCGTCCTCGTCTTTCGTTCCCCTACCGCGAGAGCGGTGTCTCGCTTCCTCCCTTCCTCGAGGAAAGGGTCCCCCACCATTTTCTCCGAGGGGGAATAAAGCCCCCTCGATGAGCAGCCATGGGTAGCGATGGCACTTCAACCTATTCAGATACCGGCGAACAACAATTCGAAATGCGCTTTTCAGTTTCCTCAGGGTTGAGTAATTTAATATATTCTTTTAACTAAATTTAGATAAAGTTGATGGATTATAAAATTAATTTAGTTACAAGTTGCGTGAACAGAAAGCTAACTAGTAAAAAGTTACGTTGAATTAAATTAACTTGAAGTTAATTTTGAAAAGCATTATTCATATTAAATTAGAAATTCGTAAAATTTTAATGTTAGATTCGGAACATTCATTTAAAAAATTTTATGTTAAATTAAATTTATATAAAGTAATAAAGAAATATTATTTTTTATGTAAGAATGTATTTCTTCTTTTATATTTTTTTATATAAATTTGTAGTTTAGAAAAAAGTTAATAAATTAAAGTTTAATAAGTTAAAAGTTAATAAATTAAAGTTTATGTGTTTTAAAAATAACTAAAGTTAAAAATGAATTAAATCAAGTTAACAGTTAATTTTTTAACTTTATTATGTAATTTATAATTTTTTGATTAGTTACTACTCAACCTTGATTTTCCTAAAATTTATACTGTTAAATTTGTAATATCAAATTCTACCTAATTGAATGGAATAAAATTGATGAAGTTGAATTTAACTATAAAACCGTTAAACTGGACTCATATATTTAATTTATTATTTATTATACGAACACTAATTACTTTAAAACTACGCAATTTAACCACAGAAATGGGTTGACTAAATGGATTTTTTTTAATTATATATATTTTGTGTTAAAATAATAAATTTTGGCACACACATAAGTTAAAAATAACAAAATGTTATTTAACTCAAGGAACTTTAAATATGATATAAATTTTTTAAATATTTAACAGTGTAATTCAGCTTCTAATTAGAACCGATGCAATTTATTTTGCACGTTATATCTAATAAAATTTAAAATTACTTTGAATCTTGTTGTATGAAAAGCAACAAATTAACAAAAATAATAATTATGACATAATTAAAGACTGTTCAACATTGAATTATTTGTTTATTATAATACATCTCTTTGTTATTTAGCTTGTTGATCTTTATTTTTGTTATTTTGTTGCTTTTTTATAATATTGTTTTAATTTACTTTATTCATTCGTAGTTTGACCTTTTAACTTTTTAATCTATTAATATAGAAGGTAAACACATGTGAGATAAATAAACTCTCTTAAGGATAAATTCCAGTAATGAAAAGAGCTGTTGATAAGATTAAATCTTATCACGTATCTTTTTCTTCGTACTTATTTGCATTTACTTTTTTTTCCACACGTGATAATTAAAATTAAATTTAACACAAGGACTTTTTTTATGGAAAAATACTGTTAGTCTCGCGAAAAAACTATTGGAAATTATTGGAAAATCATTTGAATCCACCATTGTACTCTATTACTTCCAATAGTTTTTTTTTCGGGTTTAATAGTATTTTTTTATTAAGATTATTTGAAAATGTATTTTCAACATTAAGCGATAATATTAAATTTTTGCGGAGCTGAAAATATTAAACTCGTAACTTAACCGTTCGTTAAATAAGAAAGAAATTTCACATAAAATTTATAGCGCTATTGCACGTTAACTGATCGGGCGATAACAAAAATTGTAATAATGTGAATTTTTATAGGGTTTCGATGTCATCACTAGCCATTGGGGGGATTTCCGTCACGGAAGGGCCGTATCGATTATCTCGCGCGCCTCGCTGCGTAACCCGCGCTGAATATTGCGTGAATTCACGTGCGCGGCCGACGCACGCGTGTAGGTTTCGAATTAATCACAGGAAAGGACGCGTTTTGCCTCCTAACTGGCGGTTGTAGTATGCAGATAATATCGCGAAAGAAGGGAGCTAGAGCGTTCAAACAATTCGAAAGAGGGAACGGATTATAAATTTCGAATCTATTAAGGATGTATTGCATCTTTTTTTTAAATTATGAAAAAATTACAGAACATTCTACTACATTTTAAAGTAATACAGAACATTTGGCGGCGATTTCCTGGACCAAAAATTATTTAAATATTTTAGTATAAAGAAATAATGACAAAGCTTTGATTTTTTAAATATAAAATCATTTAAGTACTCAAGTATTTAAGATGATTCATATAAATTTTTATTACGATTATATAAGTTTTTATTATGTAAGGATTGATTGTTCTATAAATAAACAAAATGTACTTTTTTACAGGACAATCAAGCTCAGAATCGCAATAAAATTTTGCATAAATCATGTTGAATATTCAAGGATGTATGGGCCATACCTCAAAACATTATCAAGAATATAAAAATTTTATAAAATATTTTAGTATTACGTTTATACAGCCCAAATACCTTTAAAATACTTAAATGAAAAAATCGTCATTTTTGTTGTCATTTTGTTTTATACCTTTTAGTATTATAACAAATAAGAAAAAAAAGTAAATTTTTCTATGTAAATTTGAAGTCCATTTACAGTATAAATATTTGTAAAAACGGGTGTAATATATAATACCTTTAATATTTCATCGCCGAGCTTGCATGAATCAAATTTCATCATTAATCATATCAAAATTTGCTTTTAATATCCATTATCTGCGGATTGAGCATTATTAAATAATGTAATAACCAGTGTCACCCATGAAAATAGGTATGAGATATAAGTGAGATTGTTTCGATCATTACACATTATAAATATAATGCAAGTGTTAGTAACAGCATTTTATATTAATTGCATTTGTATTAATAGCGGTAATAGCATTTCCTTTACTTTCTGAGTGCAGCGCTATTTAATTTCTACGATAATAATCAACGATATTCGTATTCACAAAGCGCCTGAATGTTTAATAGTATTAATGAATAATTCTCTGTGTGTGCGAGATATAAACAGACAGAGAGAACAGAATTAATTTAAATATGACGATAGACTTATCGTGCGTATTATTGCACGCAATAAAGCGCATTACGTTCACGTTACGAGCACGCGTTGCTTTTACGCAAAAGTTTAAATTAAAACTCTGATGAAGAATGAAATTGATTCGCCGTACGCGCAATGGACGTATGTAACTCTATAATCTAACGTAAATAAATACGATGAAACACGGATTGGCGCTGGCGCGCGAGCGAAGCGGAATGACCGACGAATAAAATACGTAAAACGTGATACGCGGAAAAATAGACGGAACAAAACGTAATGTAACGCAATTTACGCCGGGCGAGTTCTTACCTACGCAAGCGGGTAACTTGCTAGCGGTCTCGTTCCATCTGCCGTTCCTACACTCGAGCGTCCTTTTTCTTTCCCTGCTGTCGGAAAACACGCTGCCCGACTTGCATAGGAATGTCCGCGAAGTCAATGTACCGTTCGACACGTAACTTCCGTTCGGCGTCGAGACCTCCGGACAGCCCAGCACTGCAAAATGCAGCAAGTTCATTTTCACCTTGCGTTCCTAGTTAACACCTTGCTCCAGTTTTAAAGTTACCGGGCGCGATATCGCATCTCGCGCCCTTTAGAATTTCCATTATTTCTCTAGGACCTCCACACGCAATTTCTGAACACCTTAACGGCAAGCACTAGCGAGTTATTAAAAGTTTTAATCGCTAAAATAGTTAAGAAAGTAGCTAATGACATTTCAAGGAACTTTTAAATGAGTGAAAACTTGAAAAATGATCTCGATCGTGGGAATTCTGCGTTTAAAATTAAACTAGATATCTCTGTGATTATCTCCGATTTTTTTCCGAAATATCGCACTCGAACAAGAAAAAAGAACTTATTGTAATGCTTCAAAGTAACGTCAGAATGTAAAAATTACAAACTTTGCCGTCTAAATATTGTTTCTAAAGGATTGTTGTCTATTTACAATCTGCTGCCATGTAAAGAAGCTTCATGAAGCTTCATTTGATATATAATTATGCATAAACTATATAAAATTATATATAACTATATATAATTATACTTGAAAAATCTTTCACGCAGTGCTAAAAGTTGATACTGAATCGGTATCTTCATTCCCACTTGGATAGAAACAATATGGTTCGTTTTAAACTTCTGAACTGTTCTTATCAGACAGTTGGTGCTTCATTAATTAATCAGAATGCTAATTTTATCCGAATAATAGGTCGACTCAATTTCGCGTAGACTCGATTGGCGAATTACGTACGTACTACGTATTCTTGCTCTCTGTGAAAGTGTTCTCGAGTTAAAAGTTTCGCAGAGCTGAGCACGTGTTTCGGACACTTCTCTCTATGCACTCGAGCGTTCGAGATCTCTTTTTTTTTGTCCTTTTTACCTTGATAGTGCAGCAAAAAGCCTCGGGCGTTGTAAAACCTCTTCGAAGCGACGAAGTCGAGTGTCAACACGTTCGAGTCGGAGACAACCCGCGCACCCGCGACGGTGCCGCAGAACTCGAAGAGTGTGCTGCCGCGTTCCCGTACTCTGACGATGTCCACGCAGTTGCCATCCGTGTCTGGACCTGCGAGCATTTATTCGCGGTTTCTGCCTGTGGAGTTTGTTTGCGGAACGCGCTGGTAAAATGAAGCCGCGGGGCGGGACGGGGATATGTTTGTTTTTTCGACCACGATCGACGCCAATCCCTTAATTCGATCGGTGTCATATGTAGCGCATGTGTGCGCTCGGGATACTCCGTTTGTGTAGTAAACTGTAGTTATGTGTTAGCGAATCGCCATTCATTCCCCGCGGCTTGGTAAGAGCTGAAGTGGATCGTTGAAACCCGCGGTTTAAATAAAGACCGTAAATTTCGACAAAAAAAATATACACTGCTGTTTCTAATGCTTCCGAGCAACGTATATCTGTTTTGAAACATTATTTAAGTTCTCTCTTTCTCTCTCTCTCTCTATTTCTTTCTTTGTTTAAACCACAAGCTATCTTTATTGCGGCGAGAAAGGACTGACGCGCCAGATTCGATTACTATAAACGAAGCTAAATCTGCTTCTGGTCTCGATGCGAGCGATTCAATTTTTATAAATTTCACTTGTCGCGCAACCCTCCTGCTCGAGGAGGAGAGTTGAGAGGTTAAAATGGGAACTCACTACGGATATTCAAGTCGTGAAAGGTCAGAACTATCCTCTGACCCGGAAACGTTCTGAAGGTCCATCCGCACGTTTCTCCGACGTAATATAGTGGATAACCCGGAGTGTTGATGTAACCGCCTTCACCGCCGATCACCTTCACCTCTTGATTGCAGAATCGTCTAACTGCAGCTTCTGCACACAACCAATAAAATATTAATTCTGCGGTATGGCGATATATAGTGCAATTTTGCTTCGCGAAACGCAGTTTCGTGAAGAAACAACACTTTGAAAGCGGAGATTTATACACCTTCCGTAAAATAAAATAATTTTTTACAAATAGTTGACGTAAAAGTCTAATTAAGTATCATAAATTACAGTTTAATTGTAATTTTAGATATTTGTATATCTGAAATAATTAGAGTGTATATATAAAATTATACATACAGATATATTTATTTATATACATATATTTATTATATTAATTGAAGGATTTCCTATAAAAATTAAATGAGTTGTTTAATTATTCTTTAAATTATTTTCTATCAATAACGTTACAATTTTATGAACAATTTTGTTCCAGTAAAAATCAAACAGGTGTAGACATTAAACATTTTTTTTTTAATATTGGCCTTTAAAGATATTAAAAAAAGCTTCAAACTTTCTTATATCTATTATATACCTGGTAAACAATTGCTTTTTAAATCTCGTAGAATAAAAAATTACTCAAATAATTACTCAATTTTTACACTTTTAAAGTGATATTTCATTCTAGAGAGATTTACAGTTATCATATTTATGAAGAGAAATATAAAAGAATTTTTGTTAAGAGCAATTTGTAAAGATTGGTAAATAAAAAGTGGAGAAATTATTGCTTTATACTTTAAATAATACATCCTTCAACTTTTTTTTTATTAATACTATAAAAGAAGGTAAATATAAAATATGGAATAAGTAAATATAAAATTCCTGCAAGAAACCAAGCAAGTCTAAAAGTTTTTTTTTTGTTTTCTTTTAATGACGAGTTTTCAGAATCTGCAAAAGAAGATTTAGCTTTGTTAATCGAATCTGGCGCGTCAGTTCTTTTTCGCCATATTAAAGATTATTTGTGATTTAAATAAAAAGAAGGATTTAGCTTTACTTAAGTTAAGTTAATAATAATAAAGTTTCGAAATATTAATCAAAGTCTACGTATACATCCAGAAAAAAATTATCATCATTAAACAATGAATTGTTTAAACATGAGAGGTTTCTTGTTTCTTGCAAATTTAATTTTTTGGATTTGTTCCATTTTTTGTAGAAAACCCTTCAGTTGTGTATACAATTTTAGTTATATATACATACAACTGAAAAATTATATATATATCATAAAAGTTAATCGAATAAATTCCACATGCGTTTAATAAATCGTGCTAATGCAACGCTACCCTCCAGATGTCCACCCTCTAATTAAATCTTTAGTAACAAATCATTACTGTCAGAGACACAATTTTATCGTTGTGAAAAGAATTATTTTCGAGGGGATGGCGAGAGATATGGGCCGCGTTTCTGCTGCCATAAGGCCACCATTAACATCTGTACTCGTCGCGGTCTATTTGTCAGCGTGCGATACGACTGCACGGATCCCGTTCTGGTGCGTATCGCGGGCCAGGAAGGCGAGGGTGTCCTTGCCCCAGTTTCCAGAAGATAGGGGTGCCATTTCTAGGTGGGGGCTAGATAGCTGTTGGCGGCGGGTAATAAGGGCGACGAAGGGGAAATTTGGTCCTCCGTCCTTCCTCTTTCCCCCCGTCGTCTCTCAGTGTGCAACGTCTGTGTGCACCATTTCCAATATTCCGCCAAGTGTGACGGCCTTCGCAAGGAATGTTTTGTCCCGCTGAATAGCGAACGGTTTTCATTCGGTCTATCGATTCCAGCGCTTGTCTAATGAAACTCTTTGCATTCAAACGAGATGTCGAGTGTCTCGAATTATTCCTGATACCCGACGCTTTATTAAGGGACAATTTGATTCGGTGAACTTTATTCACGAAAATTTGCTCGGTATAAATTAGGAAACTCAAGTTGTTAAAGATGTGCAAAAATGCAAAATTTTTTTGAATTCCTGGATGAAGGAATTTCCCTTTTAATTTTGTGAATTACATTTTATATATATGAAAGTGAAAAATAATTTTATTATTATTACTATACTGAGAAAAGAAAGTAACTTGGCTAAATTTTTAACTTGATTGAATTTCTTTAGTTTAAGAATTTAAGTTAAATATATAAATATTTGAACGAAACAAATTTAATCGCGTTGACAAATTTAGACAACTTACTTTTTTCAGTGTATATATAGTTTAAAATTTATGTTAGCTTAATAAATAAAAAAAAATACAATAAATAATAAAGGTAATAATATTAATAAAATGAATTAATTACAAGTTTACGTAAATATACACTACTAAAAAAAAAATAGGGAACACTTTCCAGACACCAAAAATTAGGCTATTTTCAAATGACTGTAACTCGGTGAAAAATCATCGTAGATAAAAAATAAAAAAAGCATTTTGAAACTTGAAGATCCAACTTTAACGCTCTATCAGCAGATTTTCAAAATTCTTTTAACTTCCTTGTCTTATGCAGTAAAAAAGCACACCCTGTTTTGTTTCTTAAAATTTCGTATTTTTGACACTTTGCAGCTCGACCAACAAATTTTTTTCGAATAATTCCAGTAAAGCTTCATAAACTACAACATTTTGCCTACAAAACGCTTTTCTTAAAATTTCTCTACGATTTTTTTTGACCGAATTACGCAACTTTGAAGCTAAACCTGCATTTTTTACAAATGATATCCGTACTTCGTGAAAAATCATCGTAGACAAAAAATCAAAAAACCATTTTAAAGTTCGAAGTTTCAGCTTTAACATGTTATTAATGGTTTTCAAAAATTTTTTCAATTTCTTAGTACTATGCCCCAAAAAAGATACACTGTTTTTTCCTTGAAATTACGTATTTTTAATAGCCTGTAGCTCAATAAAAAATTTTTTCTCGACAAATCCAATGCAAGTGCCATAAAGTATGACATTTTTTCTACAAAATGCTTTTTTTAAAATTTTTTCTACGATTTTTTTTGACCGAGTTACAAGACTTGGAAGAAACACATTTTTTACAGTATCTTTTTCTGAAAAATGACGTCTACCGCCGACATTAGCATTACCCAATATGCACCACGTGGAGGTTGCCGGTCGGATATTTGCACATCGTGTGTGTGTGTGTGTGTGTGTGTGTGTGTGCGCGCGCGCGTGCGTGCGTGTGTGTATCTGTGTGTGTGTGTGTGTGTGTATCAGAGCAGAGATAAGGACACCACAGTTCGTCTTTAATGACTCCAAACCCTCTCTGCTGTGTGTGTGTGTGTGTGCGTGCGCGCGCGCGCGCGCATGAGTATTCAATAGTGTGTATTTCCTCCTCTCTGATCAATTACTGCTTGCAAGCGTTTTTGCATATTTATACATCTTGCAATATGATCTTGCGGAATGTTTTGCCAAATTTTCGTTAAAATTTCTCCCAATTCTTCTAAATTTTGCGGCTGTTCTTTGCGACGCCTTAATCGTCGTTCTATTTTATCCCAAATGTGCTTGATTGGATTTAAGTCTGGGCTATTGACGAGATGATTTAACAATCTAGTTGCGTGTCGTTCAAAAAAACGTCGCGTTATATTCGCCGTATGAGGTCGAGCGTTGTCCTGCATGAAAATAAAGTTCCGACAGGTTCGATTTAATTGCAAAACGTGTGGTCGTAGAATATCGTTGATATAACGAACACCTGTCATTGCCGGAGGTGGCAGGATCACTAGATCACTTTGTCTTGTAAGAGATATACACCCCCACACCATCACGGAACCGCCGTTGTAAGATCGTACTGGCATTACGCAACGTTGATCATAGCGTTTATTTCGTCGACGCCAAGAACGACGATTAAGGCGTCGCGAAGAACAGCCGCAAAATTTAGAAGAATTAGGAGAAATTTTAATGAAAATTTGGCACAACATTCCGCAAGATCGTATTGCAAGATGTATAAATATGCGAGAACGCTTGCAAGCAGTAATTGATCAGAGAAGAGGAAATACACACTATTGAACACTCATGCGCGCGCGCGCATACAAACACACACACACACACACACACACACACAGCAGAGAGAGTTTGGAGTCATTAAATACCGCAGAAGTGACGAACTGCGGGGTCCTTATCTATGCTGTGATACACACACACACACACACACACACACACACACACACACACACACACACACACACGCACACGATGTGCAAATATCCGACCGGCAACCTCCACGTGGTGCATATTGGATAATGCTAATGTCGGCGGTAGACGCCATTTTTCAAAAAAAGATACTGTAAAAAATGTGTTTCTTCGAAGTCTTGTAACTCGGTCAAAAAAAATCGTAGAAAAAATTTTAAAAAAAGCATTTTGTAGAAAAAATGTCATACTTTATGGCACTTGCATTGGATTTGTCGAGAAAAAATTTTTTATTGAGCTACAGGCTGTTAAAAATAAATAATTTCAAGGAAAAAACAGTGTATCTTTTTTGGGGCATAGTACTAAGAAATTGAAAAAATTTTTGAAAACCATTAATAACATATTAAAGCTGAAACTTCGAGCTTTAAAATGGTTTTTTGATTTTTTGTCTACGATGATTTTTCACGGAGTACAGATATCATTTGTAAAAAATGCAGGTTTAGCTTCAAAGTTGCGTAACTCGGTCAAAAAAAATCGTAGAGAAATTTTAAAAAAAGCATTTTGTAGGCAAAATGTTGTAGTTTATGAAGCTTTACTTGAATTATTCGAAAAAAATTTGTTGGTTGAGCTGCAAAGTGTCAAAAATACGAAATTTTAAGGAACAAAACAGGGTGTGCTTTTTTACTGCATAAGACAAAGAAGTTAAAAGAATTTTGAAAATCTGCTAATAAAGCGTTAAAGTTGGATCTTCAAGCTTCAAAATGCTTTTTTTATTTTTTATCTACGATGATTTTTCACCGAGTTACAGTCATTTGAAAATAGCCTAATTTTTGGTGTCTGGAAAGTGTTCCCTATTTTTTTTTGAGTAGTGTATTATATAAATACATATTTATAGAAATCGATACATACTGCATACACGTTAAAAAAGTAATATATTTATCAAAAATAACACAAATGCCAATACAAGAACGCAGGTGTCCTAGAGAATCATAATAAAAAGATACATTCGAGCATAAATATTTCTTTTTGTTACTTTTAATAAAAAAATAGTTGTTAATTTTAACATAGATATTTATAATAATATCAAGTAATTATTTTACATATAAAAATGATGATCGACATTAAAATCAAACATTTAGATCCTCGATGTGGATTTTCTTTAGTGAAGTCATTACACAGATGAACCAAAGAATATGCATAGAATAGTGACTGGCGATCTCATTTCCCCTGCATGATCATGTCCAAAAGAACAATATAGCATATCAAAGATTAAAATAAAGTCAGAATTTGAAATTTGATGTCCAATAATTGAATCTTTAAACCAACCAAAGAGAAAATATATAAAAACTAAATTGTCATGAATGAATTAAAATAAAAATAAGAGTAAATAAATAGAAATTAAAAAGTCATGTGTTAAGATTAACAATTATTTTTTTTATTATAATCCGTTCGACTATCTGCGTTTGGCTCATATTGTGTTATTTTTTATTTATTCTTGGAGCCATTAATATTTTATTGGTCATTTATATTTATCTCGACAAAATTGTGATAGATGCAGCAATACGAGTACCTATTGATCTAAAGGAAGAACATTTAAAAACGTACGAACACAGTATTATGTATGTTACGCAATAAGCTGCAACTCGCAACATCTTGTAATGTATGCCCACATAATTTCTCGTTTCTATGACGCATAAGTCCCCATTCATTTCGAAAAATGGAGCTATATCGTACAATGAACGACTAAATCCGGGAAACGTCACGCTTCCCTCTCTCGAAGGGACGCCTTCCACGGTACGTGCGATTCCATAGAACGACGGGATTACATGCCCTTTCCGCGATGCAACATCACCGTCGCCGGTCCGTCGAGCGCGGCGCATTGTGCGCGCGATCGGATACACAGTTTCTTGTCGCCGGGAGAGAATTTCAGCGCATATGCCGGCGATCCCACGGTCAATAAGGATCGTTGTTGCATCGCCGACAGCTGGCGGACGCGCGACGGGCAACGTGCGAGATAGAAATCTGAGGCCGATTTCGTCGAACGTGTGGCACGTGACGTGCCGTGCATTTTAACGCCCCCGCGTGCGACCTGCGCGCCCGGGGCGCTTTATCGAGGTCGTCGATCATCGATTGCGCACGCCCGAATATCGATCGCGGGTCGCAGCGCGGAGAAATAGACCCGAGCTTTCCGCCCGATAAATAAAGCCAGATTCGTAATACCTTGTAAATACCCAGCCGGGGATATTGCCGGTTTTGTATGAAAATCGAAGAACGTCGTTGTTGTTCGGAATCGATAACAATTAAGAGAGAATTGAAACTAATTTCGTGAATAATTAGGAAAAAATGTGAAACAATTCCGAAGGAAGAAATTCGAGACAATTAAGAGAAAATTGGACATACTCGTTGGTAGAAATATAACTGGCAATCTGGTAATATTTCAGTTTATATATTGGCTATTTTTGTACGTAAATTGGTGAAATTTCTTTCCTGTGGTGATAATAGACTTTTTGATAAAAATAGCGTGCCTTCAGATATTTAAATTTTTTTCGCGAAACTTGGGACAATGATTAATCAAATTTTAATATTGTAATGTATTTGATATTCAAGACTCACCTGGTATGCAAGCGTATTTTAATAAAATTCCACCTGGACCCCAAGAATGCGCTCCTGGATGCTCAATAGTCACATTGTAGCGGCAGTGTTTCTGACCAGAGCACCTGAAGCATACAGTCATATTTTAAGGATGTACTTGTTACGTTTCGAAGCATTACCGAAAATATAAAAATTTTATGAATTATTCTATTTTTACGTTTGAGTATCTGTATAAAATTTGAGCACAATTCTTTTATTTAAAAAGTTATTTAATTTTGCGTTTGCTCTTGATTCTTATATAAAATCGCGTTTTGTAATATTTATTTACAAATTTGATAGAGAAATAGCATTACGAATTAAATCAAACTTGCAAACATATACTAATTCTAATAAATATTTGTAAAACATTTGTACAAAAGTTTATTTGGATTCACTCTTACTCGTCATTTAAAAGTTATTTATCTAAATTGCAGCAAAATATTATTTAAGCTGCATAAATTATTATTCTAATTATTCATTGTTTTCTTTTTTGTAGTTCACTTTAAGGCTAAAATTCTTGGACAATTAACCACGAGAAAAGTAATCGCTTCAACTAAAATTTAATTGTGAAAGAAACTTGGAATAAGCAATGATTAATTTTGCTCTGAAAATAATTATAAAAGAAGTAAGTATGAAATAATTGTAAAAGAAGTGAGGAAAGTTATTATAACTTTCATTACGAGGGTGATATACTCTTTATCAAAATTTTTGTTATCGATTAAAAAGAATAAAATAAAATAAACTTAAATATTTAAGCCTGCAGTAGTTATTATAAAAGTTTTTTACCCGAAAATTTAAAAATTATTTATCTAAAACTGCAGCAAAATAGGTTTATGTTCGCTGCATAAGCCATTATAAACCAAATTTTTTATTTTTTTCTTTGCAGCTGTTTCAGGGCTAAAATTCGAGTATTTGCGATCTTTTTTTTTTCAAAAATTTTGTTGTTGCGTAGAAAAATCGTCGTAAATATAAAAAAAAACTTTGAAAAGCCTGCAGTTTTAAAATTTCAATTTTAGCTAGTATTGCAGAACTAAAACACATTCAAATATAATAGAGTAGATTGATTTAAAAAATCGAAAATGATTAAACGAACATTAATTGTTTTACAGTACCTCTCGTTATTGTCCACTAAATTGCTTAAAATGTATACAGATATTCTCTTTATGCCCGCATGAACGAATTGCAATTTATGCGAGGTTTCGCTTTCGGATACTATCGATTGTCCGGCAGCCGCGCCAATTAAATAAGCGGCGTCGGTCATTAGGGGCTGTGAACGACGCTGACAAAAGCAGCCCCCGGGGCTTCTTCTGCGAGGGGGGATGGAATTTAGGGGTGGAACCGGGATTGTTGCTGTGCGATCTTTGTTGCACGCGCTTGAAAGCGGGAGTGAATAATGGACGAGGGTGGATTTTCACCCCTTTCGAGAGGCCTCGCGCTGCCTCGCCCCCGCTCAACGTCAACCTCTTCTCGTCGATTTTATCGGTCCCCGGGCGGAAATAAAAGGGAAATAACATTTCACCCGCGCTCGCCCTTGCGAGGAATCTCTTTGAATTTTTTACACCCGCCGGCCGTCGCAGATTCTCAAATTGAAACTAGTGGTTTTGTGCTCGATCGTATCTCTCAGGCGACGGTAAGATGTTCTGTTTAGCGATAAAATTTGTGAAGTTTATGGTCTCTGGAAAATTGCAACGTCGCGAGGAAAGTAGCCGCTTCAACTAAAATTGAAAATTGAGAAGAAACGCGGAATGAGCAATGATTAATTTTTCTCTGAAAATAATTGTAAAAGTAGCGAGTATGAATGCGCAAGATTATTACAACTTTCATTACGAAAGTGATACGCTCTTCGCATTGACGTAATTACATTCCTTCTTCAGCATTCTTATTAAATTATAACTTTATTACTCATTACCTTTCCCGTTAATTAAAACAACTTGATGCATTCTATTCCTTTCGCGCGAGAGTAAAAAAGAGAGAGGTAATCCTAGGATTCTCTTTTTTTTTGTTTTAATGTGTAAATGACGTTTTATTTTTTTTTTGTGAAGAGCTCGTTGTAATTCCAGTGATGCAAAATTTGCATCCCTCGCATTGCCGCATCCCCTGTTTGCGGAATTCTCGGAGCGTGACACGCTGTGTAAACGCAGGGAGGGGGGAATCATTTAGCGGAGATCGTTTCTCCTTCGCTGATCATTTGACTCACGTTTCGAGGGGGAGGAGAAAGAGCGGGCAATTATTGCTTCAGGAATGCTTTTACCCTTGCACATCAAACGTCGAGATTTCACTCTCGACCCTCGGCGGATCTCGAGTGCGCGTCTCGAGCGGCGGATAAAAACGGCGGTCATATCGGAAGCGGTGGGGTTGCCGCTCAATCAAGTGGCTTAACTGCATTTCGCGATAATGACTTTTTAGAGATTATATTTCTAAAACAGCAATTGCTATTTCGGTTCTCTTTGATAAAATCCTTATACACTTTCAGACTCGATTAATTACTTTAGTCATCGTTATTAATTAATTATTTCAATTATTTTATTTTGATTAATTTTATTGTTATTAATTATTTTACTTTAGTCATCATTATTAATTTAATTATCGATATCATTACTTCGATTATATTTATTTTGATTCCGATAAATTTTGCCTCCTACGTGTGAAAGCATTTAATTTAGTGACATTCAATGTAACATGTTCCACATAATTTATTATTTCTTTTAAACTCTTAGAAAAATTATATTATTTAATTAGATATTTATTCTAGCAATGTACACTAAGAGAAAAAATTACTAAATTTTAATAAATATTTGTTTCAATACTTGCAATGAAATATGGTATTACTAAACATAAATATTTATTTAGCACCAGAACAACTAATTTAATTTGGCTATCATTTTATTTATAGATTATTTTAAATATTTATGTACTGTAAGTAAATATTTAATTGCAAGTATTGAAACAAATGTTTACTATAATTCAATAATTTTTTCTCTCAATGTGTATACAATTATATGTTCAAATATATATTCTATTTATTTCAGAAAATATTATTTTTAGAAAAATTTACTTTTAGCAGGTTTATTCTGTGACTTTTAACGACAGTTTTGTTATCATTATAACGTCGTTGCGCAGTTTTTTTTACCATATATTATATCCACACGACAACGTTATAATGATAAGGAAACTGCCATTAGGAGTTACAGAATGAGTCTGCAGATAGCAAAGGGAATTTAGTCATTCTACTGTGTGTTTTAGTATCATTTTGTTGAATCCTATCGGTTACAGCAAGTTACAGCTTTAGCAAGAGTCTATTACATAATGTTAGTAGTCGGTAGTAAACTCGGAATAAGAGTTGTTCTCCATAGTTGCAGTCTACCTCAAACGTGCGGTCTATTTCGTCCGTAACCGAACACTATTTATGTCATCGAATACTTATGTCAAAAGAATTGAAGTTCGATATCGCCGACGAGAACCATGAACATTCTATCTAGGCGACGAATCGTCTAGAGTACTGTTTTGAAGTCGAAACCGCAAGTCGACTGCAATTGGAAACTCTGTGACGCAATGCTGACATGGTTCATAATTTTTTGTCAAGAAAATTGATTCGCGCAATTGATTCTCTCTAAAGTTAAATTAAATAAGTTTATATAACGACTTTTATAGATTTTCATATCTTTTGATGAATCGTCTAAAATTCAGAGAAAAATATTTCAATCTACCGTTGGGCGAGCAAAATGAACTCTACCTTTTATTCAAGGATGATCTGATATCGACAATGTCTGCCTGGCCATCCTCGTCGTCGAGAATGTAGTTCCCTTTGAGCTCTTGCATGTTCGCCCAACGTCGCGTGCTACCTTTGTTCTTCCACATTTTGAGCTCCTCCAAGCTCTTCGACTCTCGCTGACAGAGCTCCGTGTAATTCGCGTGGTACTCCGCCTCCAGAATGAAGATGAACGCTCTCAATGATCTGCGAACATGACACTAAACTAATGTAACTTCGTGTATAGATAGACGAGTAAATCTATCAGGAAATTTAATTAATGAGAATTAGTGTAATTGATATTTGATTATCTCTTTCAGAATTTTCGGTGTCTTTAATAACTTGCAGGCAAAAATATTTTATAAGCTAGATGTTACTAAAATTAGAAATCGAAATGAGAAATTTAAAATTGAAATTAAATAACTCTCTTTAGTTTCTCAGTTAGATTGGTTCCACAATTTTTGTTCATTGGAAATCGTATTTATCAATAAGTTTTTAATAGAAAGTAAATTTAGTTAATGAGGAGTGATGCAATTGATCTTAAATATTTTTAACTAGCGCTTTTCACAATTTAGGTGTCTATAATATGATATTTCTAACACGTGCAGGCAAAATATTATTAAATTTTATAAGATAAGGTGTTACTAATCGTAAGATGAGAAATCAAACTTGAAACGTGAATTATAAAACTTGCTTTAGTTTTTTAATTAGGCTGGTTTCAAGAATTTTTGAATTTTAATATTGTAAATTTTAATTATATTTAATAAGTTTGTAGCAAGAAGTAAATATATTTAGTCTTCTTCCTTGCATTCTTTTTGGAGAAGCACTGATCTTTTGGTTACTTTCAAATGACAGGCGGAATAACATTACCCATCATTTAATATATGTTTTATTTACAGTGATATCAACCTAGAAAAATTCTCGAAAATTTTAGAAATCGATTCTTTTTGTTTTTGCTATATTTTTTTAGGACTTTTTTCTTTTAAGATGACATTATCTTTATTGTTCTCTACGTCATTAGTTTTAAGCTAATAATAGCTCTTAAAGAAATTTTCATACCAAATTACTCCAATAAATAATTCATCACGAAGTCCGCTATTATCACTGACGTATTTTACCGTATTAGGAAAAAATGAAAAAACCTGGTTTTCTTCTCAATTTTATTTTGCTGAAAATTAAAAACATCAATATCTCTTTGTTTCATATTTTTCAAAAAAAAGAATCCGCTTTTTTGCTCAATTTTATTTTTCTGAAAATTTAAGAATTTATAGTTTCGCATGGAAACACTACTTTTATCAATTAATTTTTTTCGCCTATTAAAATAGGTTAAAAAATAAATACAACAATAAAATAGTTACAAGGATACAATATTTTTTCAAGTGCAAATATAAACATGAAATTTACGATTTTTCGACGAGTATTATAAATTCTCACTCATGCAAAACGTAAATTTACATTTAAACTTTTTGCGACAAAGTGTCTTCATATAATGGGCCAGAAGTGCAAATACTTTTTAAAAACTTTTTTCGAGGAGCACGATACAATACGACGAACCTGCACGTCAATCTGAGCAGACTGTAGGAGCATCTCTGCTCCTGGATCACCTCCATGTATCCTCCATGCAGTTTCACAGCCTTCAGAATCCTGCCGAAGGGCGCCTGAGTGGTGGCGATGATCCTGGACGAGAGACTGGCCGCGATCGTCATAAGCAGCAGCATCAGTAGACTCGTCAGGGTCGTCGCTGCCGGCCACGCCATGATGGTTGATCATCACAGTGACCTGAAAAGTCTCTTCGCGAGCCTCGTCTCCGGAAAAAGGCCTAAAATTAGGTCCTCGAGTACCACCGTGCGTTCCGATAAGCGAAATCTCTCTCTCTTCAAGAAGGTAGACGAGCACTTTCCTTTCGCCTCTTCAGGTTCTCCCACGGCCACTCGAATCACAGCTCTGCCGCCCGGAGGTCGACGAACTCTTGTCCCCCCCCTTCCGAGAATTCGGGCCGATATTACCCTCTCGGTACCCCAAATAGTCGCGAGTATGGTTTGGGAGAATGCCTTTTATGTAGCTGCGAATAATTTTGAATATTTATACCTGGAAATAAAATACTTTTTGTGTCACTTTTTGGATATGGGGGTCGATCATGTAACGTTTTTTCCCTAGGGCGAAAACGTGAAAAGTGCAAATTTTTACCATCAAAGTTAATGGAGACATTTTACGCTTTTTACGTTTCCGCCCTGGGGAAAAAGTTTCATGATCGATTCTCTGCAGTTCAATTTTCTTGTAAACAAAAGGCCATTGATTGAGCCTTATGAAGTTAATTGAAATTCACTTGTTTAATTAGAAGCGAAAATAATTCAATCGCGATTTTGCATTCTCAAGAGTGTGGAAGCTCATCTAAATGCAAAATGGTTTCGATTGTTTGAAAGGCAAAATGCGTATTGAAAGGGGGGAAAAGGCGTCATCGGCATTATTTTAGAGCTAGATTACTTTGCGAGACTTTTCGTTGAACGCGTTGAATCTTTAAGTTAGACCGAGGTCAAGACTTGGAGGTGGATGAATAGAAGGTAAAATGAGAGAAGACGAACTTAAGAATCGCGCGAAAAGTTGCGACAGTGAAAAGTATAAGATGAAAAGGGGGCTCCTGGAACTGTGCCACAAGCACGAAAAAAAAAAAGAAAATGTCGAGTATGCTTTGCAATGTAATAGCTCGTTGTATGGCGCAAACTTTCTATATTTCGCGCGTGGCAATTCCGAATACAAAGAATTTTTAAATAGTAGCTACAACTGTCATTCCATTCGTGCTTTATTGTCAACCCTCATCAGTTTCTCATCCACCCTTTTGAGCATTTTAATACAAGCCGCTTTATAAATATCACAAGTTTATATCAAGGATTCTATTTGAAGAATTATGTACCTGGGATTACATTAGAATGTTAATGACTAAGTTAAATAAGCCAATTTCACGAACCCCTTTGAGTTTTTTAATATAAACTATTTTATACATATCACAATTATTATTAGAATTACTAGAATTATTAGAATGTTAATGACTAAAATTAAATGAGCCAGTTTTATATAAACATGAGTTTCTTAATATAAACCATTTTAAATATCACAATTATCGCCTGTTAAGAATTCTACTCGCATTAGAATTACATTAAAATATTAATGACGAAAATTAAATAGTGACGATGCTAATTCGTCTTTGCGCAAATCTTTAATATAAATACCAAGGGGGAATTCACAACCCAAAATTTTGTACACCAATGCCGATTTTTGGCATTGCTGTAAAACACTGCCGACATTTTTGTACACTGCCGACAATGCTTATTGTTAGTCAATGCCTACAATGCCGTCAATCCTATATTAAAATTAAGGCAATGCCATGCAATTATGAACACTACCGCGTGCCCATTATCATACGCCAATGCACAAGAATTCTAAAGCTTTTCCGAAGTATTCTACACAATTATACAAAAAACTTCCAAAAATTTTATTTACGAACTGTATCTATACATTTTAATATAAACTACCAGAAAGAAAGCAATTATGAAATTGATTATAAGCTTAAAATATTCTTTTATTTATGTACTTTCGGAATATGCAAGAAAAAATTTTTGTGCTCAACCCCATGATCGAAAAATCGACTCTGAAGTGAGCTCACCACTCCCCAACCACTGACGACAATGCCGTCAATATTATAGGTCACTGCTTACTTTTTTCGGCAGTCCACTGCCGAAATTTTGTACACCAATGCCGGCTGTGAATTTCCCCTCGATAAATACCCAAGTATAGAGACATTTTCTCAAATAAAATTTTTAATTAAATTATAAATTTTATTATAATTATACAAGAATTTTGTACTTGTTCCAAAATTCGATTTTGAAGTTTTGCAATTAATGCAACTGTTCGAAACTCACCCTCGATTTTTGAGATTTGAGAATCAGAAATCAGCGTCCCGCTCGTCGTGCGTCTGTGAGATCACTCTGTGAACGCTATTTCTCTTCGATCTGGCAATTCTTTCGATCGTCCTCTCTTTTATTTTTGGCCGCCGACCGATCTCTTAACTCTTCCGTCGCGATGGCGTGTTCGTTGTGCTAGCAAGTGGACCCCGCAGCGATCAATCGGCCACGGCCAAGTTCCAGGCGCGGCCACCGAAAAGACAACAGCGGTAATACGTTCGCGCCTCAAGGACGAGGATTAGAATAGTACGGATAAACGATTTCGTATTTAGGCACTCGCGGATGACGAAACGCGCGCTCTCAATTCGCCATGAAGGAGTTGCCCAACGTATGTCGGATGATTGATGCACTCACAGATCTACTTCGCTGGATTAATGACTGTTCAGTTTTTTTTTTTTTTTTTTTTTAATGTATTTGTTGAGAGTGATTAATAGACGTTAGGTGCTGATCAATTAATTCCATTCAATAGGTACTAAGTGCGTCGATCGATCGAATCCTATTAACATTTATTATATTCACAGCCATGTTCGATTAATTCTGGTCAAGAGGTATCGGGTCAGTTTGCTACTTAATTGACTGGTTAAATGCATTACATGCCGGTTAATTAATTTGAATTTGCATGGACTCTAATTAGTTAAATATGTAGGTATTTATTGTATTTTTCAGACGAGTACTGGATTGAGAATTTTTATGCACAAACTTCGTCAGCTATTAAGTTTGATGTTTTTCAACTTTATTCTTCTATAATCATTCTAATATCATTTTTATTAGAAATTATATTACTTTTGTTAGTCCGAGATTTTTCACTTGAATTGCTTTCACTTGAAAATTTGACGCAAACAAACGCGTTTCGAAAAATATGTATGACTTTTTATGGCAATTTATACAAAATTTATACACAGTTTATAAAAAAATAATGTTCACCCTGATTTTCGGAAATTTTAACAGCACAGAAAGGCCACATGATTGTAAAAAGCTCCGTTATACATGCCGCGCGTCATATTCTAATTAACTTCTGAAGAGTTCTCAGAAGTATTCAGATCTTTAGGTCGAATATTTTTAGAGAGTTCTTCATTAATAATGTTTTTAAAAAAGAAAATATTTTCTTGAGCACTATAATGATCGATACACTTGGCTTCGCAGGCACAAGAAATAAAATCTTTAATGTTTAAACTTTGAAGAAAAATTTATATCACCGTTTTTTAAAAAATATCCGGTTAAAATGTAAGTTTATCATAAAAAAATAACATGTTCTTGAACACTATAATAGTTGATGCATTTGGCTTTGCAGGCACAACTAATGTTCTAATGTTCTTCGAAGAACACGAATGATAATTTATGAAGAATTTTACTTTCAAATAAAACTATTTTAATATTACTTGAATGACGTTTGAATCACTCGGCTTAATAGATAAAAAAAATATTATATATTAATATTGTCTTACTATGTTAACGATACGATTAGAAACTGGAAAACTACAAAAGTCTATTAAATTTTTGATATTCGCACATGTTACACTGTTTGATTAGGCTTGCTTTATCCTGGCACTGTTCGATGTATCGGGTTTCGTAACAAGAAGAGTATTCCTTTCAACGCTGCACTGGACGACACGTTTGCTGGTCCCCGCTTTAATATCTATCGGCGCGAGTTCGTAAATCGCGGCGGACACCCGCTCGCGCCGACGATTCGTTGGCGTGTGTTGCCGTACCAAGTCGCCTGGTGATGTCTGCTGCTGCTGCTGCTGCTGCTACTACTACTCCACAGGCATTGATAGACAGTCTAAGCCGTGAATTCCGCGCGCCAGCGGCGAGCAGCCAGCTAGCAAGCGAACAGTCCGGAAGCGGTCGGTGGTAGTTTTAGGGGGAAGAGGGAGGAAGCTACCCTACTACACGCGTGGCAGGGTCCCGCGTACCCTCGTGTGCCGTAGATTCGTACCCCCGGTGCCACGAGCGCCGGTTTTCGCGCTCTGGTCCCCCTCGTTCGATCCGCCCGTTCCCTTCGCCCTTCCGACGCCACGCCGTCGGTTCTCTTTCTTCTTCATCGACGTTGATCCGAGCAGCTGAAGCCGGCAGCTGAAGATTTTCGGGTTTTCGCGAGGATCGAGGCGGGATAAGGTGTCCCAATGAGAAATTGAAAAATATATTTATAGGCACAATGACGCGATTGCGTGTGATATTTTATAATCGTTGCTCAAATTTCTGTTGATCGTTACTTGAGGAATTTTATTATCTTTAATGTTTAAAATTTGAAGAAAAATTTTTAGTACATAAAAATTTAGTCAGTTAAAGTTATATAAGTTTATTAATGAATTTTAAGTTTAAGCATTTGAAGAGTATAAAAGCTCATTATATTTAAAGATATTTTATTAAGTAATTAGCTAATTTGCCTAAAATTAAATTAAATATTCAAAAATAATTTTAAATAGACATTTAATTGCTATTTAAATTTCGCTTGATTGTTTCTTAAAGAGTTTCATTGTTTTTAATATTTAAAGTTTGAAGATAAGTCATTTCACTTATTTTTAATTACAGATACAATTTTATTCTCGAGTTTCATTTAAAGAATGAAAAATCATAAAGAGACTTATTAAAATAATTTTCTCATTTGCCTAAAATTAAATTGAATTTTTGAAATTAAATAGATATTTAATTACTGTTCAAATTTCTATTAACTGTTACTCGAAAAATTTTATTAGTTTTTAATATTTAAAGAAAAATATATATCGTTGATTTGTAATAATAATCTAATTACAGATGCAAGTTTATCTTTGAATTTTAACATTTGAAGAATGAAAAACCGTAGTGCATAAAAAGAGGCTTTTTTTAAATAAAACTTTTTGATATCAATTTTAAATTAATGTTAAATGATATTCAAATCTCTCTTGACTGTAGTAGAATTTTATTGGTTTTTTATATGCGGATATTTTTTTAAAAATAATAATTTACTAAATTTGTCCAAAATTAAATTAAACTTTTAAAACTGATTTTAAATTTACGTAAATCAACGAAAGTTAAATCAGTTTTAATTTCCGATAGAAAGTTTTTAACTTGATTACTTAAGGCTCGAGAGAAAATCTGTTACCCTTTATAAACCTGTTATGCTGTCAGCGGCAAATTTCATGAAGAATCTTTTTCAGACCCCTTAATATCCACAATCATCGAAAGAAACGGTCCATTTCACAGGAGAAGCGTTAGTCATTCTTTCTCATCTATTGGTTAGTGTGTCTTTCTCCATCCCGCAAGCCGAGCTCTATTGTCCGATCTAGGAATACGAAAGATCTGGCCGTCATCGATTCATTGTGATCGGCACGCGCGTGTTCGTACACGACATCTGCATCTCCACGTGACGGAAACCGTCGGGTTCCGTCTCGTTTCGGATGTACACCGGTTGTCATCGATCTTCATTGTCCCTGAATCGAGAAAGGCCTCCGAAGTGCCTAGAGATCGTTTTCCTCGGAGGAAAAGAAAGTACGGAATCACGAGGACCGTGACATGCGAGAAATTGCATCTGCTGCTAAAGAGCACGTGTTATGGTCGAATCATCTTTTTAAGAGGGGGAAAAAAGTATCCTAGCTATTATATAATCGATAGATTGCCAATTAAAAATTAGTAACGTTTTTTGATACATGCATATATCGAATAAGTGAAATTTAATTGAGAGATCGTAGAGTCATAAAAACTGTATAACGTTAAATAAGTAAAGTTGAAAGAATTTCAAGAAATAAATAAAATTTAAAAAATGTTAAGCATGTTAAATAAATCATATACTTAAATAAATATCTAATGTTACATAAATTAAAATCTTATTTACAAGCATAAAAGATTTTAATTAAGTTTGAAAGAAATGCAATAAAAAAATAACGAATTATTAAATATAAATAAACATAAAACAGTTACATAAAATAATTATATATGTATAATTAAATGCATGAAATGATTATGTATCAAATTTTAATTTATTGATGTAGTTTAATGTAACGATATTACACATAAAATTACGATAAATATTTCTTGCTAAGAGAAAAAGTATATCTCGAATTAGATATTTCTTAAGAAATATTCGTGTCATAACTCAGAATAGAATTCTATATTTATAATATACGCGGAAAGATATCAATTCTAAGAAAAATGATTACTTAATTTTTTTCTTCTAGTAAATAAAGAAGGTTATTTTTAAGAAAAAATATGTTTTTCATAACTGTCTTAAAATATATTTAGCACAAATAAAAAAAAAACTCATTTATATGTACTAATGAAAAAGAATTTATACTTTTTTGCAGAATATTATAAAATTACATCGAAGAAATATCAAAATAATAAACAAATCGAATTTTTGTTTTAACTTAATATTTTTGAATAAAGTATTAAATTATTAGGATTCAAAATATATAAGATTTTGAATAATTTTTTATGTTTATGAATTTATAAGTGAATGATGAGTATATTAAAGATTATTATCAAGAAAATATTGTTTGCAAATGTAATTATTATTTAAAAGAATTAGAAGAAAAATTAAAAATTTTTTTAGCACTAGAATGATATATTTTTATATGTGTATCGTATAATACCGTTTAATGCATGTTTAAAGAATTGCATGCATATATTTTTCAAATAAAATTCTATTCTGTAAAACCTAAATAAATATAAGTCGATTTAAAAAAATAATTTTTATAATAGTCGCAGAGTATAATAAATTTTTCTGGCGAATTATACGACTGATTTTTTTGGTAGCTATTTCGATAGATGCTAAACCGCGAAGTAATGTGCGAATCGATCCACCCTCGGATCGAAAAAGCCTTGCACGTGTTGTTGAAAATTAGATCGACATGTGCGGCTGGTTACGGTTCGTTTAATCCACAAATTCAATGGAAGCTTAGTCAAATTGCATTTCTAATTCCCTCGTTTCATTTCTCACTGCACGCTTGAAAAAGTACGCTGACACCTCCATACGTTTCGTACTAAAAAAATTTATCGATCAAACGCGATCGAGTTTTATTTTTCAAATTAATAATAATAATAATTTGTCCTGACAAGACAGTTGATCAAACTTCTCTGCGAAATGTTAAAACTGTTGTGCAAACGTTGAAGTAAAATTTTAAAATAAATTTAATTGAATTTACAATTTTGTTTATGCACGACTTTAATTTAGTGTACGATTTAATTTGTCTTAATTTAACGTAATTTTATTTAAAATATATAGAAGTTATGAATTTGCAATTAAAGAAAAACTTTTTCCCGAAACACGTCTTTGCAGATTATACAAATGTGGCAATCCACGACCCTCGCGCGGTCCTTAACAGGATTACGCACCACGTGCACGTTCATTTTGTAAAAGGGTCTCGTCCCTCCATATCGATCAGCTGAGAGTTACGTATAGTATAATGTTCATGTAAACAGCGAAGAGAGATTCATTTGTATGTACTTCTATTTTTGGTATTTGTGTAAGCTCTCGCGCTTTTCTCACTTCCAACGAGAATCAATTTCTAAATATTTATTTTTCAAATAGTAGATATTTTGAAGTCTCAAATATGAATATATATTATTTCTCCTTTATATTATTTTAATATAAAATATTTATGATTTATTATGATTGCTTCGCAATTTTATATATAGATTTGAAATCATTAATTTATATCTTTAAAGATCGATTATTAAATGACTGAACAATTAAATAATAAAAAGTTTTTCTAAAAGAATATGAGAATATATGGCTGGCATGACTATAGGGCTATAGGATCATGTTATTCATTTATCATTCATTGTTTATTATTCTTTATTTTAGATATATCTTTTTTCCCTTCGTAATCTTCATTTTATTGCGGTCTTCAATGATATAAAATTCGCGATAAAAACGCGAGCTGAAAATAAATGTTCCTCTTTATCTTGCATTTGCAAGACTTCGCCACTTGTTGAAGACGTCGGCAGGGTAATTCGGATGGAACGGCTCTTGATACAATTTTAGTGCGATCGATGGTTAGGTCGGTGTTTTATGGCGCGTGCAAAATATACCAGGACGCTCTTCGGCATTCGTGCGTTTCTTGTTTCTCACGTCAAATACTGCGTCCAAATCTCACGCTGGGCGAATGACGCAAACGAAAACAAGCTTAGCGGCTCTTGTCTACGAGGCAAAGCAGATGCTTCGTATTCGCGAAACTTACGAAGCGCGTAAAAAATTTCAATTTAAAGCAAAACTCCTCGTTTTATTTGCTTTTTCTTTGAGAAAATGATAAAGAGGCGCCAAGGATTTATAGCAATTAAGTCAATAAAGTTTCAAAGTATCTGTTGCAAAAATATTAGCAACGGATATTTTAAAATACCTTTAAATATACTGTATATAGAATATACAAGAAAATATTTTGCTATAAATTTTTGATACAAATGTTTAGTTATTCCATTTTTATATTATTTTTTTTTATATTTAAATTAATAATTAAGGAAGAGTAAAAAAAAGAACATTTGAAAGAAATAAGTAAAAGAGCTGATTTCTGTGAATATTTTATTTATTATAAATTTATTTTAAATAATAAAAATAAGTATAACATATTAATCCGAATTATATTTACCAAGACTACTTTAGAAGATTTATAATTTATATCAGAATTTATCATCCAATTCCATTTATAATTTTACAATTAATAAAAAATGAGCGAAACGTTTTATAAGTTTAGTGAAACAAAGTGAGCAGAATCAATTAAAATTTTTTTTTATTTGTTGCTAAAAGGTTGCCAAAGAAAAAAATTTGTTGCTCTGTTAGTTTTTTTTAAAATAATGTTCCGCTAACGGAAAATTAAGTCAGCAGGACAACATATGTATAATAATGAAATTGAATATAAAAATAACATTCAAATTTGTTGCTCACAAAATATATTAGTTTCGATTTTGTTAATCGTTCAACAAATATACACGACAGCGGAAAACTCCTTAGCAGATAGATAAAGAATAACAATCAGAAAATAATCTGTTGCTCTTATGATTATGGCACCAAAACTTTTCATTCTCAGATATTATAACATCGAAATATACCATGACTCAAATTAATTGCTAATGGCATTATATTAAAAATAATTAATTTATCTGAGGAACGCGAACGCCGAGTTCTATAATCAAAATTAACATATTTAATAAGCAAACAAATTCTGTTGTTATTTTTATATCTAATTTCATTATTATACATATATTATCCCGTTAACTTAATCTTTCATTAGCAAAACATAAAAAAAAAAATTAACAGAGCAACAAACGGTCAACGAATAAAAAAATAGTTTTAATTGATTCTGCTCACTTTGTTCCGCTAACTTATAAGACCGTTTTCCACTACCCCGACTAAGCAGGAAGTAATATATCGATTTTCGGCGAAACAATCGGAGAAACACCATCACGAGACAATGGTGCTCCTTGCAGTGATGGTTCTTGCTACATTACAATAAATATCGTATGTTACAGATATTCCTCGAGATGGACAACGACGAGAAGAGGATAACACCCATCGTCGCCGACTTGTAATAAAATAAACGAACCGCAGCCGGTTCGTCGCGTCGCGCGTTTATTCCGGGAGTGCCGTTAAATACTTATTGGACTAAATAGACTTTTTCCATAACTCCCATTTGATAGACTCCTAGTTAGAGGGCCGGGAATCGCACCCCCGCTGCTTGGCAGTGGACATCTCAATGAGGCGTTGCCGCAACGTCTCATGCCGAGTGCCCTAAGGCTTTCTTAGATCCTTGATACCTTTTTTGGATTCTTTGGATTTGGGGTTCGAGCTAGGTGAATTACGTTTCATCTGACTATGCACGAGGTAATGCCGGGTCGCATGTAGCGCGGCTGTCTGGTTGTGTGAGGCTAACACGCTCTGTCTCTGGCGATCGGTTCGGTCCTAAGCGGTAAGAGTTCGGATCGGTTGCCTTGGATTCGCGCGTTTCTCTTGCTCTCGTCCACCATCCTAAGACTTTCTTAGATCTTTGATACCCTTTTTGGATTCTTTGGATCTAGGGTTCGAGTCAGTGAATCGCGTTTAATCTGACTTGGTCAGAACTTAGCCTTGTAGGTTAAGCTTGTGGCGAGAGGCTGGCTCTCATTTCCTGATTCGTCTAAATGCTAGACGTCGGCAATGAGTACCTTCTTCTCTCGTCCTGCTGAAGTGTCTTGTCGACGCCGCTTGGATATAAGATCCAGTGGGACTGATTAAGATGATCCGTTGGCTGGGCGTATGAACGAGTCAATTTTAGACGTGATTTTTGTGAGGCAAAAGGCGTAGGAATTCAATACCATTGATTTCGTTTTCTTCCGCGTGGGGCTTACCCTTGTTCGGGGGCGGGTACGCGTGCGTTTTACTCGCCGACTCGGGGTGTTGAATCCACGGGAATCCCTCTAAATGGAAACTCATATCATGGGTTTTATAAACCCGAAGTGCCGCAGTATCGCGCGAAAAACTTTATGAATAATAAGTCCACGCGCGCAAATTTAGTATTATGCGCGAGTGTTCCGCGTGTGTAACAAGTGGAAGAGGACAACCTTGAGAACACTGAGAGGAGGAGGAGGCCTGGGAGAGGCATCAGGCCCCAGCGGAGCAACCTTGGGGTAAATATAATTTCCTATTTATATAAATTTAATAATTTTTCTTCCTTCAATTTGATCTTAAAACAATAAATTAAAAAAAGTTACTTAAAGAAAATTTACAGAAAATGTTATACACATCTAGAGAAAAATTATATTTAAATTGATGAAATTGTTTCTTTAACTTGATTTTTTTAAGTTGAAGTGAAAATACCTTTGAAGAAAATAAACATTTATTTGGTTTCAAGAAATGACGTTATCAATCTTTCTTAAAATAATTAAATTGTTTGTTTAAATGATCGGTTTAATTTGAATAAATAATTATTTAATTCAAAGAAAGTACTGGCAGAAAGGTAAGACACAATTTGGTTATTCTGATTTTAAAAATATATCTCTTTTATTTAAAGAAAGATTTGCGTTGCATAATCAAACTGTTTCTTTAATTCTAATAAAAGGAACAATCATAAAATTTTTTTGAATCAAAGAAATTTTTTTAACAGTATAGCAATACACAAATTTCTTTGAGTCATACAAATGTTTTTTGATTTAAAGAGACTCGTTTCTGAGTATATAAAAAGTAACTTTTTACATGTCGATTATTTTGAGCACCGTTTTAATTTTTGGATGTTATGTTTGTGTGTTACAGTATTATCGTAGCTTCGTGGCTGAGTATCTCCGCTCGTTGCGCATCGGTCGGTGAGTCAGTAATAAATTTTCTCATTATATTTAAGGTACAAACAAAAACAAAAGAGGTACAAACGGATACAAACGAAGTATAATTGATATGTATTAAGCATTTTTGTTTTTTATAAATTTGGGCGCTAACTTCACACCGGTTATATTCTCGTATTATTATTCATTTATAAATTTTATATTCTGATATACCTATGTACATGTGAATGTAAATGTTTTTATTCAATTTATTATGAATAATAAAAATGACAACGTTCGAATTATACTTGAAAGACCACTTTAGACAATTTACAATTTATTTCAGAATTTATGTTAGAATTTCATTCATAATTTTATATTCTGATATATTTATATGTACATTTGACATATACTTTACACATACATTGTGTTATAATTTTTCAAATTATTCTCATGCCGCACGGCATATATAAATATCAGATATATTTTTGATCAATTTGTTACATTAATTAGTTTTTGATTTGACTTCACAGCCGTACCGTATCACGCGCCATCGGAATAAAGCTGACCATTTTCAAATTTATCGATCGATAAAGAATCTAAATTTGTGCCAAGAGCCATCGCGACCCATTTAATTGGCAAACAATGATTAAGCGTGCTTCTAAATATTCATAATCACGCAGCGTAAACTCCTTTATGTTGGTAATACATTAAAAAGTAAATTTTACGAGGATTATTCAAGGTACATCGCGCGGGCAGCCGGTCGCGAAATTGCGGCAATCGTTACAGTTTTCGGTATTTCAATTTGTATTAAATTATTTCCATTTACTTTAAAATCAATAATTGATAAATATGCAGAACTAAAATAATTGCTAAAAATTATTTTTATTGATACTTATTAGTATTTTCAATTAATAATTAAATACCACAAATAATTAATAAAAATAACTATTTTTTGATTATTTAGTTAATTGTATCTCCTTTGTGTAATTTAAATATGGAACATTCAATAACGATTTTAATGGTATTTGTACATAAATAGTAACGTTCAAATAAAAATGAAATTCGTAAAGGGAAAAGGATTAGGGCGAAAAAGAGACGAGTCTGTTCCCCGTGGTGAACGTTTTATTCAATTATAGTAATAATAATCGTCATCATCGTAGTAATAATAATCACCATAATCATCATAATGATAAGAACAATAATGATAAAATGGCAGCGCGCGCTCGCACGTGCCATGCCGTGCCGTGAGCTACGCCTCCGCAATCGCCTTTTTAACGTGGCTCTACGTGGTCATGTACGTGTGAGTCGATGTTCACCTTGTTACTCTCATCTTTTCTCAACAACGTTGTTTCCTGCGAGGCGATACAATAAACTGACGAGTTACTCAATTAACGCAACCTAGCGCGCTGATTTCGTTTTTTGATCCATGCGCCTTGTGACTGTCCGTGTACTTTTTTTGTATGGTGGATGTGGGCGTATCGTTTCTATGTTTGTGTATGCGTGTGTATACAAGTTTCGATTGCAAAAGAGATGATCTACGAGACGCACATGAACGAGCTCTTGCGTATGTACAAATAGTAAATTATAATTACACATTGTTTTATGCGTCGCTTTTAACGGTGCGGACGCCCCATTATCACGTCACGTTGCGCCGTGCAGATAGTAATATTAATAAAGCCACAGCGTCAAATCTTCAATGTGTAAATTTCCGATTGATCTCCATTGTATCTTATTCATCGACAAATTGTCAATTGGTCCATAGACTTCGCATCGACTACTGCGTAAATCATTATCCAAGCAAGAATCTGTTTGTTAATCAGTGCTGGAGAAACAATAAAATAGATTCAATAGAAATATTTTTTTAATAGGTGTATTTAGATATAAAAAAAGATATTATTTGAAATAGGTATTTTGTGCAGCGAATACGTTTATTTGAAGTAAGATATTTATTATACATTTCGATGTTATGGATGTATAATTGCTTATTTACTATTTTCTATTTCTTAAGAATAGAAAATAGAAAATAGTAAGACTGAAAGAAAAAGCGAAACACATTTTACAGATATGGAGATGTAACTCAACTTTCTATAATCATGTTTTGAAATAAATTCACTTGTCACTGTTTACCAAATAACTAGGTTACATCTACACATCCGTAT
This sequence comes from Solenopsis invicta, assembly GCF_016802725.1. Taxonomy (NCBI): domain Eukaryota; kingdom Metazoa; phylum Arthropoda; class Insecta; order Hymenoptera; family Formicidae; genus Solenopsis; species Solenopsis invicta. Next base: position 4,618,317 of record NC_052676.1, on the reverse strand, counting down.
TAATGCTGGTTTTTTTTAAATTTTAATATTTTCTATTTTCTACTCTTGTGAAATAGAAAATAGTAAATAAACAGCAGAAAATAGAGAAAACTTATTTATCCATATGACATATCAAAATGTAAAATAAATATTTCTCAGCTACATTGTTATGCGGGACACTTAAAATGTATGACTGGAAGGAAAGAAAAGCAGAAAGCGTTAGAAAATAATGCGACACTTAAAATGCATGATTGAAAGAAAACGGAAAAGCAGAGAGCGTCAGAAAATAATAAAACAGCTTTTTCGGACCAACGTATACCATTTAAATTTCCATCAATTTAAATCACAGATGAATTATAATTGCAGATCCCTTTGACCAATTGCCTCTCCTTTGTATGTTAATCGCAAGGAAGTAGAGCAACAGTCGCATATGCATCCATCGCAATAATAAAATATAATAGAAGAAAATCAGCTGGCGTGACGTAATAATAGCGCGTTCCTATATTTTTAGGTTTCCGCTTATTTTTCTCCCTCACACTCTTTTCCAATTGATAAGTAAATAGGAGTTACGCGAGATTCTGCGTTAGTTGTTGCTCTCTTTCTCTCTTTTTGTGTGTTTGTTGCTTAATAAAATTTCGATTGATTCTCTTACACAATCTTCGAACGACGCAACGTCATCGTGCCACGTGAGATACCCTTGGGTTTTTACGTTCTTTGTACGAGGGATATGAGATTACGCGTTAAAGCCGGGATCGGGATTTGTTCCGGTCGGGAAAAAAGATTATTTCGTAAAAGAGATGGAAACTAATGAGATTATAAAATTCGTTATATATGTAAATCTTCCCTTCTTCCTCAAAACTGGCTCGCGCGATTTTTAATCTAAATGTAATTGTACTTTTTTTCTTTTCTCGTCGAAAGCGAGATCGTCAAGGGAAAATTCCGGAGAATTGGGTCACTCACTCTCGTCGGAGAAAAGTGTCGGTTAAGAAAGATTAAGAGCTCACTCTCGGGACTCGATTCGGAGCGCGGCCTAATCAGCGCGCGACCGTAAAATATCGTACATCTAATGCGCGTGCGAAAATAAATGACGTTAGTCAAGAAAAAAACTACGAGACACTTTGCTGATTAATTAACTCTAGAATACTATTGTAAATTTGACGCGCAATCCGCAGATTGAATTTGTTAGTGTGCTCTTTTAATTTTTTCTTTCCTTTTAGGTTAATATAATTAGGTCATTTGCGTTTATGAAATAAATTATAAATGTTTCTTATAAATAAACATCACTAAATTAATATGCTTAAATTATGTTCTAAATAAATATTATTCAATATCAATAGCGTTCCAGGGATAATTCGATGCCAATGTCTCTTCGGTCTTTTCTCTTCACGTCGCCTTGCTTAAAATTTTCAAAGTTAAATTTTGTATTTAAGAATGTGTGATAAAATTTCGAAGATAATTAACCATTACTATAATATTTTGCTAAGCTTTGATGCTTTACGTTATAAATAAATTCAACAATTATTTTATTACCCTAGATTTTATCAAATGCGGATGGTCGTTTGACCAGTGAAGTGCTGCCATACACCCTTAACTTCGTTCTTCAAATAAAACGAAAGAAGCAATAGATTTCTGCATGATTATTAAGACCGCGTTTGTTACGATCGTTTTTCAGCGTGCTACCGAGTGTCCCGCGACATTCGTTTTCTCTCGGAAGGCGGGAAATGGAATTGGAGTTGTGTGTCAGGTGTCTCACGCGTTTCCCTCAGGTGTCAACAGGTATTTCCCTCTCGCATAACGTTTCCCAATAGTTTTCGATTTTTAAAAGCGATAAGGCATTGTCGGATATGTCAGCTGAGATCTTCGAAACGTTTCTGGGATTGCGGTTAAACATCGAAAGCTTTACAAAAATATCTCATCTTATTTTATCTCTCTGTCAAGTCCCCTTGTAGTATATTTTTCTCCCCCGTCGCTTTTCTCGAAATCCTCGAGCTATCCCCTCATCCTTTCTCGACTTTCGAGTCTGGCGCGACCAATATTCGTTCGACGATTTGACGAATTTTCTCCCTCTCTCACTTGTCCGAATGGAAACGAGAAGCGCAAACTCGTTTCCCTCGTTTGTCCCGTCATTCAGCGCGTTCACCTTTGCTTTTACAGCTCCTGTCTTAATTACTGTTCCCGCTCTTTCTCCCACCGCGACGTAGTGATTATTAAAGCGACTTGTCATGCTCCCGTGCGTGCTACAAAAGAATAGCGAAGAAAAGATTCAAATGTGCTCCGGGAAATCCTTCTCGGATTGCTGTTGTCTCCCTCTTACTTGTTCACCTTCTTCCCCTTCGACATGACGATGTCGATTGAAGCCGCCGTTGTCGTTTGATGGATATGATTAAGCGCAAACTTTTTGGCACATTTGCTGAAATCTCGGGCGATTAAATCCTCGCAATATGACGATTGCGTTTAGGTAGAATATATCCAAGCGAAGACTTATTATTACTTTATAGCTGCGTAATTATAAAATCTTTGCTTTCGAAATGCCAAGCGATTCACTTTACTGAATTTAAATTTTATTCTGAGCTTTGTTATTAGGCATCAATGGTGTGAAATATTAAGCATCCGTTTTCACGCAAATCTACCCTGATGAAAAGTTCTCATGATATTTCATAATATTTTTAAGAATTTTTCGAATTTTAAATTTATAAAGATTTCTAAAGAAAATATTTTGAACTGCTCAAGATTTGATAAGTTTTCAAAAATTAGTAAGGTTGGATATGTATTAATATGTTTTTTTAACTAAAATTTTTAAAGCTAACGACTTATAAAATTAATTTAGTTACATTAAAAATTATATAAACAGAAAACTATTTAAAAGTTGCGTTTTGATTAGATTAAATTAAATTAAATTAAAAATAAATTTGAAATTATGCGTATTAAATTAGAAATTTGTAAATTTTTAACGTTAGATTTCTCAAAACAATTTATAATATGAATCATCAAACTTTAATATTTTATTATAAATTGAGTTTATATGAACAAAGAAATTTTTATGTACAAATGTGTCTTTCTAATTTTATGTTTTACATAGATGAATTTTTAACTTAAACAAAAAAATGAATAACTTAAATTTTATCAGTGTATCAAAAATAATTAGCTAAGATAAAAAATTAACTAAGTTAAGTTAAAAGTTATTAACATTTGAACTTTATTATTTAATTTTTCAACTAGTTACTACGCAATCCTGGAAATTATACAATTATAGAAACCTTAGAATATTTTCGAATTTACATATATAAATAATTCTAGAAAAGATTTAAACTTCCTCAGTATGCCTTTACAAAATTTTTGAATATTTGTATAAAAAAATCTGAAAGATTTTCTAAAAGGTTATAAAATTGTATAAAGATCCTGTAATTTATATTAATTCGGAAATTCTAAAAAATGTATATGAATAATATTCTAAGAAAAATTTTCATCAAGGTATTGAAGTACAAATTCAAAAATACCAAAACGTCAGTCATTAATGTTTGACGGAATAAAAATGGAATATTTTACTCATTTGTGGACAACATTCACGTATCGTATCGACGAGGGATTAATCGCCCGGATAATGTGATTAAGTGTCTTTCTTCGCTCGCCTGTTCGGCTCAATTTGGCATTCATACAGCTGCTCGCACGCGTATTATATTCTACAGTTTTAACAATTTTTTTTATTTTCTTTTACTTTAGTCGGCAAAATCGCGGACGATCGAGTCGTGTCTCCTCTCCGGCAGATGCGTGATTAGCGTATTAAAATACATAATATGCTTGTCATTATGCACTACTCAATTCCTGCTCTATTTATCGCTTACCTATATGAAGATAACACTTAACAAGTACTATATCTCGGAGAGATTTATTTATTCGCGCGAAACGCATCTATTCATCGGAATCATGCAAGAATGGGATGCGCTTATTGACTATGGTGTCTCGCTACTCTCGCAGGATGAATTCCCAGAAAACTCTTTCCTGACTCGAGGAAAAAAAACATATCACGGTTCACTGAGCATTGTGCTCGGTTATAAATCGTACGCAATATTGCAAAAATCAGGCGAACATCGCAGCAGCCAGTTTTCTTTGACTTTACAGGTACAGTTAGAAATTCAATTTATATAAAAACCTATGAAAAATGTGGAAAGTATGTGTGATAACGCACGGTGTGAATTAGCTGAATCAGTTGAGCCGGGACTAGACGTTTCGGCGTCCGAGGCAAAAGATAAAAATGCGCCTTTTTCTCAGCAAGAACAAAATATATATTTCTTTCACGGTACGTAAAATATAATGAGAAATAATAATAATAATTAGTGATATTTAATACATTAATATTAATTTAATAAGAACATATAATCACTCGTACAAGTATACGTTACAACAGATAAAGGCCGCTATTCAGAACGCGCTTATGAAGATGTTAGCGCGCTTTCTTGTCTTTCTATCATTGTGTTGCATCTAATGAACGATAAAATAGAATGACGAAAAAGCGCGCCAACATTTTTATAAGCGCGTTCTGAATACAATACATGCATGTCATAAATGAACGAAAAGTTACCAAAATCACAGTAAAATCAGAGTATGTACAGAATATATATCTTATATTTATAATATATAGATAATATTAATTTTTGTAAAAATTCACAGAAATCATATCTTTTTACTTAAAGTAATACTTTTCGTGCCTCGATAGCTCGCAGAATCGCCAATAATTCTATCGAAATTTATATTTTTACGCTGAGAGAAAAAGTTACTAAATTTTAACAAATATTTGTTTGAATAGTTGCGATGAAATATTTATTAAAAGTAAATAAATATTTATTTAGTACAAGAATCACTAATTTAATATAACTATCATTTTTTTTATTCAATAAATATTTATGTGCTGTAAGTAAATATTTCATTGTACCTATTCAAACAAATATTTGTTAAAACTTAGTAACTTTTTCTTTCAGTGTACATATTTCATCTCCAATTGCAAGAATTCTCATAGTTGAGAGATTTTTCTTAACTTAGTGATAATCTTAAACAACTTCTTAGCAAATTAATTAAAATATGCGAAAATTTTTTTTATATTGCCACATTTGCGATTCTTCAAAATTTCTACATAAAGCAAGTGCCTCGTTCGCCACATCCTGGTCCCGGCGTTGTAAATTAGAAAGAGAAAAATGTAAAAATTCGTCTTTGTTCGAGACGGCCGCCTTTTTCCTAGGGTCAGAGCTTTCGTCGAGGGATCTTTCCGAGATCCTCTCGTTCGCGCAGGATCCTCCGCGATTTCCCGTTGCTTGAACTCGAACTCCATCAGGCCCTTACTATATGCGTACGCACACACACACACACACACACACACTCTCTCTTTCTCTCTTTTTCTCTCTCTTTCTCTCTAAGCTTATAGTTTCTCTTTCGAAAATACCGTCCTTTTATTTTTTAATATTTTCTGCTTTATCTTTAAATTATTTCCCCCCTTTCGGCGAGACGCTTGACGCCCAGAGTAGTTTAGGTACGATTTTTTTTTTGCACAATTCCACTACGGTAGTTTTTCATACCATAATACTTAATATGTACATGTATAAATATGTGTACCATAGTGTGTACGTGAGTAATATACTTCTTTAAGCCTCAACAACGGTTCGCAACGTAACAAGTCGACGCCCATCGTCTCGATCTCGGGTCAAGATCGTCGTTAATTCCGCCCCGATGACGGATCATCGACGCACTTCGGCCATATACTCGACAGTCAAAAAAATATTTATTCATTAACCCTTCCTCGGGTCACGATATATTTGTCGCGCGCACGAAGTTTCTCAAAAATTATACCCTTTCTCTATTTATTAAATATCGATTTCATTTTCACCTAGATTCTAACGCAATCTTTATCACAGACGTTGCAGGATAAATCAGAAAAAAATACTGGTAATTTATAAAGGTCGATCACCCCTTTAGCGATCACCACATTGATCTCTGCGAAAAGACAACGAAATGTTGTATTTTTCGTTCAATATTTTTTTTTCTAATTTTGATGTGAGATACAGTTACGTTATTAATTGGAAAGATTGCATGCGAGTGTTTGTTCGCGAGTATATCGCGCGCCCGAGGGGTTAAAATCTTCTAACACACAACTGACAACGCAATAAACGAACAACGCGTTTCAACGTCCTAGCGACGTCTGATCAACGTTTATATCAACTACGTCAATGTTAATCTATACAGTATAACATTTAACAGACTATTAAGCGGTATTAGGCGCGATTTCGAGGACCAGCCGAACGACACCTAATCACTCGAATTAACGAGAATCTTGATCAACAGAACTGCATTCGAGAAGTAGAAGGAAGTGCCTAGAACTGTCTTAGGTGTTGGATATCTAGTTAAAATTTAAAAAGGTACAATAACGAGAAAATCAAGTCCGCATTGTGCTACAAAATTACCAGAATTTTAGAATGACCTTTTTCAAAGAAAACATTTTTTTCAATAAAGTTTTTACGTTATTTTACACAAAGGACGACAGGTAAAGTGGATTGATTTTTGCCTCCGGAGTCGCAAGTAAAAACGATGTGCTTTTTTTGGTAGTTTTTGAGCTGTTGAATCTGATTCTGATCTCTAAAATATTTTAATTTGTTGGAAATGTATTAAAATCAGTATATGAAGCTTATTAAACATGCAGTATCGTAAATTGTTGAGCTTTATGAACGTATACTAATTCATGTTTTTCTATTAGTGAAACATGACAATGCTCTCCTCTCTAATAGTTCATGTGCTATTTGATGAAAAAAAATAAAAATAAAAATATTAATATCTAAAATAGAGGCATTATTATTAATAGGAACTATTTTAAATCTTGATGACGAAATTTGAGAGTATTGTTGTTCATTATGTCTTTCAAGAACTTTTTCCAAGAGCATTTTGTATACTATTATAGTATTTTACTATTGGAAATTATAAGATTCGTGGAAAAAGTATTTTTGAGCACTCTTTTGCCAAATAAGGCTTTCTTCAGTTATTTAATAATTTACGTATCGGTCGATTTTCATTTAATATTGTTTATTATATTACAGTTTTACACTTTTATTAGTACGAGAGAATTGTTGAATGCGTACCAATCTTTTAAAGTGTACTTATTTAATATTTTACATTTTTATCTTATATTAGCAACATGTGACAAAAATAAAAAATAAATAAGAAATGAGTAATATATAGACAAAAATTTAAAAATTTATCACATAGAAAATTTATCAGATAGAAAATCAGGTACATCTGATGTAAATTTTTCATCAACTTATATAGCTGATAATAACGTAATTATGTAATTCTATTTTAAATAGTTATACTTTTACAAAAGATGGCTTGTCATAGAATATTTTACATTCATTGTATGTACAAAGTCAAGCCAGTTTTATTGAATGTTTTTACATCTTTATTTTTGTTATTTATTAATTATTGAATATTTTTTCAATGAATTACTAATAAAATAAATATTAGTAAGTGGTTTTTTATATTTTTAATAACTTTAATTCTTAAATTCGGTATTTTCAAAGATAATACGTTTTTAGCCACCGGTTTTCCAAATCACATCTTAGTATGTTACAAAGACGCTTATAACAAATTAATTTGTTAATACTAAAAGGTTTAACATGTAATAATAGATGGTTGAAACGTTATGTTACAATTTCGAACTTTGATTTGCACAAAACAGCTCTAAGCGCGAAATATAATAAAAAATAGCTAAAGTGGTACGCATTTGGCAACTCTCCTCTATATACCTTTTTCAAAATAGCTTTTTACTTATTCAATAGTTTCTAATAATACTTCCTTGACAAATTAAAATTTTCCAAAGATCGGAATTAGATCCATTAGCTCAAAAACTATTTAAAAAATTATACAGGTTTTACTTGAAACTCCAGGGACAAAAACCGACCCATCTCATATTTACTTTACGAATTCTATTATTTATTTATTATCCACATTATTTGATTTAATTTGTGTCACATAATTAAATTAAATTTAATTCGCGTCGCTCTCCTCCCTTATTTTAACTTATCCCCAAGAGTTCCAAGGCACGCTAAGCCTCTCCCGAAATAATGAGCTTTCGATCACGTCCTTCTACCTTTCGGATACAAAAGCCACCCGTAACTCTCATAATTAATCAACAGCGCGATTAATCTCGACTTCAGCCGACGCGACCTCGCGCCATCGAAATACGGAGATTTCGCGCGAATATATCATCTGTGTCGAACGTGGGTGTGTGTGGTGTCTGTGAGAGTGTGTCTGTGAGGTAATCGTTCACGCAACTACACCAGTGTGAGCATGTAGGTCCGCCCCTCCCGTCGTTGTCCTTCCTCGCGCATTCCGTCGAATTCATTTCCCCTCTCCCTCCCCTATCCCCCTCTTTATCGAATCGATCCCTTATCGATTAGTAGCTTTTTATTAGCATATGTAAAGAGCTTGCGTTAGTTAGTTTTGGCACATTGCGCGATCCTTCCGTCCGTTTTCTCTCAAATAACCGTGAAGTAACCACCAACGCGAGACGGTGCGACCGTTGAAAAATAAAATATACGATCTTTTTTTTTTCTCTCTATCTCTGCGCTTTAGCTTCGGGGGTCCTCCGAGGGTCGACAGCGCTCTCGCGTCTCTCGTTACGTCGAGCCGCGTCCGCCTGCTCACGACGACGATCGCGCAATTAATTGGTGAACAGTTCTGTGATTCGAGACGCGGGAACGGCGTTGCCAGAAACCGCGTGCCGAACGTAACTGTCCCGGATTGCTCTCGAAGTATATCATCGGCTGCTTCTTCCTATCGAACTGCGTCTATTACAAGAAGGTATGTACAGCGGTATGTATCGTATATACGAGGTGTGTTCAAAAAGTATCGCGAATTTTGTGTTTTTTCAAAAATTATTTATTTATTCATGAATATCTATTTTGTCCCCTTCAAAGTAATCCCCATGAGATATTATACACTTGTGCCAACGGTTTTTCCAATCTTCGAAGCACTTCAAAAAATCATTTTTTTTTATCTTGTTCAGCTCCTCCTTCGATGCCGTCTTTATCTCGTCAAGCGTAGCGTAACGTCGTCCTTTCATGGGCCTCTTCAGTTTAGGGAACAAGAAAAAGTCACAGGGGGCCAGATCTGGAGAATACGGTGGCTGCGGCATCATTAGTGTGTTGTTTTTGGCCAAAAAGTCGCAATTGAGCAATTGAGCAATTGAGCAATTTTGGTACGAATTTCGCGGCGACCCGTCTCATGCCCAAATCATTGATAAAAATCGAATGGCACGAGCCAATCGATATGTTTAGGTCCTCAGCAACTTCTCTAACGGTGATTCGACGATTGGCCAATACCATTTTCTCCACTTCATTAATTTTTTCGTCTGTTGTTGAAGTGCTCGGGCGTCCGGCACGCTCTTCGTCGTTCACATCTTCTCGGCCTTCTGAGAACATTTTGTACTACCGATAAACGTTGCTTCGGTCCAAGGTAGCTTCTCCGTATGCCACAGTCAACATTCGGAATGCATCCGCGCACTTAATTTCGTTTTTCACACAAAATTTGATACAGGTTCTTTGATCCATTTTTTTGAATAGGTAAAAATCGAAGACGATCCAAAACACGTGCAAGCAAAGCAGCTGTCAACAATTAAGTGAACATTCAAAATGGCCGAGCTTGTCGGCATAAGTGAGAGACATGAGTACCAACATAACGCCACAAAAAGATCGAAATTCGAATATACGTAACCCGCGAAAATTCAAAATTCGCGATACTTTTTGAACACACCTCGTATTATATATATATACAATAAAGTAACTTTTTCTTGCGGCAGTCTCGTGCCGATTTGCGGATCTCGCGCGCGAGGGGTGGAAAGTTTGCGGGGACGGGGAGAGGGGAGGGAGGGGGCGTGTTGCGACTCCGGCTACTTCGGCACGAGAGTCCAGGAACTTTCTAGGATCCCTTTTGTCCCTTGTGGGTAACGCGGCTCTCGCGTCACCTGGTGGCCCTGCCGAGCATCTCAAATCGAAGAAATTCTAGCAACGCCGGCCCGCGGAATCTCTCCGGCGTTCTCGCTCTTCATCCCTTCCGAAGAGTGTCTGTCTTCGAAATGTTGTCTTGTCAGCGGGCGAAGTGAAGTTCCCACCACCAGGGCCAGGTTAGACAATTAGCGACTGACCGACAGCTCGGCCGTCCGAGTCGAGAGAACTCGAGGAGGGACATCGTTAGTCTCTACGAGGCTGCTCTCCAAAATCTCAGATCCTCGCGAGAATTGGCGGATGTCCGACAGTGGTTTTTAGTCTCGATCGGACTCAACGGCGACGACGTTCGTGCTGGATCGCCGCCGGCCGAGCTTTGGTCAGATTGGGCTATGGTGGTTCCGGCTCGGAGGTGGGAGATTCCTGCTACGCCTCCAGGAAAATGAGCGCCGTCGGCTTCGGCTCCAGGTTGCTCTTCTTCGCCTCCACCACCAGGAACTCGATCTCGTTACGGTCGCGGCGCGCGAACGATTCCGCGATCAGTCGCGCGACCTCTTGATGGTGAAGCCCTGCAAGTGATGTGGAATTAATCAAATGCTCTAAGAGAATTAAATGTGGCGGTTTTACAGACACCACATATATTTTACTTTGTTAAAGTATCTAAATATTTTAGCTGGATTCAGATCTGAAAATAATTTTGAACCATCAAAATAATCGTTACGGATGTTCAAGCAGGATGAGCAATATGCTGCAAAAAGTTTTGACGTTCTAGTAATTTAATTTGAGAGTCCAACATAATTATGATGGTGACTCAGTTTTCAATAAAAATGTTGTTGTCTGGAGGGGGATAAATAGTGGTAAAATTAATTTTGGAAAAGAATCGATTTTTTAAGATTATATGAGGGCCATTCTCTCTTTTTTTTAAATAAAATTATATTTTTTATGTAATTATAATTCTTAATTCATAATGTGTATTTTATCTAATTCATAATAATCTAAGATGGTTTCTAGTTTATTCCAGTATATTTCAATACAAAGTATAAAATATCTCATAAACTATTGATTTGAATTCTATTTTAATAAGCACACTATTATTACAACGATATTCAATAATGCTTTTATTAAACATATTGTATTTAACGTTCTATACATATAACAACAACATGAATAAACATTGCCTGCTATGACTTGGAGATAATATCTTTAAAACGTTTTAACAATGTTTCATAAAAAATCAAATAGTCTTTTTAAAACGTGCAAATAATATTTTAAAACGTTATTTTAAAAATACATACAAAATCAACATTTTTAAATGCTTTTTAATGCTTCTTGTTTAACTTTTAATATTTAATGTTTCTCTTGAGACTTTTATACACAAAATAACTGAATAAATCATATTATGTAAAAGAAATCATACAATTCTATTAAAAAAATAATCTTAAAAAAAAAGTTATTTTGAAGACTGATTTTACGTCATTTATCTCTTTTTGGACCACATAATTTTTATCTGAATATGTTTTCGTCAATTACTCAATTTTCAAGATATTCTTTGTTTTACAATAAATTCTTCTTGTCTCAGAAATAAAGACCCGTTTATATGATCTTTTTCTAATGTTTAGTCGAAACAAATCTCTAAAATATTAAGTGTTTGATCAGATACACTTTATATATACAATGTATCAAATGCTTTACATAGATCCATTACATTTTGGCCTTGCTGGCGTTACCTTCAACTTTTTGACCGTCGACCTCGAGGATGAGCTGTCCGACTTCGAGGCCGCCAGCTTCGTAAGCTGCTCCGTTGTCCTGAAACGAATTACCGCATGCGTTAGTCACGTTTATAGCATAATACTGTGTATACCGGTGTGAAGTTAGCGCCCAACTTTATAAAAAACAAAAATGCTTAATACATATCGATTCTACTTTATTTGTACCCGTTTGTACCACTTTTCTTTTTGTTTGTACCTCAAGGGGTAAAATGTTATAAGGAAGTGAAAAAATGGCCAACGCCCAACAGATTTTTAAATTTTGCTTATGCCATTCGAAAGAGCATCGTTTGTATCCGTTTGTATCTCTTTGATTTTCGTTTGTACCTCAAGGAATTCGGACATAAAAAAAATTGAAAAGCGTAAAACTAAAAAGCGCTGTATATTCGAACCCTTTCAGGTACAAACGAAAACAAAAGTACAAACGGGTACAAACGAAGTACAATCGATATGTATTAAACATTTTTGTTTTTTATAAAGTTGGGCGCTAACTGCGCATCGGTATTGTTTATGCCACCATAAATGGCGTTGGCGATAAATTCGCTCGACGCATATTAATCGCGCGTTTCATTGCCAAGTTTTGTTCAAGTCAAGTGTCTGGCATCACGAGTAATGTTAAACGTATATCTCGTCCTAATACATTTCATTAAGAAGAAATTTAAAACATTTGACGTCACTGGCATGCTCCTCATTCTGCGTAATTACTTATATATTACAGATAGAAAAGAGATTTGCACGTCCAATCTCAAGAAATTGTTTTTTTTTTTTTTTTAATTTATGAGACCAAACGTAACCAGATGTGACATCTCGAATTAATGAACGCTTGACGTAAACTAAAAAATAAGAATATAGTATTGGTTTTTGCGTCTTACAATCAGCAAAGCGCAAATAATTATGACCAAAACATTATTAATACTATACTTTATTTGGCTATAATTTCAATTTTAATCGAACTTTTCTCTTAACTTTACTTGTCTTATATTACTTTAATTACCTTCTAGCTCAACGATCTGTGATTATATCTCCGTCAAATAAATTAATACTTTCCTTGCTTTAAATCAGCACTCTAGTAGCTTCCCTCTAAATTTAATCCTCTAATCCTCTTTCTTACTCCCACTCTGACTTCTAATCTATTAATCTTGCTTCAATTTTCCCTCTAATCCAACATTCTCGGTCTAATTTATCCCTTCGTAATTTAGCCGGTAACTTCAACAGAACTCACATGTATATTAATAATTCGGGGCAGTGGGTGCTTGGTGTTGGCGCCGCCCTCGATGGCGATGCCCAGAATCGACTTGGTCTTTTTCACGGTGATCCGCAGGTTGCCCTGATGATCGGGCACCACCAGGGCGCCGTCCTCCTCCCGTCGCTCCGACATCTCGCTACGGGTCAGCCGCTGCACGCTGTGATGCCGCCGCGGCGGGCCGCCCGCGGACCCACCCACGGCGGACCCGCTGCCGGAACTACCCTCCTCCAGAAGCTGTGCCTCCTGCATGTCGAAGCTCCGCGAGAGCTTGTGCGCGAGCTCCTGGAACGGGCACAACTTGCATTCGAACGGCGGTAATCGATCATCAGACTCCTCCTTCGGCCATTTCGCCGGATACCCGTCAGTAACACTCAAAAATCACTTGCGCTTTGTTCAAATCGCATTATTATGCGCTTCAAGTAAAACTAAATGTATCGGTGTACAAGTAAAGAGATTGTACATCTGCTATAAACTCTTTAGCATATACAATGAATTATGAAATCTCAAGAGTCTCCATTTTCTCTTGTTAATCTTCGACAGTTTTAAACAAATGTGATTATAAAGTCAAATTGCATTTGGATTCTCGAATTATAAAATGTATTAATTATTTTGTTGAATTGTTTTCAATCACACATTTAAATAAAAGTAAAATTTTAACTATATAGTAAGTTACAGTAAAATTTCAAGTTCGCTCAAATTAAAAATTTTTTTAATAATTTGAATTACAGTAATAATTTTATTGTACACAAAATTATACTTATTATTATTGGTGTTTATTGTTCTTATAACAAAATCATAATTTCATATATGGAAGATGGCGCAATGCGATTCGCGTCTTTTCATTCTTTAACGAATTTAATAAATAAAACGCAGTTGCTGACGCGTATCCGATTAATCAACTCGATGCACACGCACACATACACACAAACACACACGTACGACGATAGCACATAAGAGCTAAAAAAGGCTTATGTTATAGCATAATCGCGTGCACGCTGCAGTGGAAGAGCGTTCTGGTAGTCCTCACGCAGCTTCCGTGGTATAAAGTACTGTGAAATGACTGCTAACGATCCGTAGTAATTCTCCAGCTCTTGTAATATTAAAAACGCGTTATTCCGCGAGACTTTAATTCCGGTATCAATGTGCGAAAGTACTGATCGAAAGCTGATAGAGAAAAGTGTGTTTCAAACGGATGCATGTGTATATCTTTTCTTTCGAAATGCATTCTATCTATCCTCTCGATGCTTTCTCATTTCGCATGCCTTATCTAGCGTGCTAAAATCAAATGGGAATAATAGTGCGAAAATGGAAAGATATGTCTTAATTAAGAATAGCAGGGGATAGGTAGAAAAATTCAGAATAGCGAAAACTCGGTAAACTTTGATTCGTTAATAGGGATATGAATGAATTGAATACGAAATTCTTTTTTTTTCTTGTGGACTATTTATATTATACTTTAACAATAAACAAACTATTTTTGAAATTATAAAATATTAATACATGAAGCTGCTACAGCTTATCTCTCGTGCGGTGTAAATCCAGCACTGATTGTGCCAGAAAAAATTTTTTTAATGAAAAGAATACATTTTCTTAAAATTGTATATTTTTTCATGCGAGATTTGTTCTATTTAAGTAATAATATTTATTTTTAAGATATATTATCTTAAATATATAATTTTGTATCTACACATTTTTTACATTAAAATAATGATTTTATAAACAAGCTAAAAATATTATTAAACTTGTTTAAATTGTTTTCTTAGGATAAAAAATCTAATTATCTTGAATATAAATATAGTCTAACGGCAAATGTTTTCTAGAGCTGCAAGAAGAAACCAGTCCTTGATTAAAAATTATTTTATTTTATTTACATCAATATTTTAATTAAGAAATTTTTAACTTGATGGCATTACATTTCGGAAACTTTACATTATAGAATGAACTAGAATTTAAAATATCCGATAAAATTAACAAAATAGTGACAAAAAATGCAAAAAGGATGTAGATTACTGGCATAAAATAAATAACAATGCAAAATTGATTGTAATTAGATGTGTAGAAAATTTAATGCTCTTCGATTAGAAAAAAAAACGTTTTGATATCTTTATTTATTTTGGAATTATCCTTGCAAAATCACAAATTTACACCACGCAAAAGGGTGAAGTAATATAGCTTCATACGTTAATATTTTTTAACTCTTTCAAGTTTTTTTTATTGTTAATATATGCAATATAACTTACAAAATGTATAAATAACTTACAAATAGATTTTATATTCAATTCATTTTTATTTGTCTGTATTAACAAATCACAATTTATCGATTTTTTATTCATCCCAAACAATTTTACCTCCTTCAAGATACGTGAGCTGAATATATAAGGTCCACTTATTTTATGTTTTGAAAACTCTATCAAATAGAATTTTTTTAATTCTATTTTTCGTTTCAAAAATAAAGAATGAAAAAATTTCATTAAATAGAGTTTTGAAAAAAAAATTGAAAACTCTCTCAAGTACATTTAAAAAAAATTCTATTTTTAATTTTAAATATAGAGAATTAAAAAATTTTATTTAATAGAGTTTTAAAAAAAAAAAAAAAAACTAAGTAGACTTTGATTAGTCTACTAAACTTAGGTATTTTATGGAAATAAGATATCTATTTTTTGTCATTCTAACTTGAATGGCAAACCTTTAGTAAGAAAGAAGTTATTTATAGGGAGACATAACAGTGATTAGGTAATTTATACTTTATTTTAATTTTATTAGAAAAGATTTTAATCATAGGTAATTGGAAAGGTATGCCGGCAATGAAGTAATACAACTCTTCAGCTTTCCCGTTTTCCTTGCATACGATTCGACTCTCGCTGTTCCATTCCGCTTTTCCTTGCGTGCAATATTACGTCACCTTGTGTGCAATGTATGTGAATTATATGTGCTTGAGAGACGCAAGCATATAATGTACACATACGTGAAAGTACGGCTATATAAGTCGATATATGTATATAATAATATACGTATAGATCACAAGAATATATATGTATATATGTATATATATATCGAAAAATTGAGTCAACATGCTTGCTGATGGCAGGCTGGTAGCAGTCGAGTGTTGGTGGTGCTCGGAGAGAGATAGAGAAAGAGAGAGAGTGGTAGTTGTGGTGTGGTGGCGGTGGTGTTGTCGTTATCACAACTAATTGCCGCTATACTTGTTGCCGTCGGCGCCGATTTCTCAGTGCGATCGGCGACCGTCGTTTCGAGTGCGCAGCAAAAAGGATCGGCACATCGATAGCAGAGACACGTTTTCCAATCGCGATAGTATCGCCATAACGACGATATTACGGCCAGCTAACAAATTGTGCAGTTTACTTGTACGGCTAATTCTGACAATGAACTATAACGACGTCGCTAAGAACAGCTATCGGGTCTTTTCTATCGCGTCACCGGCTTAAAAATTGATCCCTTTAAAAGCAAGAGAGAAAGAGAGCAAATTGATAAGAAGAGAAAAATGCACGTAGTAATAGGAAAGATATTATTGAGATGTGAAAGGGAGATGCGTAGCGCAAAATACGTAAAATAAACTACAGGTAATTATTGGAACGATAGAAAAGTATTTAGACCATGCTAGGATGTAATAGAAAAGACCCCGATTATTTTTCTGAGCTATTCACGAGACTTGTTTCAACTAACACTCATGCAGCTGAGAAGACAATGGCCGAGATACTCGTTTCAAATTACTGCGCTAAATAATCGCTGTTCATATGCGAATTTCTCTAGTCTGTACTTTGATATAACGTTTCCTCTAGTAAACTTGAACTAGCGCTACAGGGAGATTATTTTAATCGAACTATAATTAATTAAATTAATTATGCTAAATTAGGTTGAGTATATTTTATCGCAATTTTATCGGGAATTAAAAAATATTGACATCAGTGTTGTGTTTAGAAAACTCAAATTATCTAGATAAAGATAAGCTTAATTACATGTAAACGTATCTTACATAATATAAAAATGATTTAAGTTTATCAAATTTATCCAGATAAAAGACAAAATTAAGTTTCGTTTCATTTAGTTAATTTTAAAATATTGCTACAAATCATAGAACAAATCAAAATTTATACTTTTATTTATAAAATTTTATTTCGTAAAAGCAAGAATTTTTCAAATAATTCAATCCAACAAAAAATATTTCTCTTTTAATTTGGATCAATGCGTAAATAAAAATTTAAATTGAAAAATTTAGAGGCTGTAATATATTTTTGGCAGTCATTGTCATTGTATATTATTATAAATCACACTATTATGATTGACAAAGTTGTCAAATTGATTATAATTTTGGGATTTTAGGTTTTACATTACCCTATTGTTTTCTGATCTGTGCAATTTTGTTACCACTTGAAAAAAAATCTCCTGTCAGGAAAATGATAACTTATGGAGGTTGAAGCTAAAGGTACTTACAATACTTCATACTCATTGTTGTTCACACTAACTTGGATAATTTAGAAAAATAACACTTCTTGTATCTAATATAAAGATGGAGATAATATACAACCTAATAAATAAGCTTTAAATAAAGATAAAATAAAGCCATTACTTCATCTAGATAATTAACTAGATAATTTTACTGTTATGTATTGTTTTACTATTATCAGATTGTCTAATTTTTTAGGTTGATAAAGAAAACGACAAACACTGTATACGTACTAAATTATATGAACAGATTTACGGGATCGAAATACGGATTAATGCAAACTATTCTAGCTGCTTAATCGATCTCTACGAGAGTAATTAATTTTTGCCGCTTCTTATCTTGTCACACTTAAATTATCGAGTTCACGGCCGGAAGACGCGAAGATCGAGTTAATTAGCTCAGTTTGTTTTCACGAGAGAAACGTAAAGCGAGAACAGTGAAAGTGTGTCCACGCGCGATGCGCAGCGAGATACGCGGATGCACGTGCGTGCCCACGCACTCACTCACGCACGCACGCACGCATGTCGGGACAATGAGTCTTGATCTTCTCACATACAACAACCCGTTTGACTTATCCGCCCGAAAGTTTCTCTTTCTGCATGACGCGTATCCACTTACGATTTTTGGTCTTACACAAAAAAAATTTCTTCTCAGATAATTTTATATTTCGAATTTTACGCGCATAAGGATGGATTAATTTTGAATCGGAGATGAAATTTCTCATCGAACGCGCGATTTAGATAAAAGCAATTTTTTTATAAGCGCTACAATATTATTTAACATTAAATAATATATTCCTGAAATTATTTTCTATATTATTTAATATTCCTGTATATTAATTCCTGAATTATTAATTAATATTAACAAAAAGTGGCTATATGCCCACTCCTGTAATATATAAATATTAAATATATAAATATTAAATAAGAAGTAAATGTACAATAATAATTATAAAGTTTATGAATATTGTACGCATAATAATTTACATTAATCTTTGATCAAAGAGATATTTGTAGAACATTTTCATAATATTCCACAGATATTGAAATAATATTAAAAATATTGAATGAAAAATTCCGTAATTATTTTAATTTTTAATAATGTTTGTACAAAATATTCCTAGAACATTATACAGTATATTATAATACATTAATGTACTATTATAATAATATAATATATTAATATTATTGTAGCACTTATAGGGTTTCTCTCGAACTTAGACAATACTTTCTTTCTGTAATTTAATTTCTTTCACGGATGTATTTCGTAGAAACCGCGTTTACTAACGATTTAATATCTCTATCGCTCAATCATTTAAGTAATTAAAACTGAAAGATCATATCTCATGAGGCTACTGTTTTGCTAAATTAATTCTGGTTCTTATGTGAGCAAAGTGATGGTGCATGCCAAGACATCTATGTGAATATATAATATTTAGCGCATATACATCCCCGTGCCCGTGTATACGTGTATATATAGAATGTCTCACCCAATAGAATTTCAATTAGAAATTAACTCGGCTACGCGACGAAGTTAAAGGCGCAACCGTTCGTTTGACGAAGATTTTGCAATGAGGGAAGATTATTTTACATTGCAGCTAATCCTCGCCGTTTCGCAACCGTTGTTTCGTAAAACTTTCACATTAAAAATAAGAAAAAAAAAGGAGGAACAGAAACTAAAGAAACAGAACGTGTTAATCCACTTTGGAAAGAAAACGTTATATTATCTTTCACTTTCCCCATGAGCGACCAAATTCACGACAACATCTTGTATTTTACAATTTATTTCTCCTCCAGAACATTTAATTCTATCATCTCCGCACGAGTTTTTCATGACGTTTTCGCGAGCGGGAAGCGCTGACACGAAATTCCAACGATTAAAATCCAACGTCCGAGGAAGATGAGACGCTCTGTGTATATACGTATAATTACAAAATAGTGATCGTGCCAGAATGTAAGGACAAATCGTAAAAAGTAGCATGTGCAAGACATCTAAGATAAAAAACACGTAAGTATATACAACACCTAACGCTATGTCGACTAAACTCGCTAGCTCTAGGAGCACAAGGATAATTGATCGTAGGGTTGTGAGGGAGTAAGAGAGAAAAAGAGAGAGATCTAATTAGGAAGAGAACTCATGCCTAAGGGAGCAGACGTTTCCGGTAGCTCGCAAATCGCGTTTACCTGAGCTATGCTCGTCATTTTTACCGCGACAATTATTTATAGAAAAGAAATTAAACAAATTGTCCACAAGTAGTTTTTCCAACCGTAATTTCCTTGCGCTTACGGTGCGCGCGACTGGAGCGATTGAGTAACTATCAGTTAATCGTGTGTTATCCGTTAAACGCCTGCCAGTTTGTTTTACGAATTTTTTTTACGGCGCCATATTTTATTTTTATTTTTTCCCTACGTAAACGTGACCCGGATATTTCAAGCGCAATTGACGTAACCGCGAACCTCGCCGGAAGTTTACGATGTCTTTCGTTGTTTTCAGTATAATACGATTTTTATTACGAAACTTTATTGCTACGGCGCGGTCCTCTTTTCTCAGTTATTTTCTCCTTCGCCTTGCCAATTATATTTCGCTGTAACTCACAATTTGATTGTAGTACGACTATTCGTGCGGAAAGGGAAGCTCGTAACTTTACTGAGAGTTGTAGCTTGATAATTTTACGCGGACTAAATTCGTTCCGTTTAAATACGTAACAGTAAGTAACGGCAAAGCTAAATTTTTAAACACGTAAAAATTAAATTAAATCGCCGTAAAGATAAATTTATGGATTGAAAGAGTAAATTTTTAAAAGCATCGGAGAGAGTTTTTGAATTCTTGTACATATAAAAATATATAAAATTTGCAAGTAGCAAAATATCAGTTTTATACTTATTAGATGACCGTCCTTTATTTAACGACATATGATTACGATGATTTTTTTTTACAAAGAAGCAAATTATTTAGAAACAGTTTGCGAGACTGATTATCACATTCCCTATCCGCTGTGATGTCACCCGATGTTGAATGCGTTTAGCAACTGAGATGAACTCGATTACGATTTCGCGTTGCATTGTAATTTTTTCGCGGAGATGCTATCGAGATTTCCGGCGAGATCCGAAGTGTGGAGTTCTCCATGTTCCCTTGCACCGACACGAAAATCGTCGTTTGTTGCTGATTGCACCTACTCCCTTTCAATGGGAGGCAAAGTCGGTTATCGAATATCGCATTCACGTCCTAATCTTTCTACAAGAGCGTCCGTGAAAGAGACAGATCGTGTGAACTAATTCTCAAAAACTTTCAAAACAAAAGACTGAATAGTAAAATCGAGATTAACAAATTAAACTGAGCAGCCGGAAAGTAAAATCGAAAGTTAAAAGTAATTCAAAATTAAAGATTATAATATTAAAATACACATAAAAAGAGGATTAGAATCTTAGAACGAATAGAATCTTAATTAAAAAATTAAGAGACGATTATAAATAGTTAAAAAAAATGAGAAGCAAAAAAACTTGCAACTTTTTATCACTTTTTATTGAACGAATAAAATTTGAAAAATTAAAAATTGAAGCAATTAAAAGAAAACAATGTTACTTTTATATTTATAAAAAATAAACAATTAAAAAATATTATATAGATCCTATAGTATAAAAAAGAACGTACACTGAGAAAAAACACACTGAGACAGTTAACTTGCTTGAATTTTTCAACGCAATTAAATTTTTTAAATTTAAGTATTTATATATTTTATTTAAATACATAAAAGACTTGAAGTTCAGTTTAAGCATTTATATGTATAACTACATACATATTTAATTTAAATAAATGTTTAAACTGAAGAAATTCAATCAAGTTAAAAAATTTAATCAAGTTGAGACAATCCTTTTTTCTCAGTGTACATTTATAGAATATATATAAAAGAAAATTGAATATCTTGCAAAATTCGATTTTCGATCAAAATTTCTCAGAAAGTCCGACGCCTTGCATGGACGCCCTTGTCCTCTCACCCTTTCGCGAGTCTGCAAAGCGTCGAATGGCGGCGGAGAGAGATGAAATGAAAGAAAAAAGGGAGGGGTGGGCAAGGTAAAAAATAAAGGAAGAGACAAAAGAAACCGTGCGTATCAAGAGAAAAAGAGAGAAAAAGAGATTTTTCGCTGGATGGGAAAACTTACGAGGGGCCTGGCGCCCCAGTACCAGGATTTGACGCGTTGCGTTAGTCCACCGAGCAAGTGGGACCTCCAACCACCGAAACCTCCACCACCTCCTCCACTCTCCGAGCCCCTCTCCTCTCTGTTCTCGAGCTCGTCATCTTCCTCCAAATCGCGATTCCTGTCGCCGGCGCCCCGTCTCCCGTTACCGATCATCTCGGCGTCGCTACCATCGCAACCCCCATCGCTCTCCTGCTCTCGTCGCGACGTCCGCGTATAACACAACCGGAAATGCTTTATGTTAGCGCCCGTTCCGCCCCTTATACACTGATAGTGCTTGTGCACGCGAGTATTTTGCGAACGGTGTGAATCAATGTGATCGACAAGTAATTACGTCGAATTAAGTTATGTGACTGTGAGTATGAATGTATGAGAAAAATGTGTAGCTCGAAGAGGTCGGAATCAACTCCACGTAGAAGAAAAAATATATCAGCATAATATCTTTTATAGGTTTTCAGGAGTAATCATTAATTAAATCTAATTGTGTTTCGTCTCTTTCCTTTTTCCCAAAGTAGAGCGACGACATAGCGTATGCTCATACAGCACAGTGCAACAAAAACATTGTAAAATATTGCTGCAGTGCAACGATAAAATGTTTGCTTCAGAAATATTAATACGTAACGTTAGTATAATATTAAATACGTTTTTGCAATATTGCGTATCAATATTTTGGAAGCGGACACTTTACCATTGCTGCAATGTTGCTGAAACGTTGCAGCAATATTTTGCAATGCTTTTTCTATGCTGTGCTGCATGGGTGAGGTCTGGTAAATCAAAATAAACGTCACTGCAACGAGGAAAAGATTTAGTACCTCCGGCTGTTTAGTTGAGGATTTTTCAATGTTTTTTTCTAACATTTTAAAAACATTATAATGAAAAATAAATATTTTAAAAAGCATTTAGAAATTGTCTGCCGATTGAGTAAATATTTTGTTTTTTATGAGAAAACATTAATTGCTTCCGAGAAATATTTTTTCTATTTACATGTATTTCGCAGAAGCAACATTTTTTGTTATATAAGACGAAATATTTAGTTGTTATTAAAAAAATCCTTAAATGAATAGTTAAAGGCACTAAATTTTCTTCTAATGTACGTTTACGGAAGAAAAAGAGTTTTATAATAATAGCTTTGATGAAATAATTTCAATTAAATATTTAATTAATGTTAACTATTGTTTAGTAATATTTAGTAAATTATATTAATTTAATTGTGATTATCTCGCTAAAGCTTAGTAACTATGCACGCTATGCACACTTGACCATTATTACCAAACTCGTTTTCTAGTATGTCATCTTTTCTACTATTTGGTTCTCTTCTATTTATCAGCATAATTTAAAAATTACACTGATTCGAGATAGACGCGAGGTTATAGTTTGCTTCTCTTTCGAATCGCCGGTACGGCTCCCTTGTAGCTCCATAATGAGATTAATTGTATCGTATTCTCTTCGCCCGCCGAAATTACGAGTAATGAACTCAATCAAACTCATCAAGGCAATACAAAGGAACTGTACACTCCTGCTTCATGTACGTAGTTAGCTTTATTTGCTTTACCCTTGCGCCTGACTGTTGAGCTAATTTCCTGTCCAAAAACCAATAAAACTCTGCGAGTTTGCTCTTTTCGTTTCTCTTATCTTCCTCGGGCAGCCACAGTCATTTTTCGCAAATGTGCAATTTCTCACAGCCATGTCGGACAACGTTCTTTAATATCTCTTTATATTCATATATCTTTATTTCTCTTTCTTGTATACGCCATATCCATATAGGATGATAATTGAAACAACTCGTCTTGGTTAACGAGGTTTACTTACTTCGTCGCATAAAATAAGATCAGATTCTAACGTCGGCATACCAGTCTCTCGACAGAATTACGATCATGCGAGAAAAACGATACTTAGAAAGTGCGATACAGTAACCGGACAGTCTCTTTGTAAAGCGATCGTGGGACCTACATGATCGACACGCTCGTGTTTATGATCGTTTTGTGCGGGGACGCGTAACGGCGCGCAGGTGGGCCTGATTGTTGCCGTCTTAACTGGAGCACGTCCCCCTAGCTACGAAGGATCGCATGAAACCAGTTATATAAATTGTTCAAGGATCGTTTCATAGTATTTTACACCAGACTGTAATTTTCTAAAAAGAAAAAAAAAGTCACGTCTCTCTGACAAAGGCAGAGAAAGAAAGTAAGAACCTTTTGAGATCTGTCTTCTTTAAGATCGTATCTTGGCACACTTTTAGATGTTGCGGTTTAACAATTTTATATTGTACACATTTTATGTTTGATAATATTAAATATCAATTTATTAAAATTGTGTTTAACAATTGAATAAATTTTAATTGTTTTATATATTATTCGATAATATTATTAAATTACTTTAAAAATAATAATTAACATAATTATCTTAAATGAGTAAAAAATAAATTTAAAACTCACGCACGACATATACAAATGCAAACCAACAGCTACGAAAGGACAGTCAACGAGCACATGTTTTTATATATATTTTTATGTTCGATTTTATATTTTATTGGATGTTATATATGTTTAATTGCGCTTCTGATGTTGAAGAATGACAAGAAACATGTACATGTCTTCATATCTTTCAATGTAACGAAAATCGAGAGTTAATACACATCATTATTGTTTTGTTCTAATTAATTTAATTAATTAATTTTATTTATCGTATATAAATATAATAATTTTATATGACACAAGTACCATTTGTCTCGCAAGTCTTTCCTTTCTATTACGAGAGAGAAATCCTATCGATCTTTTCTCTCACACACAAAAGAAAATAAAAGAAATGTCAAATATTTAATCGATGGAGAAAATTAATAACACTTAAAATTAAAACAAAAGAAATTACGTAAATACACAAATAATTTGTCAATAGAGATAAATGTTAATTTAAACTACTTCTTGATCTCACGTAAGATTTACATCATTACTTTTTAACTTGGCCATTGAAACGATAGGCACGAAACCATCAGCGTAACGTGCGAAAGTAGCTCAGCATTTCGAGAATTAACACCGCCGTTGAACCTTCAGCCGGCGGCTTCGTTCTAAATTCAAATCGCGAATTTCGTGGTCACCCAGTAACCTTAGTCGGCGGCAGGAAATAATAATCATCGCCGGTTATTAATGGGACCGCCGCAGTCGCCGACCGCCGCGCCGGAGAAAGTTTCGGGGCGACGTTCCGTTATGTACGCGGTACGAGGATCGCGTAGAACAAACGCGGCGGGTCTCGGGTGGTCCCCGTCGAACTGGGGCCCCCGAGGAGGAAGACCGGTGTTTTACGATATTACGATGTAGGTCAATTGTCGCGGCGGCGTTCAATGATTCCCGCGGTCGATCGCGGAGAGTCGCCGGAGAGGTTTCGTTCCTGGAAAAGTCGGAGCGGCCGGACAACCGGTCGTTCCTGTTCTTCTCCGTCCGGGAATCGCACGGAACACGATATTTCTCTGTTGTAGCGGTGACATTTATTGAAGAAGCGCAACGACCGTCGCAAAAAGCGTTGTTGTTGGCCGGTTTAACAGCGTCTTAATTTACTAACGTGCACCGGTAAAAAATATGTATTGTATGATGCTAATAAGATTGCACGCTGGTAAATGAAGCCCTCAATAAATTAATTTGTTTCTTTAATTAAACTTTTCCTTTAATGGTGAACTCGCCTTCAATGGACAAGATATTTACAATTTTACGGTATAAGTAAAACAATAAGAAAATAAAACATTTTAGTCTAGAGCGTAAAAACATTTGTCTACTTTTGGGGATTTTGTTTTTTTTAAAGAAAACTTACATATTTTTTTGCGCTTTACGCATTTGCTTGTACATATTTAGTAAATAAATTTTTTTTTAAATTTATGTATGGTTGAATGCTTAGTTTTCAAGTTATGTAAATTTAAACTCATTTTTCAAGTCGACCGACACGGTTTTTTAAAAATTACTGAAGCTATTGATTTCAATTTTTGCATATGTGTCTATTACATGAATTAGTGCGACATTTATAAATGAGTTATTTTTTTATATATGTTAAATTCAATCGATTTTATCAAAATATTGATATTTGTTTTTTAAAACCAGGCCTCCTGTTTTAATGATTTGTAATATTTTTCATTTATCTTAGTTCATGCGAAACAGACATGTATTTTACATATTAATTAAACGGTAATACTTTACGAATAATTCATCAAACAATTAAACCACTAAACTTCAATAATTTCTGAGAAATCGTGTGAGAGTCGACTTAAAAAATATTTGTTTTAAAACAAATGTATACTAAGAGAGAAAATATTTTAAAACAAAAAATTTTACTTAACAAAAAAATTATTTACTGATCGGTGAGTAAATAATTTTTTTAAATAGCCTAATAGCTCATTAACTTGCAGTGAAGTTCATAATTGAAATTTTTATGTAAATAAATGAAGAAATAATGTTTAAGCAAGTATTTTTTTCTTCCAGTTCTAGAAAATATTTGTTCGATTCTTATATTCAAAAAAATAAAATTTTTAATCTAAGAAAACAATTTAAGAATTTAATAATATTATTAACTTATTTGTAAAATTATTATTTAAATGCAAAAGATGTAAAAATACAAAATTATATATTAATTATATAATATGCTTATACATTTATTTAAAAGTAAATATTTTCACTTAAACAGCACAAATATAAATGCTTGCATCCAAATATACGATTTTGAAAGAATTCTTTAAAAAAGAAAACTTTTCTTTCAATATAGATAACATAAAAACTAATAAATATTTAACTGTACAAAAATTTTCAAACATTTACTAAATATATACGAATAGATGTGCAAAAGCATACGTGCGACAGTCTTCTTTAAAAAAAACTCCCCAAAAATAGGTCACTTTTCGCGCTGCAGATTAATACACTTAAATAAAGGTTACAGAATTTTTGAACCGCGTCTAACCCGCCCCGCCGTCTGTGGATCGTACCGAGTGCGAGCGCATGGATCACGTTGATCTTCATGCGTAGGTGTCACTCACGAACTGGTTTGAAGAGTGGCGCAATGCGCGCGTGCGGGTTCGACGAACTCCTAACGCACTCGTATTTTGTTCTCGTACGCGTTACAGTTTTTCGTACTAACGCATCGCGGAATTAAATCCCACTCCCGTAGCACATCGACACGTGACGTCCATCCAAACTGACTCTAAAAATCAAAACGCAGGGCGCACACACACACACACACACACACACGTATGTACATACACAGGACCAGAGAATTTTTATATCCCCGTAAAAAAAAAATTGGAACGTTGTACAGAACATGTCACGCTGCACATGCGCTCCAACCTTGTACCTATTAATAGATAAATTACTTTCGCGCTGAATTCCAAAGATCAAAGCGTATCGCACGGATCCGGAGAATGTATTGTAATTCCCCGCCGCTTATTCGTAATTATCGCTGTCCGCATCCCGGGCACACCCCGCGATGCATCAAAACATTGAAAAAACGTCGCGTCACGCGATCCACCTCGTTATATCATCAGCCCGCGATATGCGCGTGCATATATCGCGATGCGCATTCCCCTCCGGTATCTCGCCGCATCTTCCCTTTCTCGTTTTGCCGCGCACAATGGGTCAGGCCCCGGGTAACTTTTTTTTCCTCTCTCCCCGCCCTTTCGTATCGCGCGTTATCGCGATCGAGCCGACGATACGATCCGGATCCGCCGTCGCGCCGGGTCGCTCCAATACGGCCCTGTTATCAGAATCCCGATAGCGCGTCGGCGAAGAGAGACTCCCGAAGAGAGCGCGCTCCACCTGGGAGGAGACTGCACATGTAACCTGCGATGCAGCCGGCTAATCTGGCAACGTTGTGTAGGAGCCGGTCTTACGGGCGTAGCTGCGAGATTTTCGGGCCTGAAAGAGCGGAGTCCGCGCTCGGGAGACTTCGCCAAGCAACACTATAAGGCTGCGTTCGGAGAGCGCGCTGTTAGCGCTATTCGTTCTACCTTTATCGGTCATTACACGTAAAACAAGGATAAAATGACGTAATAGAACTGATAGCATTCTCCACGAACGCAGCCTGAGCCGCGATCTGCCTCTGAAAGTCGTTTGAGCAGAAGTCCAACAACAAATCTGGTTGTTTTATCATACACGCTTGGTTCTTTTTGCTTATATGTCCTGAGGAATGGCCGTAACGTTCCTGGTTGTTAGTCGAAGAACGGGAGCCAATATTGACTGGATTGGATTAGATTGGCGCTTGGGAGGCGGATGCGCTCGTGCCCCCGAGATCACAACCCGCCTTCCTCCGCATCCTCCGTAGGAGGAAAACACTCTCGTGAGGCGTCGCCGTGACGTGCGGAAACTTTAATTAACGGAATCGGGGCCTTCTGGGCCGGAAAGCGTTGCTTTCAGTCGTTGCCGTGTCCTGTTGTCTACGTTCCTGATTTTCTCTCACCTGTTACCTGTCTCTCCCCCCCCCCCTCTTCTCTCCCTTCCGTTTGATCCTCTTTTACTCGCGCACTCGCTTTGCGCCGCTAGTTTCTCCTGCTCTTTGGCTCCCTACCTTTATTTGTTGTTCTCATTCTCCCTCTCTCTCTCTCTTCCTCCGTCGGTTCCCTCGCCATCGTTCTCGCTCCCTCCCTCTTTCTCTTTCTTCGGGGGCTGACTCACTCTCTCGATCAGGTAAACGTAAACCTGGTGCTGGCCGCCACACACCTCATGTCCGATTCCTGAATCAGTCGCGCAAGCACCAGCGAGTCGAGCGCTTCACGCGTTGTTTCCTCGTTTGCTCGATCGTCACGATCATTCGTCGTTGGTACCTTCGTACACGGTCCAGAGGCCACGAGTTCTAATAATCGCAGACCGCGATTGAATCTCAGTCGTTCGGAGCAATTTATTGGGTCATTTATCAGGTATTTATCAGAGTCCAACTTTGAACGGTTCGGTCTTTCAAAGCAGAACGAGCTTACTTGCCCGAAAACGTTTCAATGTTTCACCTAACGATAAGCAAAGTACCCCATTTGGTACATTCCATCCAGTAACCGTAAAATCATTACTGTCATATTATTACAATGATAGTCAATGTAATGTTTTCAAATATATCGTATTTAAGGATGTATTGGACATACGGTCTGCAAAGTAAATAAAATTTGGAAATATTAGTGAAGTGTTAATATTAACATTTCAAATAAATTATATACGTATGCACGTTGTGTGAATAAGATTTTTATTTAATAACATATTTTTATAGTTAATTTACTCTATTTGTTATTAAAAATTAAATTATTTTTTACAACATTAAAAAATATTTCAATTTTTTTTTGTATAAATACTTTAAATATTCAAGATGATTTGTACAAAGTTTTTTTGTGATTGTCTAGTCATTTTGTAAATAAATAAATTTTGTTTATGCTACACAGCTGATCGCAATAAAACTTTACATAAATTATCTTAAATACTGGATAATAAATGGAAGGAAAAAATTCCAATTTTTTCATTATTTCGTTATTAATTATATTTTCATTAGAGCACGTGTCTGCTTCTTATTGAAATAACTTTTTATCCAGATAGAAAGTCGCCGTCAAATTCTTCTACTTTCAAATACAATATAAAATCTGTAATTTTTAAATAATTTTTATAATGTTTTAAGATATGTCCTATATATCTTTAACGTTGTATACAACAATGTGAACAAATTTTGACTGTGACGTTTTTAAAACATTTCAACATTGCGTTTAAAAAAATCATGTATCAAATAATCTTTTTAAAATGTTTATGTATTGTAGACTGAGGCGAGTCGGATTGTTATAAGTTTTGAGGTAGTTATCATTAATTTCTTTTGTACTACCTGTTTCATTATGCTAGTTGTAATTAGATTATTCTACTAGATTCACTTCATGCAATTGCATGAAATGAAAAAAAGAGTAATGATAACAGTTTCGGAACTTATAATGATCCGATTCGCTTCGGTCTATTCTAATATTATCTTAAAACATTTAAAAGTATGCTAAAAACTTTTTACTTTTAAATAAATTTATTTATATTAACGTTATTGCATTGATTAAAAAACGCGTGAAATTAACATTTTGAAACGTAACTTCAAAGTTTCCTGCTTGTTTGACATTTAGTGATCGAGTCGACACAAGGTCTATTTTTATCACTCAATGGATATCAAAAAAAGACAGACCGATGTGTCACTAAATGGGAAACTTGCGTCACTAAATGGAAAACACTCGATATCTGTATTCCTAAATGCCCTAAGTGTACACTAAACGCTTTTCTAATCATCCATTTGCCTTCCAACGTGAATGTCCTTCGACATTCCAAATTTCTCGCAATTACTAACTCTGTAAATATTAAAACGTC
Organism: Solenopsis invicta; assembly: GCF_016802725.1. NCBI lineage: Eukaryota > Metazoa > Arthropoda > Insecta > Hymenoptera > Formicidae > Solenopsis > Solenopsis invicta. The sequence continues at coordinate 4,588,352 of NC_052676.1, read as the reverse complement.
ATTGCTTCACGTATCATAATTAATCCATATTTATTGCGACACGCGATTTTGCGTAATTTTGCCTCTCGTTTCGCAGAGATTTTATAATTTTTCGTAACGAGATTTCTCTACGATCGCGATATATGCGCAGAACGCGCGTGGCACGTAAAATATTCCACCTATCGGGAAGTGTGTGGGCTAAACGTCGATTGACATTCCGCGCTTGACGCAATGCAAATGATGTAAATCGCGGTTCCGCCTTTGTCGCTGACTTTACTCGGCATTCGAAATCGCGCACAAATTGTCGTGCGGCTCGCGCTCGCGGTACAACGCGACGCGCTTAAGTAATACACGTTTCGAGAAGTGGGACGAGCGCGACGGTGATAATTGTCGAGCCTGCAAGAACCGGGCAGGAGTCCAGTTTCTTTTTTTCGGCAGATTGATCGATTACTGCTTAACGCGTCGCGTCCCCCGTCGACTCGCGAGCGAAAGATCTGGCACATCCAGATAACCCGCGGAGTAAGAGGAACACGCGCGGCAGCCGTGGATCTACCGGTTTTAATCTCGAAAACAAAAGCCGAACGAGGAGAGAGGCGAAATCTGATTTCTTGGAAGCGCACACCGAGATCCGCAAAATCTCTTGCCTCTGGACAAAAAATTAAATCATTTGATAATTTATCAGTATTTAGCTAATTGAGGAGAAAGTTGAGTGTCCAACTTTGTTCTCCACGCGCAGTTGTAGCGTCTAAAGTTTCGTCAGGTCAGGCATTGGATTGTCCAAACTACTTAAATATCTCGGGTGACGCCGAAAGTAATTAAATGATAAATAATTACCGGAAGCATTAGAACGTACGTTTCGAAATTACCACTTTTCGCATTATCGGTATTAATCTGGAAATATCGAGCTTGCTCGATTCCCGTTGTGCGTACGTTCAGTAATTACGTGATATTAGAAATTTCGCGCAACAACGAAAACGGTTCGATTTACGTTTCACGTGATTACGCCGCAGCGATTAGGAAACTGCGTCACGCTTGATGAAATCTAACTGTGGCAAGATCATTAAGCAACGCGCTAGAAGGCGTGCTGATAATAATCCCGCGCGCGAAACACCGCGTCCATACAACGCGGATGCATACGGTAGCTGGTAGCCGATAATGGAATCGCCATATGAAACTCGTTGAGTTCCGTATACATCCGTGTAACATATACACATATTCCGCATTTACATATCGTACATATGCGCTGATCGTGATTCGAGAATAGCAGTTTTTTTTTAAAAAAAAAAGATTTTAGTATAGTTAAAATATATGGATCTTTAGAGAATTAGAATTTTTGAATTTTCTATTTCTCTTATTCTCTCTGCACTCAGGAAAAAGTTATGGTTAAATTGATGAGATCGTTTTTTTAACTCGGTTTTTTTAAATTGAAATGAAAATATCTTTGAGAAAAATAAAAATTTATCTAATTTAAAAAAATAAGATTTAGTGGATCTTTCTGAAAATAAATAAATTATTTGTCCAAATTATTTGTTTAATTTAAGCAAATAGTTCTTTAATTTAAAGAAAGTACTGACAAATTTAAGAAATAATTTAGTTGCTCTGGTTTTACGTATGTATTTCTTTCATTTAAATAAAGATTTGTGTTTGACAACCAAATTATTTCTTTATTTCTAATAAAAGGAACAACTAAAAGATTTCTTAAAATCAAACAAATTTTTTCTGAGGATTTACGTGAAATTGTATTGCTAAGTTTGTAATGTCAAATCGTATTTAATTTAAATTATTTCCAATTATTACTATTCCTATGTCGCTAATGCTCTTGTTTTATATATTATTAATTTAAAACAAAAAAATTAAACAATTTATTTTAAGAAATATATCAAATTTGACTGAAATTTTTATTATTTGTTTAAGTAGATACATACACGTTAATATGAATTGCAACTTACTTTGAAAGCAATTTAACTACAGAAATTAATTAAATGTAATTTTTTTTAACCAAATATTTTATATTAAACTAATAAATTTCAAAATAAAACTGACAAAATGTCATTTGTCTTAAGGAATTGGTTTAAATTTGATCCTCTAATGTTTAACAGCGTAGAATTTCTGAACATAAATTAAAAAAAAGAACAAATTTTATTTGTCAATTATTTAAATAATTAGTTTGAAATTTGAATCAATAAAAATATCAAACATAAATATGAGACGGTTTATATCGATTTTATCACTGAATAATCATTTTTATAATTTTTGACTTACGCGAAGTTATTTAAATTATAATCTTTTATTATAATTACTAGAAATGTATAGTAAATAATATAAGAATAAATATCTGAATACGATGTATGTGTCTATTTGAATAGTACTCGCCAGGGGTTTATTCGATCCATTCTTGCTTTCTTCGTAGAATCACAACGGTGTTTTTCTCACCCCCTCTCGCTTCATTTCCGATCCGACCGGGCGTAAACAAGATCGTAAAATCCCAGTAGATCGCGTTATTCTCCTTACTTTAAGGCTCGCGCGCGCCTTTTCGAGCCCCGTAGACGCTCGAGACGTCGTAAAATTTTCGATTTCGGATATCTATATGCCGCTATTTGTTTTCCAAGAATCACGGATAGATTGACACGGATTTACGGGAAAGATCGTCAATGAAAATAGAAGGAAATATGTCTCTCTATCGCATCTTTCATTTCCTCTCTCTGATAGAATTTTATCAGTTAGCTTCTGTTATCATTTCGCCAACACAGAAACTCACCTCTCTCCTTCAAGTTTAATGTAAATGCCGGAAAGTATTATGGATTCCAGATATCTTACTGGATTAGCCTCTAAATCTTAAAACGTATAAATAGTAAAAAAAAAAGTATATCCTTTTACGATTTACTGTCGAACTACTGCATTCTGAAATTCGCAAGCGATAGAATACCTTTAAATCTTAAAATCCATAGATAGCGACACGGATTTACGGAAAATTGATTGTCAATGAAAATAGAAGAAAATATATCTTCCTATTGCCTCTTTTATTTCTTTGTTTCCTCATCGAATTTTATCAGTTATCATTTCACCTCAACGGAATCTCCCTCAAATCTGACGTAAACCGAACGTATGGATTCTGGATATCTTACTGATTATCCTCTACCTTTCGAAACGTATGAATAGCGAAAAGGTACATCCTTTTAGGATTTACAAAATGTCAAGATTTATTTTCAAACCCACAAACGATAGAATACCTGCAAATCTTAAAAATTCGTGGACCATGCCATTTAAAAGGTAAAAGTTGCCAATAAAGAAAATGTGCATCTTCACCGTATCTCTCATATCTTTTTTGTCCCGATAAAATTTTATCAGTTATCTTCAGATTAACTTTTATCAGTTATACAATAACAAGTTAAATATTAGAGATGTGTGAATAACGCAAGCGTGATAAGAAATACCATTTTTTCGGAAATGTATGTATGCAATGGTGGATACACGGAAATGTTATTAAGCACAAAGATCCGCTTTGACCGAGACAGGACGCACTTCTTCTCACGCTTGTGTTTATCATTTACGTTGTAAGAACTTAACATTCATGAATTCCACTCACGAATTCTCCACTTTGAAATTTTCATTTCACACAGATCCTCAGAACCTTGCGTCCATTGACTTCAAAAGCTTTTAGCCACTTTTCATTCTTTTTTCTTTTACCTGTGCTCTATTTTAATAAATTTAGGTCTTATCCGCTTATTCAGAACTCACTGGCGACGCTGATGACCGCTGTGAATGCACCGCTTTCTTTTGAGAAAGAGGAACTACCCTATTCTTCTTCGCTTTAATTTTTTTTCAGCTGAACCGTCGGGCTCTCTCTCTTCTAATCGGTTTTAAAGCGCGTGTCATTAAATGCTGCTAGTTTCATAAATCTGTCACCGCTTTCTTCCCAGAAAGAATGATGGTGTCCTCTTTTCAATTCTTCAGCTCAATTACAACAAACCCGCACTCTCTCGTTTAATCGTACTCTCGCGTCTAACGGGCGCGCTAATCAGTACAAATGCGTTACCACTTTCTTCGAAGTCCTAGAAAAGAAGCACGATCTCAAAATCCATTTCCAGCATTCATAAAGTAACCATTTTTACAATCTGCAGCAAAGATCCTACACAAAAAGAATTGTTTCTTAAAAACATGAAGAATTTTGATTTGAGTTATTATATGACAAATGAAAAAAAAAGTTTGGTAACAGCTAATTAAATGTTGAGTAAAATAACGTCAATTACACGTTTGGTTAATATAACCAGAAATAATTTTACTTTTCTGAATATTTGGCAAGTATCATCAAATTTAGCAATATTTACAAAATATTTAGAGAAATAAAATAATTTCTGATTATATTAATCAAATATTTAATTGGCATTATTTCACTCAACATTTGGTAGCTATTACCAGACACTTTTTTTTTCAGTATACGCCGATTCTGAACCGGTTAAAGAGTCAATCGTTTAATTCCATTATTTCGGTTTTAACGACATAATTGAGCAATGGCGATTTAGGAACGGTTGAAAATGACTAAACTGGGTATAATTAATTGGACACTACGAATTTAATTTGTTCCTTGCCTCGACGTCCTCCTTTCCGTCCGTTCTAACGAGTCCTAGAAGTTCACAGGCTTCAATCGCCGACTCTCGCTAACTGCCGCTATAAACGCGCCGTCATTGCTTTCTTTCCCAGAGAAGGAGCGAGCGAAGCCATGGAGTCGTGGCTGAGCGACGTTCAGCGCGTGCGGATCCCGCGGCCCAAGTTCGGCAGCGGCAATTCCGTGCGGCGGTCGAACTCGTCGGTGCAGCATTCGGCGCGCTCGGAGATGCACGCCCATCGGCAGGGTCAGGACGTGGCCAAGGCCACCGAGGAGCTACGCCAGGCGCTCCAGGACAAGCTCTGACCGAACACGCGGCCGCTGTAGGGTTCCGGCGAGGGCGCGGGAACTTTACTTACACCGTACCTCCCTCGTGCTTGTTCGCCACTAAGAGAAAGAACCCCGCTCGACGATGTGCGATCACGAATCGAAAGCGTTTCCCAAAAGAATCTTTGATCATAGATTTCTGGAATATTTGTTCATCCGAGAAATGTTTCGGTGCAGAAATACTTGAAACTCATGCAGCACAGAATAGCAGAAACATTGCTACAACGTTTCAGCAATGTTGCAGCAACGATGAAATGTCAGCTTCAGAAATATTGTATTCCTGCAGCAACGTTAATACAATATTATACACGTTGCTGCAGTGTTGCTGAAACATTGCAGCAAAATTTTGCAACGCCGTGCTGTATGGGAGGCAATATTTAAAAACGTGACTTACAAATTTAGATTTTAGATTCCTTCAAGAATAAATTTTTCCGGCTAAATTTGAGAATTGAATCAATTAAAATGAAGCAGCGCGCTAAATTTGTGTTTTCACTCATGTTTCAGCCTTTAATTCTTTAATAATTAATTACTACCTTGACTGCGTTTGATAACTTTGCAATCGAAGTTTTCACAAAGAAAAGAGAACGCGCAGAATTGTATGTGAAATTAAGGAAACGTTCGCTGAACGCAACGGAAATCGATTTGACGCTCGATTCGATCGCTGTTCCATCGTCGAGCGAGGATCTACAAAAGGATCATCCGCCGTACGGAGAGGTACTATCACTTGGCATATCTCTGGCGAGTCGGTCGGTCGGTCATGCGGAAGAGTGAGCTCGGAACGAGCGGCAGTCGTCGTCGTCGATTGCGAAGATCGGGACGAGGAAGATCGGCAACGCGCACGCGGCTCGGAGAACCAGAACCGTTTTCCTTCGTATTCCTCCCCGCGCCCTCCGATCGATCGAATTGAGGTGCGCAATTAGCCGAGAGGCGATTTGGTGGCGCGCGGCGTCTTCGCCTGGTGTGACTTACGACGAGGATCTGTGTAATCGAAGGTGTGTGTTCGAGGTCCTCACATCTAGGAGCTCGCGTGGCGTTAAAGGACGAAGCAATTATCGCGCACGGCTCTCGTCGACTCTACTCCCCTCGCGACGATCTCGATCCCAAGATCGCGTAATCCTTGAATCGCGACGGCACGCGCCGCTGAGGAGCCGAGGCCGATGCTTTCGGCCCGATACTTTCAATTAATTTGTGATTAAGGATGTATCGGACATACAGTCCCTACAAATATAAATAAGATTTAACATTTCTTTACGAGTATACTGTAGGCATATGAAAGTTGTGCGATTAATCAAGATTATATTATATTTAGTAACGTATTTTTGTAGCTTATTTACTCTATTTGTTATTAAAAATTAAATTATCTTTTACAACGTTAAGTAAAATCTGAAGTTTTTTGTGTAAGTACTTTAAGTGTTCAAAATGATTTGTACAAAATTTCATTATGATTGTCTGTTTAGTTATTTTGTAAATAAATAAATAAATAAATAAATTTTGCTTATTTTACAGAACTGATCTCTGCATCACAATAAAACCTTTGACTGTATGACAAAAACTGTATGAATCATCTTGAATAGTAAAAGTACTTAAATAAAAAAGTTCAGATTTGTTTCATTATTTCATTATTAATTATATCTTTGTTAGATCACACGTCTACCTATTGAAATAATTTTTTATCCAGATAGAAAATCGCCGTCAAATTTTTTCAACTACTTTCAAGCGCAATATAAAACAATCTGTAATTTTTTCATAATTTTCTTAATGTTTTGAGAAATGTCCTATATATCCTTAACTTAGGCAACGCTGTACGCAGCGACGCAGAGCATTCCTATTAAGAAGGCGTAATCTTAAGTGTATTCTGTCATTAGATGTAAGTGTCGTTATAAGAGGAGATTCTTGCTTATTCATTTTTATGAGATTTAACCGACCAACGCGTCGTCTTATTTATAATAAATTATTGTATTCATTATTATTAGTTCGTATTGTATTCTCTGTCACTGGTTACATGTAACGTGTGTAAGAAGATATCTAACTTTTCATCAAGTGAATAAAATAAAGACGAGTTTTGAAAGGCAGCGAGAATGTTTGTGAATTAATGATCCTCATTAAGGTACACAGTAAGATAACTCCAGTATATGCCTTATCTATCGAAAACTTAATTTGTCAGGCGTTATTTGCTAAGTTTAAAAGATAAATAAACTATACCAATAAAAACTTCATACTCTATTAAAAAAAAAATTAGAAATATGAAATATTTATTTCTTGATAAGTGAAAAAAGTTTGTTGAAAACTTTCTCAGAATTTTTCATATAATTTTTTAGAATTTTTCAGAATTTCTGTACAATTTTCTAACTTTCTCAGATTTTTTTATACAAATTGGAATACTTTTTAGAAATACTCAGAAAGTTTACATCTTTTCTCAGAATTTTTTATTTCTCTTAATATTGAAATATCCTAAGATTTCTCTTAAGATTTTTTTATTATATAATTTCTGGTGAAATGTGATAAAGTCTAAAAAAAGTTAAAAGTACTTTTTAGAAATTTGAAGAAATTCTAAAAGAAGATGTAGACTTTCTAAATACTTCTGAGTATATCTGAAAAATGTCTCAATTCGTATAAACATCACGAAAAAAGTTTTCATTAGGCAATCTTTTAGAAACCCATTTTTGCTTGCAAAAGGGATGTATGGCTACTTGAGTAGAACAAACAGAGAATATAAGAGCTACGCACTTGTATTTTATATACTTTGTTCTTTATTATTCCTCTATATTTATGTATCACTACTCAGCGTTTTACATTTCCTACAGAGAGAGTTATTTACGTAGGTTGTAACACAGTAACTCTGGTATTTACGTCGCAGAAATCAGAAAAAAACAAAAGTGAAAGTAATTTATACGCAATCATTCTGTTATATGCCTTTATGTCATATTAATATTGTGTTGTGATTTCAATCTTTAATATTCATATTAACGAAACTATAATAAATTGAATTAATTTGCCAATCAAAATTAATTTCTTTGTTCGAATCCGAATTGACTATGAGTTAATCGACAAAATTTTTGCCAAATTGAATCAAATCGAATGGAAACAAATTTAATTAGCAACATAAAAATTTTAATATAGACAACATAAAGATTTTTATATAAAAAAAATAAAATTGATTATTATATATATTGATGAAAAATAGTTACTTTAATGTTAGTTTATAAAATTATTAATATATACAATTCATAATCAAACTTCTTCTTAAATACAAAAAATTTTAAATAGGTAATTGAGATCCGAATTATAAAAATTTAAATGAGAATTCTGTCAAGTCTTTTCTAATTTAATTTGCGACAATAGCTCTTATCGTTTTTCCTTGTTAATTCAGGGGAATGTACTTATCTTTCTTATACTCTAAATTACGCAGAAAGTCTAAAATTCAAACTGCCGTAACTTGATGAAAGCAAATCGCACGATCGTAAATTGAAATTTAAAAGTTCTTTTAAAATCTCTTAAATTATACTTTTAGATTTTATTAACTTTATTTAAGGATACGTTTCTTTTTTGCCATAAGAAAATGCCGAGAATCGTTAAAAACGCTACCTTGGGGTGAGATCACCCTAAATTCTAATGTGTAAATTTCGATAACGTCATCGCGTGCAACGCGAAAAATCTTCGGGATATGTGCAATGGCACTTCGCAGAAAAAGTGACTTTTTTTTTATTACAATGTAATAAATAATATAATTATTATGAACTCCTTGCGTGCCGTGGAAAGAAATATATTCGCGTAATCGGTATGTAAGTCACTTTTAGGCCACCTTAGGCGAGTGACTAATAGCGGAACCTCATTAATGGAAACGAGCGGCCTTAATTAGTCGACTCTAATGAGACGACTCCACTCCCTTCTTCCCTTCTATCGCGCCACACTCGTCCCATTTCGGGAACGACTGCGATTCCTAGGTAAATCACGTAACGCGCAGTTGCATCGGATGACCGAGGAGAGCTTTCAGACGAAGTTTCGGCAATGAAAATTGCGGTGCGGTTGAGATATGCGTTTGACAGTGCGACGAAAATTCCCCAGCGCGAGATAAATTCATACGGAGGGTTTAAATAAAACCCATCGAATTTATCATGTAAATTGCATTACGGATTAATTGCGGATTCAAAGTCAAACTTATTAATTTAACGTCACGTTAATTCAGAAATAATTTAATGAAGGGATTTACTGCGGAGTAAAATTTAATACACTGAAAGCGGGACTGTTGTTTGTATATTCTAATCGTGTTTGAACAACTGCAGCGTTTTATACCCTATATTCAGTGTCAAATGTGATTACCGTAACGTCCCGCATATTATTATGCGGAATAATAATTTAATTGGGATATGGCGTAATTAGGATTTAGAATTTTGACTCAACTGAACGTGAAATACGATGAAAACTTTGCTTCTATCTTATGATCACAATGATAATATAACTGAAATATCGCCTATTTGGAATTTAATATCGTGTTACAGCCATGACGTAAGGTATTATTAAAAAATGCATTTTCCTCACATAAAATTACAATAAAAAAGTAATCTAACGGAAACATTGGGCAATTAGAATTTAGAACAGCCGGCGTACGATGAAAAATGTGTCTTTTTCTACGGCAAAAGGTCAGGTCGCGCGCTTTCAGTTTCGGATATCTCAATTCCAAATTCACAATTTTTTTTTTTTTTTATTGCCATGAAAGTTTCGCGAGCCGCCGTGCGAATAACAAAAATTGCACTCGTGCGCGCACGGGCGAACGGACATGCTCGTTTTAATCCGCCGTTATTATTGGGGGAACAATCTGCGAGGGATTTTCAAGTAGAACGACTATCGCGATATTGATCAACGAGGGAGATGAGCAGCGAGCGAGATGTGCGGCGAGACCGTGAAACGCGGCTTCTACGTTCCTTTTACTGCTATTTGCTCCTCCAACCGCTTATCGAGAATCCTTCATTGAAGTTCTTCTCTTTCTTCCCGCGATATAAGACGAGCACGGGGGCATTATGAGGGAAAAGAAAGACGGAAAGCGACAATCAAACTGCGTCGAGATCGGCTGCGGAATATACGGGGTGTCCAATCGAGTTGATTTCGATCTGCGGATCCTCGAATAGAAACCGATCTTTTCTTTTAAACAGCAGAATTTCTTATGTACAGCATTATAATTAATTTTAGTTTATTATGAGAAAACATTATTATGAGAAAGGATTAACTTGTAGCCTAATTTTTTTTGTTTCATCTACTCTAATAAATTAAAGGTTGAAAAACTTGAAGATCTTTTACCGAAAACCTGACGGTAATTTATTCTTCCCGGCCCTGACTTCTTCTAGGAATAATTAGCATTTAATTTACGTCTACTAAAGATTTTTAGATAATCATGCATCTCTGATTAAAATTTTAAAGTTCAAAATGAGTTTCGCTTAAACCTCCAACCAAGATTTAGCATCTTGGTCCGCTACACGAAATAATCGCCGAGAGTCCTTTACTTTCCCTTCAATGATCATTTTACGTAGGTTATAATACATGATCGCGCTATTTATCGATTCAATTGGCTTCGTTAACATTAACAGCAGAGAAACTCAAATTACAGCACTAATATCACATTAATACATGTAACGGAGTGGCTACACGTGTGAATTATATCCTCACTCCTTTTACTTCTTCTGACTTCTACGGCAGTAATGCCAGAGTTATCCCATACGTTCCATCATCATGAAAGAGTTAACAAAAAGTTTCTTTTTTTTACCGTTTGCGCAACGAATGAAAATTTAAACTTCATCCTTGCGATCTGGTAACTCGCGAAATTCATTGAATTTTGCGGCTCGTCATTACATTAGGCACACCCTGTATATTAAACTACACCGTAATTAACTCCGTGCGCAATTTTTCGACGGAGTACCCGATAACGATTTATAATTCCTCCCTTCCCCTCTCGGCATGTTGATTAACCCTTTGAAGCGGTTTTTGCTCAGTTACTCCTTCTATCTTCGGGTCTTTAACTTCCTCCTCGAATGCCGTCTCGATATGACGGCTTCTTACGAATCTTCGCGGTCCAACGAAGCTATTTAAATACAAATTGTACATATATTAACAGATACGTAATATGTGAACGGATTTTTATAAATTTGTCAGTCAGTGGGTTTGCGATTAACCGCAAAGGGACCTTTCGAAGCGAGCGATTAATAGGAAATCTCATCGGGGCCTCAATAAGACCATTATATAATTTACTAAAATTATATATTGTTCTCGCGGCAATTATTGGAGCGGTAAATATAAATATCGTCGAATATGAATCCTCGCGGGAATCGCGTCCCCGCGTGCAATTGGAATAACGACCTCGTGTAAGGCATTACCGCTCTCTCGTCGCTATTATCTTAATTATATCGGGCCGACCTTGGCATTGGCTCTCGATTCTTTTCGGAACGCGGTCGCGATCCCATACTGCAACGTATTCTCCCGATTATCTCAATTGCACATCGCCTCTGCGCCGCTCTCGCGTGTGCGCTGCGCCGCGGCGGCGTTTGCACTTTTTCTCCCTTCCTGCACGACGGCACAAAGCCGAGTATCGCGAAGGCTAATGAGGAGATAAATTTCCGATGGCATTTTTTTTCTTGTTTTCTTGAAAGCGAAATAGATTGCGCGAGTCAAAGGTTCGAAAAAAATTTATCATCCGTTGCTCCGATGGATTTAAAATAAGAATAAAATTTGTTTATATTATTGATGTGATAAAATAATTCGATGGCTGCAAGAAAATGAAAAGATTTGGATGCATTAATAGATAGGTTGAAGTTATTTAGAATTATTTAAGATTAATATAATAAATTAAAGTCAATTAGCGAGATCTAATGTACCAATAGGTTGTTTTAAATTAATGTTAATACGAATGATCTTGAAATGTAAATTAATCAAAATTAATAAATTAAAATCAATTATAATATTAAAAATTATTAAATATAAATTATTCAAAATTCTTAAGATAAATTATCAAAATTATCTAAACTTGATAAATTAAAATCAATTATTGAGATTGAAATTGTCAATATATTGTTTAAAATTAATATTAATATTAAGAATTATTCAATGGTCTAAGGTTATCCAAAATAAATTATCTAAAATAAACAAATTAAAATTAATTAATGAGATCGAAATTATTAATGCAATTTTAAAAATTAAAGTTGGTATTAAAGATCGTTACACAAATTATGTAAAATTATGTAAGATAATTCAGTCATTAAAATATGTTATTTCAAAATTATTTAAAACTAATAAAATAAAGTCAATTAATGTGATCAGAATTACAAATACATTGTTAAAATTACTAACAATATTAAGGATTTAATAAATTTAAATTACATAGAATCAAGGTAAATTATCCAAAACTAATGAATTAAAACTAATTAATGAAATCTAAATTAGCAGTATACATTGCTCGAAATTAAATCTAAAATTGAAGATCGTGAAATCTATGACAGTTGTTGGATGTCAGATCGTGAAGTTTCTCGAACATCTCGAGAAGGGAATTCCAATAATTGGTATTTCCTTCCTATCGCGGTTCTCCGTTCGAGCGTCTCGGCGCAAGAGCAAATGTATAGTTATGATGTCTCCCATAAAATCGCGGTTTCTTCATTATCCCGTTCTACGCACCTGCCTTCGAGAGAAGGCAATCCGGACGTCGTTCTTTTTTTCATCCGTCGGACGTCGGCGTAATAGTCGGTAGAAGTTGTTATTCTCGAGGAGAGAACGAAACGATCGTAGGGCACTTTTCAGGTGAAACTATCTCACGTCAGTAACGTCGATAACACTGTGGCTGCCCGAGCTGCACCTTCATCCGCTCTTCCGTTCGTCTCCGTATATACCAGCGAGCACACCTGCTCGCATACTCCGATCATCTCGCGTTCCTCTACCTGAGCGATCTCATTGGACCTTCCCGTACATACACCGCGAATTTGCTATAATTCTCTAGAGATCTCCACCCTTTCTCCGTCCCCCGATCGCGTGTCTTCGTTGGGAACGCCGAGATCCGGATGGATCCCTCCAGCCTTCGCGAGCTTTTCGTGACATTCTTCGCGTTCCTTGAGAAACATTTAAGCAACGATCTTCCCAAGACTTCAAAGAGATTTTACTCGAATTTCTGTAAGATTATTTACAAAGGGGATTTTATATCCTTTCTTTTGTCGACTGAATGTTTTACGAAAAATTTTCTAAAACGTATGATGTCTCAGACGAATATCGAATATTTCGCCTGACGCATTTATTTCGTGTTAAAACTGCGCTCATCTATTTACTTCTCATCTATTTACTTCTCCGCCGCTTGGAAGTTATCGTAAAAGCGGATGTAATTGAGACGCAAAGACGTTTTGCGCAACGAGCCTAAATTGTCGCGTATGTGTACCGCTACAATCATTTATAACGACCACTATACGCCATTAGATGGACTGATAATCTACCACTTTGAGAACCTACGCCTCTATAATAACATTACGTCGATATCGGGGTGCGATCATGCGACTGTCTCTCAGGGGGTTCATCGCGGAAGGTTTGCATCGGCTGACGCAAAAACAAGCGCGTGCAAACACGAATTGTATTGACCTTTACACAATCTCCACCTAAATAGAACGTTCGCGTAAAAATAGAGCGCAAGATGTGTAAACACGGAAAAAAGTCTCTATAAATAAAAATAAAAATTGAAATGGAGGTGGGGGAAATAAACGCGCGAACATTTTATTATCGCAATCGATAGAATTGCTGAATGCGTACCAAATCGTATCTCTTCAATATTTCAGATTTTTACTTAATATAAGCAACATTTAGGTCGTATTCTTATGCATGTACTGAAAAATTGAAGTTGATTAAACTTTTTCAATTCAACCATTTATACCTTTGACATAGATACTTGTAAACAAAAAACTTGAACTTCAGTTTAAGCATTTATATATTTAACCTAAATACGTAAGTACTTGAATTGGAAAAATTCAATCAAGTTGAAAAATTTAGTCAAGTCAACAACTCTTTTTCTTAGTTTATTTAAGACTTAAGTGCTATTTTAAGATGTCATCGACCAATCAGAGAGCCATATTAGCATCTCAAGACATCTTGAAACATTACTTAAGATGGTCTTGAAATAAGAATTGACCACGAATACTTTAATCACAAAAATATGATATAAGAAATGAGTAATAGTAATACTACTGTTTTATAAGTGCTAACAACACTAAAAGTTAGGTCTAGCGGATATTAAGTTTTGATCAATTTATATGTAGCTGATAATAACATAATCGTATAATTTTATACTGAATTTTTACATCCTCGTAAAAAAGTTTATTGTATTTAGAATATTTTACATTCATTTTATATACATATTTGCAATTATTATAAAAATTAATATTTCTATAAAACCTATCAAGTTTCATAAATCCTATCAAGTATCATAAATTTATTACAATAAATTATATTAATATAAGATTGATAAGTGATGATATCAAAATTAATAATTGATATGAATAAAAACATTTCAATTGCAAATATGAATTCAATTTATTATAGTCATTTATTAATTAAAAGCATTAAATACTTCATAACCAATAAACAATAATACGAACTTAAATTATTAATAAAATCGGTAAATTAATAATATTCTTTATATTTTTAATTATTTTAACTCGTAAATTCAATATTTTTGAAGACAGTACGATTTAGGTGATCAATCTAAATCGCTTCCTCATGTTACAAAAAGATTTATAATAAATCAATTTGCCATGGTGAAAGGTTAAACGTTGCAATAACCGACATCTAATACATCAAGCTACAATTTCCAGTATTCATTTACATACAAATAAATACAAAGTAAAAAGTATAATAAAAAATAATTCAAGTGATACGCATTGGCAACTCTCTCATAGCTATCGATACAGTAATTGTCATTATTTAATAGACTGTATTCTTCTTTTCTACCGCGATTATAATGAACATTTATTTTTTATAACTTTGTCCAGTAGCTTTGTATTTGCAAAGAGCCTCAATAAAATCGGACACGCGTTTTATACCTGTGATCGATGCGAATTACTATGATAATCCGATCTCTTAGTGTAAATTTGCATTCGTGGCAATGACATATCATTATCCAGTTGATATCGCGATTACGGCGCGAGTCATGAAACGTGTTGGCATCAAGTGTAAAAACGATTAAGAAGATAAGATGGACAATGTTACGTTATGTTTGCGCTCTCTATCTTCCGACAATTGCACATTGCAAGATAACGACGAAAAGCGCAATTGCGCAAACATGAATGTGTAAATATATGTAAGCCGTATCGTGCAAGGTCCTTTAGCAGCGAATTTTTACTTTACAAACTTATAGAGTCGACTTTTGAATTTTTTTTATTGGGAAAGATTTGATTGCACACTGTCCGCTTTTCCTTCGTTTTCCAAAATTCGCTCTAGAATAATGCGCCATTTACATGCGCGTAAATAACTGCACTCGAGTAAGCGACGTGCACAAATTAAACGCTAAAATTAATGGCGTATCGCGCGAAGCTGCGCGAGGGCGAATTTAAATGAGACCGCTTGGCGAAAAATCCGATTTCGCACGTACCTCCGTTTAACAGCTCGTTTGCGAAGATTAGAGAAATTACACAAGTCACACATTAAATTATTCTTACGTCAGAATAATAAAATATAAATTTGATATAAACGCAAAGCGGCATATGAACTCTGATAATTAAAATTACGTCTTTTAATAATGAATTGGAATATAAGACGTAATAAATAAGGGAAGACAAATAGAAAGTTAACAGAAATCAACTTCTATACACGTTAAATAAACTTTCCTTTAAAAAATTAAATGTGCATAATTGTTGTAATTAAGGTGCTTTGTGCCAAAAATTTTTTACTTAGATTTTACTCGTTTTCGTTGCATACTCCGCACGTTTTCAGAGTGCAATTTGCATAAAGTAAGCGAGCGTTTAAGATTTACCTGTTGCCTGCAACACGCGATACTTGACTCCGTTTTGTAAACACCAATCTTACGTTTGTGTAATTACTCCTGTAACGGGATCACAATTCTCTACGTGCATTAAGTACGTCGGACGCAAACTACGGCGGGGCGAAAATTGAATTATTAGAACTTTTCTTGAGCATCTCGCCCTGAGAGATCGTCACACGTTCGCCTATCTAATTCTATAAAAGGATTACTTATAAAAGGAGTCTAGAATGATATTATGCATTTTACATGGCGTCTAATTCGTCACTCTTGTTATTCTATATACGATAAAGCTATTACAGTAAATCTAACTTGAAACGAAGATCCGTAGCCACTAAAAATGATCTGATCGCCTTGTGAAGCAACAGTGAGCGAATATCTCCCAACTAAATTCTTGATCACAATGATAAATAGAAGGTACCCAAACTGAATGAGTTTTATTTTATTTTTTAAAACTTTATTAATTTAAAAAAAAAATTTATTTTTTTAAATTCCTTTAAAGAAAGCTTGTAGAAATAAAATTAATTGATTGTTCAGCCCTTCATACCTTACAAAAATTTGAAGAACATAAAACAATTTGATTATATTATGGAGAGCTTAATTCTGTATTTACCCGTATAATATGAATATACTTGGAGATTCGTGTAATCAATTTAAATTTGTCTCTAAAATTTGAATTAAGATTTTCATCAAATTTGCGTATCAAGTTTTGCTTTATAACGAAAATAAATTTGCTTAAATTGTAAGCGCATCAAAGGAATTGAACTGCAGCGGAGTCTCTCATTTTCGAACACGATCAGAGCCTTTCAATGGCATTGGAGAGAATGTATATAGAGGGTGTCTCAAAGTGCCGTGTCCGATGATCGAATTTGTGCTGGCCGACTCACCAAATTGTCCGGGTGCAGGTGATGGCCGTAATCCCTGGGGTTACCTCGGGAGCTGCCCGGGGAACTGTGTCTGCGACCCCGTCCGTTCTCGATCTCGTCATCGTAATCCTGAAAAAAAGGACACGACCGTGTTTCATCCTGATTGATCGTGAGAGAAAGCTTGCAGTATCTTTTTCTCTTTTTATGTTTTTCTTTTTTACGACGAACACAATATCGTGATACAAATTTTCATCGGGGATAAAAATTCGCGATGTCCGGCTTTAGCGGCTTTCTAGGTGTATCCCTTTGAATCCTTTCACCCATACGCGGTGCTCCTGGCGTAATAACATTTTTTTATTTTGCGTACGTAAAATCAAAATTAAGACGAAGCAACATTAATGTTTAGAAATGAAAGTTTAAGTTAAACAAAGTTGCGCAGAGATTTGAGATATAAGTGTAAGGCTAATTTCTAAAAAATCCACGCGACGCCACTTCGTAATCATCGTAATTCAAAAAAGAAGTGCTTAATTTTAATATTAAAATTTGCTTCTGTCTCCGATTTTTTTTTAAGTATTTAAAAGTGCTTTAATTTTAAATGGTCTTTAAATTTAAAACACTGAAACGTTAACGTTAACACTGAAATTCTTAACAGTTTTAACATTTTATATCCATTTCCACCAATGTTTAACTTTGATCTTAGTTTAAATTATTCTTTGCTTTTTTCAGTTGTTTTAAGAATGAAAAAAAGGTAAAGAGTGAGTTAAGAATGTATAGAACATTTTAAAGCACTAAGAAGATTATGAAATAATTACTGATTGTTTTATATTATATTTGAAAGTGGTAGAAAAAATTTGGCGGCAATTTTCTACATGAATAAGAAGTTATTTCAATGAAAAGTAGACTCAATGAGAGTGCTCTAATAAAAATATAATTAATAATAAAATAAGAAATAATAAAAAAAAATTAAATTTTTTATTTAAGTATTTACAATAATTTATGTAAAGTTTCATTGCGATGCAGAGATCAGTTTTGTAAAATAAACAAAATTTATTTATTTATGTAATAAAATAATTAAACAGACAATCACAATAAATTTTGTTTAAATCACCTTAAAGTACTTGAAATTTTTCTCAATGTTGTAAAAAGTAATTTAATTTTTAACAACAAATAGAGCAATTAAACTAAAAATACGTTATTAAATAAAAATATAATTGTTGTTAAATAAAAATATATAATAAAATATTATTTATACACATTCCAAATTTTACCTTGCAACGACCGTATGTCCGATAATATCCTTAAATTGAGATCAAAGTTAATTTACATTGATAAAATTCAACATTAGTGTTTTAAATCTAAACACTGTTTAAAACTAAAACATTTTTAAGTAGTTAAAGGACGGGGACATAAAGTAAACATTTTAATGTGTTAAAATTAAACACTTCCTTTCGAGCGTAATTACATATTTCCATCTTTAAACGTTTCGCTTGAAATTGCGTCGCTCTCCATCTGATATCGATTTTGGGCTAATCGATCGCAGGGCTCGCCACTCGCTCGCGAAGGATCACCGCGGCGCGACGGTTCGAAAGGGATACGCCCGCAGTACCTGATTGTCGCACTCGTCATCATTGGAGAGGGCGAGGTCGGAGGTCGTCACTTGGTGCTGCTGCGCCCTCCTGCAGCCCACTCTGCAATTGGCAAAATTTCCATTTCAGAACCACCCACCCCGCACCGCGACCGCTCTTACCAAATCGCGCGCGCGCCTCGTCTCGTTAGCCCTATCCTATCGGTGTCATCGGGACGATCCGTCGCGACGGACGGTGATTAATCGTCCCGATCGGAAACAAAAGGGAGGTGATCGAACGGAAGTGAACGACGTTCGCGGAGAACGTTGCGAATTTTGCGAATTGCCGAATTCGACGAATGCCGTGCGTCGATGGTCGACAGGCTAATTTCGATAGGATTTCGATAGGATTTCGTCTCTTCGACTCGCCGTCCTTGACTCGAGAAGATGTCACACACGGTAAATCCGAAGTGGTCCCATCACACGCCAACCTACCCTTAGTCTCTACTATATTCTCTAGAGTATTCTAATGAAAGCAAATACTATGGCAGACGATACCGCTATGTAAAATTCAGCAAGCGTAGCTTCGGGGATCGCGCAGTTCTATTTTCGGAGTGCCGGCTATAATTCGCACCGACTAGTCATCCAAAGACTTCACCGTGTTCCGCATGCTCGGAACACTGAGCACTATTACAATCTAAGTGATCAATCTCAATAAGATCAGAATACGAAACGTTTTCTTATATGTTGTTCAATATTTTAGCAGTTAATACTTTAGAGGGTTCATTTTTTGAAAGAAGTTTATTATATATAAACATATATGATATTATAAAAGCCTCTGAGTGCAGAGATACAGGATGTTAACAATTTCTATAAAACTATTATTTTTTTTTTCTTAATAACTCAAGCCAAAAGGACTTTAAATTTTTTAAATATATTTTTTAAATATATTTTTTAAATTATTTCGAAAATAATAAAAACTTGTTTGAAACGTCTGAATGAACCAACATTCAGACAATCTAAAATGCTCGTGTTTCAATGTTCTAAATCTAAATGCTTGTACTGTTTGTTAAAATAAATTTTAAAAAATATCTCAATAAATATTATATGTTTCTTGAACAAATTTTGAGAACATACTCAAAATATAAACAGAATTCTGTAATAAATTTATATAATTTTTATAATATTTAAAATAAGATTGATTGATCTTATAAATATTTTCAATTATTTAAAGATTACAATCAAAATTTAATATTGTAAAAAACATTTAACATTAATAATGTTGAATTTTTGTGCAAGTGTCCGGATATAGAATTATGTTCGATCACTGGAATATTTACCTTATTGATAAAAAATGAAGGTAATATCCCAACTATTTAATAGCCCAGAGAAAAAGAAACGTTCAGGAACCATTAAGAGAACAAACAATAAATTATAAAATGTTTAAATATTTAAACATCTCTGTAAAGAGGCTTTTGAAAATATATCATGTGAAATTTCTTCATAAAATGACATCCAAAATTAACTCCTAAAATATTGGACAGTATCTGATAAACACCCTGTATGCATCTAGATACGTTGATTTATATTTAAATAGATGTCCGGATTTTCGAGCAAACGTATCCGGGAATAGAACTGCGTGATTGGCCGGCTTGAGAAGCGAGAGAGCATTTGACGTCTGATCAAAATCTCCCGATGACTCGCTGATGACGAGCGATTATTCGCTTTCGAGATGGCTCAAGCGCCGCAAAAAAAGAAAAATTGTACGAATAGAAATTCTCACCCGGAAAAGTTGGAAAGCTGCATGGAGCACATGAAGGTTGCAAGGCACCGATCACATGCGGACGGTTTCTACAACCGCAATTAACATAATTCGCTCCCGGATCGCGTCATCGTCGGTATAACATCGTCATCATTGCGGATGTTCGAGACGAGCAATTTCGAAGATCGCAGGTGGCATCGATAGAAAGAATTTCTCTCTGCGCGCAATCAATTTTTCCTTAATCACCATCATTACGTCCGCAGACGGCCAATTTTCATTGTCACGCCGTTTGAGTTTCCTGCTTTACGATGCGCAATTTTTCTCGACAAAGAACGAAAAAAAAAGTAAAGGGAATGACGCGCGTTTTCGTATACTGCAAATAAATACGTTTTCTAAACCTAATTAACTTTTGCGTCAATCGTTCTCTGTGGCAAGAGGCGATTTGTCGGATTGCGCGTTAACTAATTTCACCGGGACGAGCACGTTTAATCGGGTGATCAATCTGATTCTCTAATTCCCGCGACGTGGAAAGCATGAAATCATGAAATAGGTCATTTATTTTTAGAGCCAGGATTAAGCGAAATACGCCCGCAGATTTTTATTTATTTAGTTTCGCGGGCGAAACCGCGAAATCACGTTGGCGACGGACTCGCGAGAAGAGAGCTTATAGGTATATGCGCGATACATCGTTAGCACCGCGGTCGTTTTTTTTTCCTTGCATTGCAATGCGATATGCGGATGGATTTTTAATCGCGAAATCGCATGCGATTAAAATCGCGAATACAGCTCGCAACTTGCAATTTCATTAAATATTTGAAAAAAGAATAAGGGAGTTTCATGAGAAATTTTTGTACGGCTGCGCAGTATGCGATGGAGAAAACATTAGTTAACTGAAATAGAAAATAGTAATAGAAATATTTATTTAGAAGATGTATATATATATAAGAAGATATTATTTGAAATAAGTAATTGTTGTAGTCAATAAATAGTATTTAACACCTTTATATATACGTTTATTTGAATTATTTTACATTTTTATGTAAAATAATATGGATAAATTAATTTTTCTCTATTTTCTATCGTTTGTACTATTTTCTATTTTTTGAGAGTGCACTATAAGAAACAGTATAAAATTGAAACAAAAAACAGCATGTTCCAGTACTAGTAAAACTCTAATAAATATTTGTGCCAAAATTCATTTAGATTCCCTTACTCGTTTAAAAGTTATTTATTTAAAACTGCTATAAAATATAGTAATTTTTGCTGCAGAACCCATTATAAAATTTTTCATTGTTTTCTTCTGTGCAGCTAGTTTCAAAATTCGGGCATTCACGATCAAAATTTTTTGTTGTTTATTAAAAAAGAAAAAATAAACCTAAAGAAATCTTCAGTTTTTAAATTTCGATAACTTTTAGTTCGTATTGTGTAGCCAAAGCATCTTTAAAAATAAAACACAGTAAATGAACAATAGAGAGAATATAGAGAGAACTTATTTATCCGTAGTATACATCGAATTGTAAAATAAATATCTCACTTTAATTAAATGTACATATAAATATAGTGTTGCACGTTTTTTTTTGTATTTGCTACACAAAATACTTTTTACAAGTAGGATTTCTTATAATTTCATTTAAACAATTACTATTTCTGTTGAATCTATTATAATGTTTTTCCAACGCTGCGGCTGCGTACACGTTGTTTGCTTCTTTCTAAAGCAACTTTTGAAAACTTCACTTTACATTTTGATTGTTTTAAACTGCGTAAACTTTTAAGTTACGTTTAATTCAAAATTGCATGTACGATAAAAAATCACGGGCAATTCGAAATTATATTCACGGTAAAAATTACGATACGATATATCACTGCGATGCACAATATTGCAAATCGCGCGTCTTCGAGCGAGAGCTGTCGACGAACATTTCGTTGCCGAGACGTTTACGGTACTGGCGACTGCCGAAGCTCATTTGTTTCATTCTGTTACCCGGGATACGACCTAGTGTGTAAGAAAGCCAACACCGGTGTGAAAATTTCAAGGGCTCTCTCGTCGCGTTGCCCTCCGCTCGTTTAAAACTGTGCCGCGGAGATCGTTTCTACAGAAACTAGACGGAGTCGGTTACTATAAGAACGCGTCGCTCGATAGACTCGAAAATAATGTATGATATGTCGGCTTGATTCGACAAATGTGTGTGCAATATACTTTAATTTATAACTTTCAAAATACGCTTTCGCTGTATATTTAAATCGGACAAAATTATTTTATTACTTTTATTTTTGTTCTGAATTTTTATGTGGAATAAAATCATGCGAGACAAGTGAAATTTTGCACGATTTGAAAACTCGAAGAAAAAGGGAATTTACCGTATATTTTCTACGGCAATTTGATTTAATTTTTTTGATTTATTAAACTCACATTAGTTTTTCCTCACAAAGCGCAAAAATCAGATTGAACAATATAATAATAATTTAATTTGTGTGTATTTATAAAATTATATGAAGACGTCTCCAATGTTAAAATTAAAATAATTTAAAGTATCGATATAAGAGTGAGAATACTTCTGAAATTTTAATTAGTTCTATAATTTAAACAATGTAACTTTTAAAAGTGAGACAACTAGTTAATTAATTAATTTTGCAAGCGTACCTGTATTTATACTGGAAAGACGTTATCAACGTCAAGATTAAAATTATTTGAAATATGGATAAGAATGAGACTTTTATTGTTGAAACTTTAAAACAATTCTATAATTAGAGTAAAAAGTCTTTTAAAGATGAGATTTATTTTAACAAATGGTTACACAAAAACGAATATGTCACGGATTCATGAAAATTACAAATATATTTGATATGAGAATATGTCTAGAGAGATATTAAATTAATAGTTCAAAAATAACGTAGATAATAAATTTTGGTCTTACAAAGAAACCTCGCAAAGTATTAAATTTTTATTTTAATGAATCTTTGTATACGTATAGATTAATAGATGAATTTAAAAAGTTGCCTAAAAACGATTATAAGAAGTGTAATCACTCACTCTTCATGTCATGTGGTTTTCAAATTTTTTTGTTATGTATTAAAAACCATTCATGATATAAAATAATCATTTATACAAAAGTTTTACAATAAACTTTTGTATAAATAATTATTTTATAATATAAAAATTTACTTCTATTCATCTACATCATTTTTATTGATTCTTAAAAATATTATTGATGTAGATGATTATTGACGTAGACGAAATTTTATTTTATTACTTTTATAAAACCTTTTTTTAATATCTTGAATAATTTTTGATAATATAATATATAACCAAAAAAACCTGGAAACCGCTTTACACACTAGGAGTGATTTTCATCCTTGAAACCGTTTTTGCAGGAACTGATATTTTCTAAATTCATCTATTTAGTAACTTATACACACATATATACGTATATACAAAATTTCAGAATTTAGCGAGAATTTTTTCTTGTCAGTTAAAACTTTCGGTATTATTTTGAAAAATTTTAATATTAAAGTCGTCTAAATTCAACATACGCGTTTTAATAACGTGGAATTTTGGATTTCACGTAACACGTGCAAGATAGAACGCAGAAGTCTCTTTTGATGTAACGTAGCGAAATACAACGTCCTTTCTCTGTGTCAGGGGACCGTTTTTGTCTCGGAAAGAAAGTTCGCGGTGTCGGTGCGGTCCCGCGCGCGAGCGCCCGACAAAAGATAGAATTTGAGGTGGAGATTAGATCGGTGGACAAAGGCGCAGAGCAGAGGTATATTGAAATCACGAACACTCGGGGGAGGATCAAAAGCAGAACGTTTTCGCTCGACCATTCGTCCGTCCATCCGCCCGTTCTCGCTAGGGAAGCGAGCGGGGACCGACGTGAAAGCTATCAAAGCAGAGCGCGTTGAATTCCTCTCCGTATCTCGCCGACCGACCGACCGTCACATTCGCGCTCGCTATCGATCGCGAAATTTACTTTCATATTTCGCGACTCGACGCGAATTGCGTGCAAGTCGTTTTACGGAGAAAGTCGTCGTGGATTCAGCATACAGTGTAACAGAAAATAGCAATGGAAACGTTTGTTTTTTCTTAAAGCAGTTTTTTCTTCATTGTTACGATAATAGTCGAGGAAACGTACGGCGCTCAGTGTTTACAAACCCGTGATTTCAGACTGAATAATAGTTTGTAATTACACATTAAATTTCGTTTTTAAAGAAGAAAAGATGCTTTTTCTAGCCAAGTAAATGTAAACATTGATGTTTCCTGAAAATCCCAGATATTCTTAAGCACTTTTTATTGGATTTATTCTTTAAACAGAACGATAATTTTTCTCGTGTTAGTTACACAAATAATCACTTTGGAATGGCGTAATAGCTTCTCGTATTAATATTATTTTTTAAGCGAAATGTCTACTATAAATTTCTTTTTTAAATCCTTTATGTTAATAATAATTATATCAATGAATATTTTATACGTCAGTTAATAATGTCAATTAATGTTGGAAGAAATGTTATTAAAATTTTTTTAAGCGTTTTAATGAGTTTTGATTTTACGTTAATTTGCTCGTTGATGGACAGATGGATGGATGGGGACGGACAAATGAGCAACGTTTCACTGAATTTCCATTCAGCTCGTATTTATTAATCATGATCGTACTAATAAATATTCAGCCTTCTATAATAATAATGTAAATAAAAAATCCCAGAGTTTCATTATTATCAGTATAGAAGCTTCAGTATTTTATTAGCATTATTAAGATTTTTTTTGCTTTTGCGAATTATTTTAATTCCGCTTGCATTTTGTTAATAATATTGTTAATGAAATAAATTAGCTGTTTTCTAATAATAATTATTTAAGGCAAAAAATTCATGTTAAGATTTGTTAAATAATTTTTCATAGAACTGCGTTAATAAATATTCAAATTCTATAATGATAACCAGTCGAATAAGAAAATAGTTTTATTATTCTCTAACATGGAAGTTTCAATATTTTATTAGTGTGATTAAGATTTTTTTATGTTCGCGAATCATTTTAATCTTGCTTACATTTTGTTAAAAATCTTGATGATAAATATTAGATAGTAACGATTATTCAAAAATGTACTTTAGATTTTTTAATATTTCATAGGACTGCGTTAATAAATATTCAATTTTGTAATAATAGAGTGTGATTAAATAAAAAAAAAAGTTTCTTATTACCAGAATTTTATTATTATCAGAATAAAGTATTGAATATTTTATTAGCGCAATTAAGATTTTATTCTTACGTTATGAAAATGGTAATAATAAATATTAGTTTTTTTTTATAATAATAATGATTGAACATGAAAAACTTTATATTAAGATTCTTTAATAATATTAATTTCATACAATTGCGTTAATAAATATTCGACCTTTTATAATAATAATGTGTTCAAATAGCACAATTTTATTATTATCAATACACAAGCTGGAATATTATTATTACAATTAAGAGCTGCACGAATTATTTTAATTTCCATAAGTAGCTTAACGGTATTGGGCTCAGAGAATTAATTTAAATGTATAAGATAATGCCAACATAGAGTTGACACCAATTGTTTGTATGTAACATATATAACTTCTTTTTGCAATAAAATTAACAAGATATACGTTTCGAACCCATCTTCAAGTACAAGTCATAGTGGTAATTACCAATAAGACAGTGCATGGTCAATTAACATTATATTACAAACGAACAATTGGTCGATTCTATATTCATATTATCTTCATATATTTATTTTGATTCCGTTCTTTGATAATAATAGCGATAATAAATAATAACTCTCTTCTAGTGATAATTGTTGAAAGAAAAATGTTTACGTTAAGATTTTTTAATTATAAATATTTTACAAAGATTTATTCGTACTAAAAGTAGGCGAATTAATAAAAATTGAAAAAACAACTTTTTGTTCGCGAAATTGAAAATCAAAGATAATAAAAAAGAATTGATGAGCCGAGCTGATGCGCCTTGTTATGCTTGTATAAACTTAGAAAACATTAGAAAACATGAATTGATAATAATGTTATTGAGTCAAATGTTTTAACCTGAAAGGCGATTATTCTCAGGTTGTGCGGATAGAATAAAGTCATAATAAGAACAAAAACAAGTTTTTAATTAAAAAATAATGGTAACAAAAACAAGTAAAGATATTATATAAAAAACTTAAACGCGCAATTTAGAGATGTATAGGATATACAGTCTCTGCAAAGTAAATATATAATTTGGAAATGTGTTAATATTAACACTTCAAATAAACTATGAAAGTTATGTGAATATATAAGATTATATTTTTATTTAGAAACATTTTTAGTTTATTTACTCTATTTCTTATTAAAAATTAAATTATTTTTTACAACATCAAAAATCTCAATTTTTTGTGTATCTTAAGTATTTAAAATAATTAAACAAAATTTTATTATAATTGTCTGTATATTTATTTTGTAAATAAATAAATTTTGTTTTATTTTGCAGAACTGATCTTTGCCTTGCAATGAAACTTTACATCATTAAATTTTCTTGAATATTTAAAGAACTTAAATAAAAAGTTTAGATTTTTTTTTTTTATTACTTCTTATTTCATTATTTCGTTATTAATTATATTTTTATTAGAGTCCATGTTTACGTCTTATTGAAATAATTTTTTATCCAGATAGAATATCGTTACCAAATTTTTTTCTATTGCTTTCAAACGCAATATAAAACAATTTTTTTAATAATTTTCTTAATGTTTCGCGAAATGCCTTATACATTCTTAAAGTTATCGCACTTGGTAATGATGACTGCACTAAAATGCTGTTCATATAAAAGAACGGCGTTTACATGCATCGAAATAACATGGGTCGAATTAATAAAGTCGTTCTAAGAAATAATCCTGGAAACAAGACATTTCCACGCGCAAAAGTCATTTTTTACCGTGAAATCGAAAGCGCTTGTCGCGCGGCGTGTGTCGAGTATACGTTGCGAATGGAAATGTAGAATAGTGAAAACCGTCGTGCACCCGCACCGTCGACTAAATCCACCCCGATTATCGATTTCCCTCCCACGCGCCGCCACGTGGAAAACATCACCTTTGCGGCGATTCGCCCTTCGCGCGCTCGTCCCACAGATTTCAGCAAAGAGAGCTTGGCAAAGCAAATTTCGCTCCATATCGGCACAAGCCGAGCGCCTTCGAAATGCTAGCTATAGAAATTTCCCCCAAGCGCATAGAATATTTGTTACCTCGATAAATATCACACGGCCAATTAAAGGTCTAAAATTGAACCGTGGATGTGCACTTTATAAATTTAATCTTGATAATTTCTCGGTAGTAAACTCGGAGCAAACTCGGAGAACACAAAAAATAAAGACAAATCGGTCTCTTGTGACACCAAACTTATTAACAGATTACAGAGCCCTGGTGAATCGAAAAATAGGATATTCTTCAACATCGTGTAGAACTCTTCGTTTAAAAAAATAGTTATAATTAATAGTGTGTTTCTGTTTGATAAAACTACATGTATTAAAAATTGAAAAAGTATTATTCGAACACAATTTTCTCAGAATACACATTTTTCAAAGCGGTAGCTATACAACTTAGATATGGTTTATTCGAGTTAAAAATGTTAAAGCAATGTATATTCTTAATAACATTTGACATCGGTCACGAAGGCTTTTTCCGATTTTAAGCTATAACAAAAAAAAAAACAAAGACATTTTTTTAGAAAAATGCAATTTTTAAGTTGAAAACGGTTGATCCAAAAATAAGTATTTAAAGAAGAAAAAATTGCTTACTTTTTAATTTTAATTAACTTATCGAGATCGAATCACTGTTACTCGAAACACTATTACTCGAAACACTATTATTATTTTCAAATTTATTCTAATTTTGCTAATAAAAATACTAATATTTTTAAAACAGAGACACCTGTCTCAATCAATAAAAGTTTTACAAGGTGTTGAAAAATACTATTTTTTTTCTCGATTTGTTAGCGTTCTATAAATCCTTGAATTTTTTTCGCCTAGCGAAACAAAAGCGGCATATAAATTATCGATTAAAGTTTTAAAATATATACCGTGACAAACTCACTGACTTATGGGACGTTAACGTGATTATTAATGTTTAATGTGATTATCAATGCTTAACGGCGATGAGCGGGAATTCAATGATTTTTGCGGCGCTATTGTGGCAGGGGTGGACAGATCGAAACGGATTAAACACGGTTTGATGAAAAAAACTGATCTACTTTAGCGTCTGCTAGCGTAATTGAAGTTCGCAAATGCGCGATTTCTCGATTCGGACGATTAAAAACCAATCGATGGCCGCAACGATGAGCAGCAACGTGCCGTCGCTTCTGGCTTCGTTAAAACGGCATAGATAAGAGCTATTAACATCTCACGAGCCAGGTTGCAGCCTGGGTGAAGGTAAGTGCATTGAACTGCTGTCGAAGCGCCCTGTACGCATCTACTAGCTCCCGTCTGTTTACATACCTGGGTACTCGGATACTAGTATGAGGAGATGCTGAAAAGAGGGGTATGGATACCGTGAGAGTCTTAGGAGGAATGAGAGAAAGGGACGGAGGGAAACGTAACGTGGTGGTAAATGAAATATCGATGTACCACACGTACCCTACAGAGAAACGCCATTACGTTAATCCCGCTTTGAGAGGAGCCGGGGATTTTTTCGTGCTCACCTGCGATCTTTGCGCGAATCTCTCGCGGCCCCCCTTCCCCCTCACGACTCTTCGTCGTCCGCTCGCGAAGAGCGAAAAGACGTAATTAGCTGTTTGTCAATCGTTCGGCTGCCATGCAGAAATGCCGCGTGACCTTCTTGCGCCTCGAAAGTAAATTGTCGCTCGCTATACAGCGCGTGTCGGTACACAAGCGTAATTACGAGTCTCTGTCGCTTACGAAGTTAACGATGAATTAATTGCAGACGATAAATTTAGAGTCAATTTCTCGTTAGCGAACATTTTAACGCGTTACTTTCTGTTTATCCCATACAGCACGGAAAGATTGCAGCAACACTGCAGAAATATTTCATCGCAAAGTTTTGCAACATTGGAAAAAAACGTTGCGAAATGTTGCAGCAATGATGAAACGTACGTCTTAAAAAAAAAATTCCAATGCAGTGTTGCAACAATGTAATGTGTTTTAGTATTTTTGATAATCTCGATAGATACATCGTGGAAACTATGGCATCATAAATTGACAAAACTTTCGTAATAATTGCACTCGGATGATACGCCTTAACGCAGCAGTTTTGTTGAAATAAAATTTCTGAATAGTATTTGTGACAAATTACACAAATTTAAAGTGTAATTACTTTATAATTATTAAAAAACCGTTTGATTTTTTATTTAAAATTTTGCCATGCTGAATATTTTATATTGTAATATTTTTATATTATATTTAGAAATAATTATGTATTTTTTTGTAAGCATATATATGGATTAATTATATTTCTGAATGTTTTACATATAAATCGACTAAAATATTTTTCTTAATTATTGAATAATTTCTTCCAAATTTAGCAAATATAACACTAAGATTATTGGCGATATCGTTATAGTTTTATCGAAATAATATTTTGAATTTAATTTAATTTAATGTTTAATTTTGCAAACAGTTATCAATATTTTATAAAAGATTTTTCTATATTTCTACAATATTTCTACATTTATCTTTGTAAATATACCTAATGATTGCAGATTATAATTTTTATGCAAGATTGTCATATAATATAATAAATATTGTTCCATCGGAGAATATTCCACAGACTCCTTTTTATTAATACATTTCGATACATATAACTTTCAATTATATTATATATTCCTGAATTAATTATTACACAGAAAAATTAAAAAATTTACTGCCAAAATACATCTCATTCACTTTTCTTTTTCAACTCAATTTTAGGGACTCGTCTTTTCAAGGAATCACTTCATAAAAAATGTGGATAAAAAATCTTATGATGCTGTTACTTTTATGTTTTGCGCGATTTATTAAATTACGTATAAAACTCTGTCTGGTTCATCAGGTGGCGATGGCGCACACTGCTAGCGTATGCGCTGTGTGGGACATCTAATTTTTTTTAATATGAGAGATTTTAAATATTAAACAGAATTTCTTTTTTTATGTTGAATTTATGTAGAAAGATAAAATAATTTCATTTGTTGCATATCAAAGTTTCTCAACTTTCGTTCCATGTACATTAATTAATATCAAGCTTGAAAAGCAACGACAGACTGACAGACATCCTATGCATGTAAGCAGCTTTGTGTAAACTTGTTAAGTATTTAGATGAAAATGATCGCCAGTACGTCCCTCGCTAATTAACTCATCGTGTATCTACACAACAAACTCAAGCGGCTACGGCGAAAGGGAAGGTGATCTTAACGCAATAATAGCGGTATCGAAGAGAAAGTGGTAAAAGTCAACGTCGAAAGGGTCGCTGTCACCATTTTGAACAAGCACTTGTCGCCATTTTGCCGGCGATAAATTTCTTCAGTCTCAGACCGAAGTCTCGAGGCCGTAACTTCAATGGTTTCCTTTACTTCAGCATCGATTCTTAATGACCTAGGATTACGCGATTTTCCCTGACGCGTGAAAATTACGCCGTTCAAAATGGCGGCTTGCGACGCCATCCAGCGTCGAGGAAAGAGAGAGAGAGAGAGAAAGAGAGAGAGAGAGATCATGCGGTCGACCTGGTCCTGGGCATGTCGGCCCCGAGACCGCTGTCCTCGCTCGGCGACCTATACTCCTGGTTATCCCGCGGTAGAAGAGGGCCCGTCACTCCTAGGGGATCTCCCTCGACGTCCACCAGTCGTCCCGGACGGCAACAACCACCGGGCACACCCCTCTGCGGGAAATCAGATGTCCTGTCATGCCGTGCGCCCTTTCCGTTCATCGCGTAAAAAGAGAGGGTGCTTTCTTAGTTTTTCTTTTCTCGAACGAGGGGCGATCGGCCGATCGATGATTTCGTCGCCGCGCTGGCGAGAAGATATACGAAATATCCCTCCCACGGACCGGTCTTTGTCTCACTCTAATCCGCAAATATTTATTGTTACGACATCGTCATTTTTGTTTTCGCGTATATAGCTACACCCAGAGAAAAATTATGTTTGGCTTAATAAAAACGTTTCTTTAACCCTTTGGGATCCAATTCTTTTTCTTTTTCCTTTGATAACTATTTTTGACAATTTTTACTTATTGATGTAAAATGGAAGTTGTATGTGGTTTCTTGGAGTATTTGATGGGACGTGTATGTATATCCCGTTGGGATCCAAAGGGTTAACTTAATTTTTTTAAGTTGAAGTGAAAATATCTTTGCAGAAAATAAAAATTTATTTAATCTCAAGAAACAACGTTATTAGACTTTCTAAAAATAAGTAAATTATTTGTTTAATTTAAACATATAATTTTTTAATTAAAAACAATATTGATAGAAATGTAAGAAATAATTTAGTTTTTCTGGTTTTTATAAAAATGTATTTTTTTCATTTAAAGAAAGATTTACGTTGCACAATCAAACTAATAAAATTAATTCTAATAAAAGGAACAATTACAAAATTTCTTCAAAGATACTTTTCTTTAACCGTATAGCAATGCACAAATTTTTTGAATTAAATAAATATTTTTTGACTAAAAGAAAAACCTTTCTTCAGGTGCATCTTTCCGTAATTTTGTCAACGATAAAGTAGCGATTGCAAATAAGAAAAGGATAGAGACAAATTCAGTAACTTAATTAAAATTTAAAGAGATAAGTTATCAGAGATTATCTTCATTCATTTAATTAATTTAAATAAAGGTATGTGTCATATGTGTAATTAAAATAAAATTGAAAAAAGAAAGTTACATATTTATTGGTGATATATATATATATATATATATATATATATATATTGAAATAATAAAAATTCTAGTTAATTGCGTGTGATGAAAATTAACAATTACGGTAATGACAAAGGAAAAACAAAACAATTTCAGTTTTTAATTATAAATAAAATGATTATAAAATGAAATGACATATTTATTATTTAATATCATATATTTTTAAATAAAATCATTATAAATTAATTGTAATTTATTGATGATTATTGAAATAATAATATAAAAGAAATAATTATATAAAATTCCGATAAAAATAGATTAATAATAATAATAATAATAATAATAATAATAATAATAATAATACGTGACACAAGTCTCTTTATGTTTTGATGCCTCGAAAAGTAAAGGCACATTAAATGACGCGTGCTTTATACATTTAGGTTAGCCGCTTCACGCGGCTCATTAACCCCAGTTAGCATTGATCAGCTCAGACCCGTCTGATTTAGTAGCAATTGCAGTTCAAGCACCAGCGAAATTAGCAATTGCACGACAATTCATCATCGATCGACGTGTCGCACGTCGTTCTGCCGGCAACATTTGTCTCCGCGTGCAGCTGACACTTGATTTACGATGCTGCACCGAGGTTTCCGGACGCGCGTGGTCTCTTGAATGAGGGATCGAAACGGTCCACAGCTGATTCACACGCGTCTCCGCCAATCGAGATGCAGCGTCGTGAATCGAGCGTCGATTCATCGGGCGTCAATTTTTCTAGTCGTACGGAAACTCGCGGGCGAAAAATTCGCTTCGATTTCGTTACTTGCGCGAGGTAGTCTTTCTTTTTTTTTTGCGATTTTCTCGCGGAACGCTACTCATTGTCAGTCTCTGATCTTCGCGATCGCTCAGCTCGCGCAGAAACCGCGAAACGGAACGAGCGTCTCGGGTCTCTTAATGTTGTTTTTAGTGAGAGAGAAGGTGGGAAGACGTGATGTCTGGCGAGCACAGCAGCTTTCTACTTGTCTGTTAGTAGCAGGCATCTAACAGATCGTATCCAACTAACGATAAGAAGGGAGAGAATGTATGTGCAAGAGCGCAACATTTTCTCACAATGAGAAATCTTAATTATACACCTCCGTTTTAATTGCGGTAAAGACAGCGACGTTCGTACAAATGTAGTAAAATTGTTTTGGTGCATAATTATAATTACTTTAAAAATTACACTGGAAACTGGGTCACAATACATAAACCTCATTACACGTAGAGCATTATTTATATTCTGCATTCTATACTTACATAATTTATACTATAATTTACTTGTTATAATATAAATTACATTTCCGCCTAATTACAATTATGCAGCATAATCATAAACACCCGATGCTTTGCCCTCAATTACTCACTGTCGATTCCTTCGACTTTATTAAAATATGCAGATTAATTAAACGTTCTTCTGTCCTTCTATAATTATCCCAGATAAACCAGCATAATTATCATAATGTGCAGTAACCAATTACTTAAAAACTTTGAAGTCATTTTATTATTTTATTTATCGTATTTATGAAAGCAGATATTTTAAACATTTAACCAATTATAAAATTTATATCATGCAATGATCAAATCTTTTATCGTGCAGCTGTAACAATATACGATATAAAAAATTATTATTGGAATTATTATCGTTATGTGAAACATTTATACAATATTAAATGCAATATATTATATATAATGGTGCAATTATACGGTATCATAGAATATAGAAAATTGAATGAATTTAAACTGGCTCTTTATTGCTACGTAAAGTAAGATTAGTGTATTCTGTTAAACTTACAATTAGATAAATTGAAGTCAATTTTGATGCATGGAATCTTTATTTTTTACTCAATATGAAAAATAATTGTTGTAAATATGCGAATATTTTTTTAAAAATAAATTAATACAATTTTAAAACAAATTCTGTTAATCTCATATGTCTATTTATCTTTCTTATTTCTGCATAACTACGACTATGCTACCCGAGTACTCACGTGATAGAGGCAACCTTTTTGAATTATATGATTCAATATGAGGAAAAGTTGTATTTAAATCTATGTATTAGTTTATCTGGGTATGTCTATAATAAGAAAAAAAGAATAATGAATGATGAATGAGAAAATAGTCCCGACAGAATTCAATACGAAGGAATCGATTCTCGAATTGCCGGCAAACACGGACTGATCGCAGGTAGCAAAATAGCGCAGCATATAAGCGAGATTGCATAAATAATAGTAAGAGCAGTAGCGGTGAAGTATAAGAGTCGATACAAGAAGATGAAGAAGTGTACAAAGTAGAAGAAGAGCCCATAGCATAATTCCAGAGGAAGTAAAAAGTAAGAGGAGGACACGCCGAGGGAAAAGCTGCTGCTTGGACGAACAAAATTCGTTCGAATAAATCATCGCGTCTATCAAACAAACAGCGCAATTAATAATAATAAATTACTAATTAACTTTTTACTACGACTAGTCCTATCGTGGGAAACGCTGTGACGCTAAAAGCGCATGTAAATGGATACAAAGCGTTTGCTTCTAAAACAAAATAGAGGAATCAACCAGAACGAAGAGTGGAACGAAAAGAGAGATGGATGTTTATACTTAAAAGTCACACATGATTTATCTCACGGCATTTCCTTTTTTTACGACGTTACGTAGAATTCGTTAGCGCTACTACTAAAACTGGCACACGTGCATTTTTCTCGTTTGTCATGGAAGAAATTCAAAGGCGTGGCTCTCAAACCGCGCCAGTACAAGCGCGTGTGTTACGTATTCGCGAGGTGTGACGCGTCAGAAAGGGCCATTAAACGTTATCAGCGCGGCAGAAACGTGGCAAAATTGTTCATCGCACTGGGGGCGCAACGTCATTTGCCCGAGACGACGGATCCGATATTTCCTCGTTGTACACGGAGCGAGTTTTGTTCATCATCAGGCAGCTGTTGTTCTCAGCGCGCGGAAGAAGAGAGAGAGATGTAGAGAGAAAGAGACACGGGGGGGGGGGGCTGCAAGTCATTTTCTTAAAAGACGAGTGTCATGCTTTGTTCGAAGGAGAAAGGTATAACGACAGACCGGAACGATCAAACGGAACAGGATCGATCGTATAAAGGTGATCGATATTGCGCGCTTCCCTTTCTCTCTCTCTCGATCGAGAGCGGCGCAAAGGATTCTCTTTCGCGAAGCGCGACCCTCAAGAGGATCGCGGAGATCCTCCCGCCGAGAGGGATCCTTCGTTCTTCCTAAGAGCGTCTTCCTGTATGCGTGGCGCTTCTCCGTTCCCTCGCACCTCTCCAATCGATTATATATATGTATACTTGATCGCGGACTTTTCCATCCTGCTTCGACCGCCGGTCGCATCTGTGTGTCGGTCGCCGATAACGAGCGATAACTCGATTCCCGAATGTCCGTTCTCATATTTGTCGTTTTGTATCGATTTCCCTTGGGTCCTTCATTTTCACATTGCAAATCTCTCTTGCTTTTGCGCCGAAATTATTTGTATTGCGTAAAGATATTTAAATATAAATGCTGAAATTTCACGTTGATACTTGAATACTAAGGTATATTTAGTATTTAGCGTATCAAGTCACAATACTCAAATACTGAGGTATTTGGTATTTAATGTAACAGTGGTGATACTTAAACACTGACAAAGAAAAATTGTGGACCCGGAAATTCAAAAAATTATGAAACTTTGATAATCATGGAGGATTTTTTGATATGTAATAAGTTATTTTCTTTCTTGAAAAAATCGACTCTTGAAAATTGGTCTGTTTTTCGTTTTTATTTTATCATTCATTAAAAAGAGATAGAACAAAATTTTGCATAGTAAATGTATTTCTCTTAATGAGCTTCATTGATTATAAAACTTAATTAATTCTTAAAAAAATTATTAAAAACGTATTAAGAAAAACAGTCAATTTTCAAGGATTGATTTGTACCTCTTTGAAGTTAATTCGGGCAGCAAAAAATAATTCATATACTACATTTCACAATATTCTCTACGTATTGCCAAAGTTTCATAATTTTTTCAGTCTCCTTTACCTTGTAAGATATATTTAGTATTTTGTATAACAATGATACCTAAATACTAAACAATATAATAGTATTTTAAGTATATTGCAATAAGTTACTGTTTATGAGAATATATATTTCATTTTTTTGTACTGTATATTTTATTACTTTGATTTTTCTAACAAATTCACATTACTCCAGTCACCAATTTCTATCGTAATACAATAAAATTTGACTTTACGATGCAGTATTGTTTTCCGAAATTTGATACGACAGTCAGACAAGTTCTGCTTTCTGTCGTAACAATTATTTCGAGCTATTCTGCTGAGTGTCATAAATTATGGCGCTTTTGTTACGAATTATTAATCGCTGTAGGACATTTCTCTTGGGATTGGCTCCCTTTGTTCGCATAGTTTCGCTCGTTCTCGGGGAGACGATAATTTTCCTAACGGCCGCAATTTGTCGATTAGGGACACGCGCGCGCAACGAGGAACTTTCGGGTGAATATTTCCCTGTTGCTCTCCACGCGGGGTCCATCGACAAAGAGCGGGCGTACGCCAAAGCGATTTCGAGTGTCCCGGTAATTAGGGTGAGCAAAGATTCACAGAACAGTGAGTGAAGACAAAAGAAAGAGAGAGAGGAAAAAAAACCTCGGTTCCATACATCATCGTCGTAGAGAGTTGAAGGCAAGAGAGTTGAAAACAGAAAAACGTGTACATGTACGTATGCCTGTATACGTGGAGTAAGTGACAACGCGCCGGGTGAACGCGGAATTTACGCGTGTGACACATGTGTCTGTATGTACGTGTTCATGTGTGAGTTGCGTTCTATGTAAGCTCGGGGGATATGAATAGAATATGTAGGAAAGAGATGAGTTTAACTTACCGGAAGATCGTGCAGCGAGGGAGTTACTATCAGGTCCGAGTGTGCGCGGTCGCCTTTTCTCTGGAAAAATAAACACGAAGCGCCGTTTTGAAAGCACGTCTTGCCAGACTTTCGGCTTTCCATCAAGACCTCCTGCCTCCTAAATCGCGCGATTCACGTTCTCCGGCGTAACGGCACGGCGCGGTCGTAAACCGCCGTCGGGTTAAAATGAGGAGAGCTCCCTCGACTCTCTATCTCAATTTTGATAATCTTTCTCTAAGGAAATAAATTTTACTTGTTTTAAGTAAATGCGTTTTCTAGAATTATAACATATATATAAATTCGTAGAAATAATTACTTCCAACTATAAATACCTTTTTGCTCCAATAAAATATTATTTGTTGAAAACAAATTATTTATCAATGAAGGAAATGAATGAGATTAATGTAATGCACTTTTAATACAAATACATAGTGAGTCGTTTGAAGAATCCATTTGTTAGTTGCAAGTAAATCGATATTTTTATTGCAAGAATCAGTATTTTCGACATTTTTCCTCAATAACGCTTCCTTAATTTTATTTAATGTTTATTTTTTTTTATTATATACCACTTTAAGAGACAATTTGTTGGTTTTAGAAAACGTTTATTAATAAGAAAATTATTTTTATGTATCAATTAAACGCCTGCCAGACGATTAGAAACAATTTATTTGAAATAAGGAAAATTTTGCTTGAAATAAGTGAATTTTGTTTCGTGTATTTCCAAATTGGGAGACAAAAAACTTGCTAGAGGATTATTTTAAACTTAAATTTCTATAATTATACATTTATCAAGAAAAGTGTTAATATTAAAAAAATTGTCTCGAGTGAAGACCTCTGTCGAAAATAGATTTCATTCTTCATTTTAAATTTAATGATTAGTTCTATTATTGCCACGATAAAAATAATGGGATGCATTTCTAGTTGCATACAAATGCGTTATTCCGAGGTTTGAATTGATTTCAAACTAACTATTATTCCGAACGTTTTAATTTGCATACGTTAATATTAATAATGCGCAAACTTCATTGCATACGTTAAACATTTTTTTGTATGTACCTCGCTATTATTATTATGTCATTCGAATTCTTAGCAATTTGATTTTTTTTTTAAACTACTATTACAGTTTTGCTGCATTAGAAATACTAGTAGCTCCGTTGAAAATTACAATTTCCGGACACACTCTCTCTCTCGTGATTTGAATATCCCATATGAGTTGAATATTCGACATAAATTGA
The DNA here is from genome assembly GCF_016802725.1 of Solenopsis invicta. NCBI lineage: Eukaryota > Metazoa > Arthropoda > Insecta > Hymenoptera > Formicidae > Solenopsis > Solenopsis invicta. The sequence continues at coordinate 4,550,265 of NC_052676.1, read as the reverse complement.
ATTTCCGTTGTGACTCAAATTTCCATACGATTTTGTTCATTCGGAATATTCTCAGCACTTCAGAATTAAAATTATTTCGTTTAAAGATCACTTAGGAACTTACCCTGGCCATTGCTATTCTGGGTCGGTAAACGAGATCGTCGAAGGCCGCTCTGTCCTTGTTGTCAACCAACTCCCTGAGCTCCGTCAGCAGCGTCAGTTTCTCGTGGGTGTTGAGCAGGTCGCTCAGACTGACGATCAGGTCCTCTATCGTTAGCCTTCTCGTCCTGTAATCCGCCAGGAGCTGAGAGAGCGCGGCACGTTCGCTCCTGGCGAGGACGACCCGCGCCTTCTCCTCCACCATGGCAGCGGTGGCCGCCGAAATGGTGTGAATGCCACCCCGGTGCCTCCACTCATTTGTGCTGCTCCTTGATTTTCGAAAAATCGATCGAGGATTAAATCGGATGATGTTGGATAAAAATATTTAAACGACCACGAGGTCGAGAGATGAAATTACAAATAGATCCGTAACATGGCATTGACCTTAGGAAATTCAACGCTTTGCAATTCTCACTTTATTCGTGGACTTTAAGAATTTATTTGTGGTAGGCTAATTAATTTTTGCAGCTATTAAACGTACGGAGATTGTATCGAAATTTAAGTTGATGGAAACGATTCACGTGAATTTTGTCCTGGTACATGTGGCGATATAATGATTTTAATCAAGTTAGTTACATTTAATATTCACGCTTTAATTAATCAAGATTTACCAGCAAATATTACCCTTATACTATGATATACGTTTAATTATTGATTTAATTAATGTTATTATAATTAATTCAAACAACATTTTTATATAACGGTTTTATATAACGATTAATATTAACGGTTGAAAATCCTCCCAAAAATTTGAAAATTGAACCAAGAAAAGCGACTGGCGTCAAGTATAGTTTTTATAAATTTTTAATATTGTACGTTTTTAAAATACGTAAAATTTATTTCTGTTCTTCATCTTCTCTTTGCTTTTTTTGTACATCACTAGTGTGGATATGATATAAATTTTATATATAAAATAAATGAAAAATAATATTGAGATATACGTATATTTTTTATTATCTTTTTTTAGAAAGGTAACTTTTTATAATTATTTTTTATACAAGATGAACAAAAAGTCTTGGTCGGTAAAGCATTTCGAAATCAAGATATTTGAAAAAAAAATCTTTCATACAAAAGTATAGTATAGAAAGGAACATAAAGGAAATAATACCAATATAAGATTGATATCTGATAATAAAACTAGTAAATGTTGTAAATAAGAATGCGTCATTTACAAAAGCACATTCACTATTTTATTTTGGTGGTCTCACTTGTTCTCACCTTATTGTTATTTATTAATTATTTAATATTTGATTGCTTTTTCAATAAATTATTAATAATGTAAGTATCAGTTAATAGTTCCTTATATTTTTGATTACTTTAATATTTTCAAAAATAATTTAACAGAACACAGGTATGCTTTAGACGACCGATTTTTTAAATCACACCTTTCACAAGAAAGGGTAATATAAAAATTTATAATAATTTATTACTGAAAAATTTAACATGTATTAATAAAAAAAACATCAAGCTGCAATTTCGAACTTTGATTTGCATCTAAAACAGCACCAAATGCAAAATATAATAAAAAAATAGCTTAAGTGACATGCATTTGGCAAACCTCCCTTATATTAAAAAAAAATCATATAATTCTAATGTCTTATTTTTAAGATATGTTATCGATACTTTTTGCTTGCACATAAAAAATATATATTTTTTAAATATAAAACTAAATATATATTTTTAGGTATATTGTACATGTATAATATAGATTAAATTGTTTATAAAATTTATCAAATCATATTTGAGACTTACGTGGGGCTGGGTGGACGATGATTTCCGGGACTTTCCAGAAGTAAGGGATCATGCTCCGGATATCTATTCGGGATCACTATAGGCTGGCTGGTGGTACACGAATGGGGCACTTTGCCAACGTCGCGTATCAGCAGGCTCATCCTCTTGTTGGTCTTCAGTATCTGAACAGCCTCATCGTGCGTTGCCTCCTCGAAGCTCTGCCCGTTCACTTCGATGATCTGATCGCCCACCTGCGGTCATTCAGGAATGCCTCGTATTAGAGCTCGAGCCTCGAACAATGGGATAATTGAAAATCGTTAACGAAGCGGAACACGGTCGCAATAAAATTATAATACAATCATTTATTATAAAATTATTAAGGAAAGCTTTATAAATGAATGAAAAACAGTAAACGTTAATAGACATTCGTCACATTACAGTACATTCAACAAAATACACTTTTGCTAGAAATCGCGCTTGAATTGGTCGCTCATTCATTTCTCGGGGATCGGTCGGACCCTCGAGAGATCCCGATCTAGTCGAAAAGCATGATTCTCACGAGGAGTCCGGCGCGGTCGGCGACGCTGTCCTTGTCGACGCCCGTCACGTAGATTCCGAGGCCGTATTCGAGGCCGCCACGGATCATCAGGCCTAGAGATTGGCCGGGTTCGATGCACAGCTCAACCTTCCGCGTCCTCGGTCCGTAGCGGGAATCGCGGGGCGGATTAAGGGGCGGCGGAGACGCTGGACGACCTTGGCGATCCATCCAGCTGCAGGACTGCTGACGGCCCGACGACGACCATACGGGGTGACCGCCCCGGCAGCGGGGGTCCAAGGCGGGTCCTCGCACCGTCATGCTCAGGGTTCTGCAGGACTTCAGCATCTGTCAGAGTGCGAAAAAAGAAATGATGTATAATATCTTGGGATAAGGTCAGGGCAACGGAAGGGGACAGAACGGAATTATCAGAGAGTGATTGGTCCTTGGAGACTGCAAAAGCGATAGAGTCCTTGGAAACTGCAAAAGCGATAGAGCTTTGGAAACGTATTGTTAAAGAACGGATAAAACGGAAAGGAACAGGATGTGAATTAAGGAAACTAAAGAGTCAGATTGTTAAAAATTTTTGATAATTTTTTGTGACAAATTGAATCTACGAAAAATAAATGTGAAAGTGAAATTTTGAGGGATATTTTTACAATATATTAATAGTAGAAAATTATATTTTTTATTGACGAATATTTGTATATAATAAATATGTGGATGAAGTATTCTCTATTTCTTTAACAAGATTGTCGTGATTAATAAAACAGCATTATCAAAGAACCAATTTTCAATTTGAATTTATTGTTAATAACTGTTGTCGTTTTGTTAATTTTTATTTGAGTTATTTTTAGAGATTCACCTAATAACAATGGACCTTTTGAGATTTCTAGTTAAAATTTGCCATGATCGAGCTATCAAAAGCGAAAATGTTGCAAAACGAAAGAAATAGTGTATACTTTAACTATATACTTACATATTTTTTTGTTAAATATATATATATTTATGTAAATATTTATGGATAAAAAAAACATTTTTCTATACTTTATATGTTGAATAAATATCTCTCAAAATTTCACTTTCGTACATAATTTATACGTACAAAATTATTCGTACAAAAAATTGTCAAAGGCAAATACGATTTTCTGACAATCTGATCTCCTATCCTTCAAACCCCTTAAAGGATGGGAAATCTGCACGAGTTGTTTGAGCACTCGCGGGACATGGATTCTCTGCGGCGGAAATTAGTCGATATCTTTCATCGTCATTTATGAACTTCTAGAATACTTTGGCAATCAAGAAGGCAGGAAGTATTAACATCTTTCAACATCATTTATGAACTTCTAGAATACTTTGGCAATCAAAGCAAGAAGTATTAATAATATTCTTCAAATCACATATTTTTGAGAATGGACACTTTGGGACGTTTTTAACAATTTTTTACTAATAAAATTAATTTGCAGTTTAACATTAAAGACGTATCGGATATTATTTACTTTGTACGGTTTCTACAAAGTAAATAAAATTTGGAAATGTGTTAATATTAACACTTTAAATATGTTGTATAAAAATGTATTTTTATAGTTTATTTATTTACTCTATTATTTACTTTATTTGGTATTAAAAATTAAATTTTTCACAACTATTAAGAAAAATCTCAATGTTTTTGTGTAAGTACTTGTACTGCTCAAGATGATTTATACAAAATTTTATTGTGATTGTCTGTTTAGTTATTTTGTAAATAAATTATTTTACAGAGAACTAATCTCTGTATTGCAATAAAACTTTACATAAACCATGTTGAATATTTAAAGTACTCAAATAAAAAATTCAGATCATTGTTTCATTATTAATTATATTTGCATTAGAGCACATGTCTACTTATTACTAAAATAACTTTTTATGTAAAAGAAAATTGCCGTTAAATTGTTTCTACTATCAAATGTAATGTAAAACAATCTGTAATTTTTTTTATAATTTTCTTAATGTTTTGTGAAGTGTTCTAAAAAACATTTTTAATATTAATGCACACGTGCAATTATGATTTAATATTTAAACCTTTTGAAGTACAAAGAGAAATTTACATATGTTTGAAATGTTGTACACACACACTATTTACAAATCCTCATGTAATTTTCATATTTGCATGGCACGTTTTACATTATTCGACAGCTAATACCACGTTGCATAACAGAAATTTGTCGGTGCATAATATAGAAAGAATTAATAGTAAAAATTTTTCCCTAAGTATATAATTTCCATATTTGTCCTAATATATTCAGATATCACGCGCTTCTATCAAAGCATAGAAGTATAATAAAAAGTATGCATATGTGTGCGTAGATATAAATAAATTTTTATGAAAACAAACTCATTTCCAACAGCGGAAGGGAAAATTGAGGAAATAATAAAGGAAAGCACGACGCTTTAAGATCGATGCCTTGCGAAAACACGCGGCAGGGGGTAGGTAAATGAAGAACAGCGGAGCGTTCAAAGTGGACCGTTTATAGGTAAAATAGATGAAGTTAACGAAGGGAAACCGACGAAGACGTGTTTCGCGGCGATGTGACGCCACTCGGCGGCTAGCAGGATATCGATCCTCCTGGTAGAGCCCGTGACGTCATATCCTACCCTATCCTTGACCCAGCCCGGATCGCGACGTCCCTACGATCCCGTGGTTTCTCGTTTCTCGTAAAGATGCGGGCCTCTCGCGGCACCCGCTTCTTCTCGCAACGCGACACGAGCGGCATACGGGAAACGACGATTTTCCGCCCGTTGCACTCGTAACGCCGGAAACGCGTTAGAGTGAGGAAACATAAAAATGCCATCTCATTTCTGCGACGATGGCGGAATCGCATTTGGCGAGTGTATTCGCCATCGCGACTCGATCCCGGAGATGCGCCTTTCGGGACCGTCTCGTATCGTAAACCGCGTGTCTATCCATTTCCCCATCCGACCTACAGTCCTCGGAATTGCATCGCGCAAATTGGACGTACTGTTTTACATGCGAAAAACACTCGCGCAAATGGAATTCCCAAAAATTTTGCCAGCATTTGAACAACACTGCGCAGGCTTACACAGGATTAACTTTTCTAAACTCTGGCCTTAATAGTTCGGTGTATGAAAATACACTGGCTCATTTTTGTTCCTTTTCTTCCTGCTTCGTTCTCGATGAAATGTAAAAGTATATCATATATTGTTTCTTTTTATTTTTTATTTATTTTTTTTCACCGAAGAATTAAATTGCCTATAAAAGCAATTGCGCTTCTGCAGTAAAATTATGCGATATATTTGCATAAAGCTTGAAAGCACACATAAATGTAGTAAACATTTAGATCCCTTCTTTAATGGGATTTAAAGTTACAAATGCCAAGTTTAAAACCTGATCCGAGCCTTTCTCCAACGTCAAATAAAATCCACGAATAACTGAATGTTAAGAAGCTGTTACTCATTATGAAGGTGTCAAGTTAAAGTAGTCCATTGTTCAAATTAATATTGTTGATGTTGATAAGGAAGACTCTACTTGAATTTTGTAATTTTACATCCCATACTGACAGGGATCCGAAGAAGGATTCAGACATGAGGACAATTTGTTACATTTATCTATTTTCAAGTTTTAAATAGAAAGATACCTTAATTCTTTAGTGATTTGTTGATACTTGTCCGAGTCAATTTTTATTCTTTTCTTGACTTACATATAAAATTTTAATTCATCTCAGATATTTTGATGTCCTAATTTTTCCTTTCATCAAAATATTTGCTTTTGATTTCTATTTCTAGTAACAATAGTTAAGGAATAATGAATTCATCAATTAATAATAATATATAACAATAATGTAATAATAATATTATAAAACGTCTTGAAATTCGCGAATCAAAATATTATAACAAGAAAGTACTCGAAAAATTAAATAAAATAATTATTTGTATAATTTTATTTAGAGCACATGTTTAGTTCTCATTGAAATAATTTTTTCTTGAGATAGAAAATTACCGCCAAATTTTTTTACGACTTTTAAATGTAATATAATAATCTGTAATTTTTTAATAATTTTCTTAATGTTTTGAGAAACAGCTTATTCCTTCTTAAGACTGATTAATCACAAAGTACATTTTGATTCGCGTATTGCAGGGTATCGTGTATATTAATTATACATATAATAAAAATTTTAAGAATACAAAGTAATTATTATTTATATTAACTCCTCCTAATTAATTTTTATTTATCTTTCAGTAATAGTTTGTATTTGTAATGCTAATTGCAAGTCCTTTATTTCTCAATCTGCTCTGTCACATAGAAATATATCATTTTTCAAACTTTCATCAACGGCGGCCAACGGCCACCGATATTGCCACCGATCAATCTTAAAAATCTATTTACATTTCGGAAGCTCTACATCCGTGCAACCAGTGACACTCTTATCGCGTCGTGTCGCATCGCGTACGAGGGAAATTAATATCAGATTAGCTGTCGAGAACAGATGAAATGCTGAGGGCGCCAGCTGATTCCGTGATCGGCGTCCATCTCCGCCCGACCGATTAAATAAATAATTCATGGAACGAGAAATCGAAGCCGTTCGGCCGATTCGAATCAACCGAGACTAGGGCTTCAAGACCCATCACGTTATCGCGTTCGACATCCGCCACCGTCGATACTTCTCGCGTCGCGTATCATCCGCGAGACGCTCGCGTGTCGTCATACTTTCGGTCGTCCGGAAGTGGTTGTCTACGAGAGATCCGCGAGTTACGATGCCATCCGGCGGATATCGCTCTGATCGCTTCAGCCGACGAAATCGTTTTCTAGGTCAGCCGGATTGACTCGTGTCTCACCACTACTATCGATAAATTATGAGAGATATAGCCCGCGACATCCTGCAGAGTCGACTTCTACAGACAGACGTCGCGAGTTTTTTGTTCTTCTCGCATCTTCAAACTGAGGAGAGCAATTATTGCTAAATAGAAGTCTTTTCAGCTTGAAAAGAAAATGGATCTAAAGTACTGTATTCATTTTGGAACTTTATGTTAATTGCTTAATGATGTGATTTGATGATCACAATGATATTTTGGCCATAAGAAAATTTTATAAAATTTTATAATAAAAGTGAATAAAGCTTACTCAATTAATTTTATTTTTTTTTAATCTTTCTGAGGATATTAAAATAAATTAATAAGTGAGAATAAAATATTTATTTCAATAAAACAAAAGTATATTAGCTTATATTATCATAGAGAACATCTGTGAATAAACAAAAAAAATGTTTAACTCATGTTGCACTTTATTATATGCATATTTATATAATAAAGTCCGAATAAGAAATTAAAAATAACGGAGAAATTAAACATCATCTTATAAATAAGTTTTAAAATAACTATTAAACAAAAAAATAAAATTCCTTAGAGTTTACTGTACATCATAATTATCGTTAACTTTGATTTTTAATTAATCTCAATTAATTTTTGGAAATTTCTATTCATTGGAGTACAATTTTAGCTTCTCAAAAGTTAGTCACACACATAATAGTGACTATTTAAATGGGTCTCATAATAATTATGTACGTTGTTTTTAAAAAAAGTATATTTATTCCTGAAAATTGATACGTATTGTGGTCACAAGTGGTCACATATTTCACTCCAATAGAATATTAGTATGACAAAACTACAAGAGTTTGTTAAATTTTTTTTTCAAATGTAAGAAAATTAATGTTTCGTATTTTTAATTTTCTGTATAATATGTATAATAGTAAATGGTATGAAGTTTTTAGGATCATTTTCCTTAAAGATAATAAATAATGCTTGATAAATTGAGTTTTATATATAGATACGTTATACACATATATACCGGAATAACTTTACATATAATAGAAATTTCGGAGAGAATATTTCAAGAATTTATAGAATTTTCTTGCCAAGATTCTCTTACATTAAATTCGAAACATTCGAGAGACATACTTGTAGACACAAAGAAAAAGATACTAAAAAAATTCTTTGTAAGATATAAATTTATTTCACTGAAATAAATCTTTATTGAGGCAAAACAAGATTATTTTTAACAAGTAAACCAATGAGAAATAAGAAAAATGAATTATATTTAACAAAAATATCACAATCGTTATCACAATCGAATTTTTTACAATCAATAAATATCGAAGAAAATATAAAAATAACGTTGCAAGCTTGCTTGCTAATATTTCAACTTTTTTCTCAGTCTAATTAACTTGTACATTATACATTAGACTCGTGCATGCATTAATTCAAGTTACTAGGAAATTCGAGTGAAACGAGTGCGCTAATAATAATGAAATCGTAAACTTCTTCCGCATGAAATTATCAATGGCCAGAGAATATCACGAGTTACAACGTCGTAACGAGATTCTGCATAATTAATGTTTCCCTAAAGAGATTTTTTTTCATTTCACGGGGCGTGAACCGTGCTCAGTTATTGGTCGCCTTTTTCCTTTTCGAAGAAAGAGCAGCCGCATTCGCGAAAGCCTCGTGTATTATGTAAAGAGAATAAATGACGGCAGGTTCGCCGGAGGGCGCCGGGACGCTCGGCGCCGTTACGTCGCTCTCGCCCTCGTTCTCACCGACATCGTCGTCGTCGTCGTCGTCCGAGAATATTGGCAAGGGAAGCGGAAGAGAAGCGGCGGGACTCCCGCTCGAATGTGTTGTTTGCGTAGCACGCGTCCTGATGCAATCGCTTCTTGCGAGCATCTCGTTGACGAGCCGTTACGAGATAACGAGTCTCGTCGCCACCGTTATCCTTCACGGCCCCTTACGACCCGGTGGACAGAGCAATTTAATTCTGTTTACGGTGATCGATGCCAGACAATACCGAGTCTCGTCCCGGAGCCTCCAAATTCCGCATGTAAATGTCGGAAGGGGATTTTGGAAACGCGATCGCCGTTTCGACGAGTCCGATATTTCATGTTCTGGTAGTAATGAGTGCTTTTTCATATTTCCAGTTAGCAAATTAGCTATTTGTTTATCTCTCAATTTGTTTATTTATCGAGCTCGATTATTTATAGCAGAACGCTCTGAACCAAAATTAATATTTATCTGAAATTATTGATATTTATTATTTACGCGCGCTTCTCCCACCTGTGTAATTAAAATTACACTGAGGCGTCACACTTGCAAATTTATTTGTGGGATACAAATTTCTTTTACTTAAATAAATTTTTATTTTAATATAGCGAAATAAAATTTTATTCCCAGCAAATAAATCAATCGATTAAAAAAATGAGAGGTGTTTCACCAAAAATGTATATTTTGTCATCAAATTATTTTACAACTAGTAAGTATCGAAGAAGAAAAAAACATTACAAGTAACATTTGCTTGTTAATATTCCGCTCTATTTTCTCGGTGTAAATTGACTGACTGCGTTTCACGAATTGAAGCCGTCCAATCGCGTGCCGTGAATAAGAAAAAGTGCTTCTTACGTCAATTTTTGCGAGGGATGTAGATCATTTTCACATGTGTCACGTGGATATTAGCTCTTTTATTCAGCTGTCGCGAGAGCGCGAGATATCTCCCTGAATAAAAGATGACACCGACGTCCTGGAAGACTCATCGAATTTCGCGAGACTGGCGTGATCAAAGTTGAATCGAAATGAGATGCCGTCGAAGATGCGACATTGACAGAATGAAAGAAACATTCCATTAGAGTATATTATTCCATTCAGTCGAACTATTTTATCTTCGAGACGCTAGATACAGTTAGGATCTTCAAATCTTCGCGCGACAGTCGCTTGAGAATTTTATTTCAAGAATAATATGCAAATTTTTATTAATAATCAATGGCAAAAGGAGATATTTTCTGCAAAATATCGTGGAACAAATTTACTAGATCGAGATGGTTTCGACTGCATCAAATTTACGTCAATATTTTTTCAAAATTGGTTGATTGGATTTATATTCATTGTATCATTATCATATTTATATCATTTAATTTATTTGCTATTTATAACAGCACCATTTATTTTTTAATTATTTATTATTTATTATAATAGTTATTATTGTACTATTATTATTAAGAAATTTTTTTGCAACATGTTACAAAAGATATGATTTAGGCAAACGGTTGTCTAAATTGTATCTGTGGATTCTAAATCATGTCACCTTTAAAAATATTTAATTAAAATAATTAAAAATATAAAGAATCATTAAGTATTACTTATTTTATTAATAATTTATTGGAAAAAGGATCAAATACTTAATAAATAAGAATAATGGAAAGATAAATACTGGCTAGAATTTATTTTCGAAATTGGAACATTTATTCGTACCAATTATTAATTTTATTGATCCTACATTATTATTGTTTATTGTAATAAAATTTGTGATGATATAATTTAGGAAACTTAATAAGTTCTATAAAAATATTGATTGAATTTTTAAAGTAATTACAAATAATTTGTACATATAATAAATGAAAATATTCTACAATAAACCTTTTTTCATTATAATATAAAAATTCAATATAAAATCGTACAATTACATTATTATCAACTCAACCTAAATTGATTAAAAGTAAACTTTAGTTGTACCTAATTTTTGTAAAGTATTATTAACACAAGTATTATTAATACATAAAACAAGATGTACTCTGTTAAACTTTTATAAAAAGTGAAATTTGAGGAAATGAATAAAACTTTGACTATATATAATTATATATAAATATAATAATTGAATATAAAATTATATAAAAGTCTATGTTACTCCTTTCTCATTTATTTCTACCGCTAAATGTTAATATTAAATAAAAATATTAAAAATTTATGGGATACAGGCGACTGGTATGTACTCACCAATTTTCTTTAATAATTAATGAAGAATTAGTGAGAAATATATCGCAGAACAAATTACTAACCTGAGAAAGTTTATAGTGTATAAAATTTGCGTCAATATCTCTTCAAAATTGACTCTTATATTTATCATAACATTTTTATTGCATTTATGTTAGTTTTATGCATTGTTTAAATTTTATTACAGTATAATTGTATTATTATAAGGATTGCGAAAATTCAGCAGAAAAGTAGCACACACGTGCTGGAATAAAAAGATATAAAGAGGGAAAAGAGGGACGTAGAAATTACAAGACTCAAATTAGCGGATTTGCTAAATATTTTTAAATCGTACATAAAGTTTACATTACGACCGAGGGTATATACGGTCGATCGATAGGACTCAGTAAGAAGGCACGTATCGTAGAAGATGCGAGGAAGGGTAATCAGGATGGATATAGATCGCCGCGACCCATTCGCTCACCCTCCCGTGACAGCAATTTTTCCGGAATATCATCGGCCTAAGTCTCTAGAACTCGACCTATATCCTTGCTTTCATTCTACGATCGATTCGCGCAGTTCCTTAGCGTTTCTCCGCGTCGAGTATGTGAAAAAGTATATGGCGAGCGTCGAGCGAACGAGATAAATAAAGTACTTGAAAACGTGAACGCGTGCAATCGCCACAGTCAAATAAAAATATGAAATAAAAATAAAATAAAGAAAATGGGAAGGAAGAAATTTCACGGAAACCGTTTCCATGTTCGCAATTCTGAGCATTTTTACTTTTTATTTGAAGCATATAATTATTCCTTGCTTATACATACGTACGTTGTGTAATTTGCTATTAAAAAAAAAAAAACTAAGGAATTGTGATAATTACTTACATTGCGCTTGAATTTTTACTTACTCGAAGATCTCGGAACTATCAAAATCGAAAGAATGGCAGTTCTACATAACGTGCAATCGACCGAAAGTATCGGATGTCATTACGTGAATTTATATTCGAGCCCGATTTCGAAAGACTGCCGGAAAACGTTCCGAGATGCGAGCCATTGCAAGTAAATAAAAAAGCAAATACCGCGCCATTTTTTCTCCCCCCTCCGCTACTTATCGATGCGGAGCGATGCGAGTAATCGATTTTATTGCTTAAGCAGTTAGCAGAAGCGGAACGCCACTCGCCCCCGAGCACCGGCACGGTCGCGTTCGACATCCGTTATTGATCATGGATCGAGAAGGTAATTCGCCGATAAGAGGCTCGAGCGGTCACAGGAACTGGCTCAAGGATCTTCCCAAGGATCCTCCGATGCCGTGGAAGTGGTGGCGGACGGTTATCGGTCCTCGCGAAACGGAACGGTGTCGCGGAGTTTCACTGATTGCGTCGCGAGCGTAGCGTCATGCGTGAGAGAGAGAGAGAGAGAGAGAGAGAGAGAGAGAGAGAGAGAGAGAGAGACGTGTTTTGATGGGTAAAGAACGAAAAGGAAGTCAATAAAAAAACAAATCGCGCCGCGCGGACATTCCTTCTCCCCGCTGCCCCGCCGCTAACCTGAGTGTCGCCGCGTTGTTATTTACACTTGACTGTAACAGTCGCGCGCCCTGCTCCGCCCGGACGCACACCCTGAGTCCGACGCGTATTAAGGTGCGAGCGCGTCGCGCGACAAGAATGTAGACAGCGTAAATACGTTCCGTCGGAGCATCCCGATTTACTGCGTTAAGAAACGCGACAATGCTCCATTGTCGATTTTTTAGCAAGCGTGCGATCTTTATGCACTGCGTACTTATCGATGCGGAGCGGTGCGATTAATCGATTTTGTTGTTAAATCTAACAGTTGGTAGAAGCGGAACGCGGAACGCGGAATGCGGAATGCGGAACGCCGCTCACTCGCCCCCGAGCACCGGCACGGTCGCGTTGGACATCCGTTATTGATCGCGGATCGAGAAGGTAATTCGCCGCTAAGAGGCTCGAACGGTCCCGGAAACGGGCTCAAGGGTCTTCCCAAAGGTTCTCCGATGCCGTTGGAAGTGGTGGCGGACGGTCATCGGTCCTCGCGAAACGGAACGGGCGTCGCGAAATGTTGCGTTTCTGCAATTGCGTTGCCGCGTCGCGTCTTGTGTGAGGGAGACGTGTTTCGACGGAAAAAGATGGAAAAGACGCGTGTCAAAGGTGCGTGGCGAAAAGTGCGTATCGAAAGTACGAAGGGTGAGAGACGTAGCGTGGTGAAAAGTACTTGGAAGAGTCTCTACGGAGTAACGACTTCGGGAAAATTCCGCGATGCCTACGTCACGCGGCGATTAGTAATGGCGGGCGGGCGGGCGAGCGAGCGGGTGGAGGGGGGAAGCAACGTCTTTTCCCAATTTCCGAGGATCGCCCGGTGCCGTGGAAGTGGTCGCGGACGGTGGGGCCGATCGCGTCCTGGCGAAACGAAATGAGCGTCGCGGATGACGCCGGCGATCGCGTCCTGGCGAAACGAAACGATCGTCGCGGATGGCGTCGGCGCCGCTATCGGCGATCGCGTCCTAGTGAAACAAAATGGGCGTCGCGGAATGCCGTGTTTTGACGGAAATCGCGTCGAAGTGTTGCGTGTGTGAGATGAAGTGTTTTTTGACACGTAGGACAGAAAGGACGCGTGATAAAAAGTGCCTGTAATGAAATAACGGCTTCGAGAAAATTCCAAGATGTCTATGTGGACACGCGACGAGCAGCTAATGAGGGGAGCAACGTATTTTTTTCCAATTTCCGGACGTGATCGTCGAAAAGTAAGTCATAATATAAAGACTGTTTATTTTGATATGAGAATTCTTCGCGAGCGATTTATGGAATAACATGAATTGAACGAGTTCAATTCATGTTATTCCATAAATCGCTCGCAACTTAGTTGATTAGAGACTAGGTCAGATAAAATTATGCATAGAATTTTCTCTTAGAATTTATTTTAATTTAAAAAGTGTGATAGTCGTAGGACAACGTGAACTTTAGTGAATTTTATTATTTTTATTTTTAGTAAAATTTAATTAAAATTTAAGAAAATATAATTAAACTATGGTCACAAAATATTTAAAATTATTTCATATAACAAAGTAATTTAGTAACATTTTTTCAGAAAATTTTTAGAATTTTTTTAAGGCAGAAATTTCTAAAAATCCTAAAAAAATATATAACTAGACCACTTTGTTATATAAAATAATTTTAAATTTTACGAAAATTCGTAAGAAAAGAAATTGTTTTAAGAAAAAAATTCTAAAAATTTTTTTAAGAACTTAGAAAAATGTTCTTTTTTTAAGAATTTTAATAAAATTTAGAACTATTTTATATAATAAAATTTAGAACTATTTTATATAATAAAGTAATTTAATTATATTTTTCAGAAAATTTTAAGAATTTGTTTTATTAAAAAATTTAGAATGTTTTTAAAAAAATTCCAAAAATTCTAAAAAAATATATAGCTAAACTACTTTTGCTAAAGTAGTTAGCTACTTTAGCAAAGTAGTTAACTACTGTTATATAAAATGGTTTTAAATTTTATTAAAATTTTTAAGAAAAGAAATTTTTTTAAAGAAAAATTCTAAAAATTCCGAAAAGATTTTGTTAAAGAAAAATTCTAAAGATTCTAAAAATTTTCTTAAGAATTTTTTTCTTAAAAAAATTTTTTTTTTTAAATCATTTTAGTTAAATTTAGAACTATTTTATATAACAAAGTAATTTAGTTATATTTTTCAGAAAATTTTAAGAATTTTTTTGTTAAAAAATTAAAAATTTGTATTTAAAAAAATTCCAAAAGTTTTAAAAAAATATATAATTAAACTACTTTGTTGTATAAAATGGTTTTAAATTTTATTCAAATTTTTAAGAAAAGATTTTGTTAAAGAAAAATTCTAAAGATTCTAAAAATTTTCTTAAGAATTTTTTTCTTAAGAAATTTTCTTTTCTTAAGAATTTTATTTATTTAATCGTGAAATAAAAGTGTTTCTATTTCTATAAAATTCTGATATTCAATGAATTTCTGAAAATCAACAATTATAATCTGCAATAAAATATTTTTCATATAAAAATATATAATTATATACAAAATATTTACACATATTTTAGAGCTAATTATATATTTTTATATAACACATGTTCTCTAGTATAATTTTTGTCTAGAGATAAAAAATAATAAAAGTAATAATAGAAAAATAATTTATAATATTTATATAATTTATATTTAATTATTACATTTATTTGTAATTTAATATATATGTAATTAATTTTCATTTCTTAAAAAAATTTACTTTTTATAAAAAAATACTAAAATTATTTTTACCATTAAACAATTTTTTTTCTTATTTTTTTTTACATATTTGAACAGCGATTATACGAGAGAATGAAATAATTAAATAAATATAGACAGAGATTTTATATGTATTTATATATTTTTATATGAAAAAAATATTTTATCAGAAACAATAATTGAGTTAAAAAATAAAATTGATAAATAGATAATACAAATATAGAATATAGAACTAAATTTGGAACTTGTGCTAAAAATCAAAAGACTTTGTCGTTCGACAACGAGTATGAACGTGCAGCAAGCAGGTTGGCAGGTTGCGTGAAGAATCGAAGAGAACCGTTACACGAGGTGAGTCGTCCGTGGAATAGCTGCGAGTAATCTCTCTGGTGTAAATGGTTCCGACTATCTTCCGCATGCAGCTACATACATATTCTCGGCACTTTTGCGGTGGGATTGTTCCAAGAGTTTTAAAACAAAAAGCTGCCGCGAGGGATACCGACGCGTTGCTCGGGTCGACCAAAGGCGCGAAACTTATTGAAGTTCTTACGAGATCTTGAAGAGTCGAAATTAGCATCGTGACAAATGTTCAAATCGCGAATTTTTATTCTACGACCGAAAATAAATCTTCGCGATTCTACCAATGCCTGCAATTTCAATTTTAAATTAATTTTTCTTCGATATTCTATTACGGGCAGTTTAAAACCGCGCGCGTTGCAGTCAATTTTAAAATTTATCTCGAAATTGACTCACACATTTTTGTTAACAGCTTAATTTAAATCGAGAACTTTCTCGATTTTGCCGCATAAAGTTTACACATACACACACACAATACACTGCAAAGTTCCGGTTTTAAATTTATTTAATTTTGGATTCAGACTTGAAACGCTGATGCGATATAACTGCGAGCTGTTTTAATCTTCTTTAGCACTTTGGGAGGGAAACAAAAGGACAAGGGCAGATAGAGACATTTAATCTTCCATGCGCGAATATATTCGCTACTTGTTACTCTAAGCGAGTGTCAAGCGCATGCTAACCGAGCAATATGATATTCCGTTCAATCGGAGTTTATCCTTCGGATCAAAGGGTGCCCTTTGGCGGTGCTTCACGTGACGCAGGCGACGCGCGCCACGCGTGATTTATGTGGAAATACGAAGAGTCGCAAATACTTCGCAAGAACTGCGACGTCAATCTTTAAAAGTCAACTTCAGATATTCTACAATTTGTATGAGACAGAGAGAACATGTGTTTATAATTTTATGCATTATGTAAGAGAGAGTTGTGTCAAATACGTGTAACTTAAGTTATTTTTTATTTCCCATTTAACACTGATTTGTATGCAGACGTATTGGAAATTGTACCGTGATCTTTCAGATACCTACACTGTAATGTTTAATTTTTCAATAACAAATCAATTTTTTATAAGTCTTGTGCTAATATGCTGCAGAAGGTCCAGTTTAGGCAATCGAGTGCCTGTGAATTCTTAAAATTACGTTGTCTTTCAAAGTATTGAATTTGTGAATTAAAAATATCAGGAATCGTTAACTAATATTTATTCAGCACGCATTTAGCAACTTTTTCCTATTTATGCACTGCGTAATATGCGTAAAATACACATTTGAAGAATAAAACATACAAATATACATATAAAAGTATATGTACGTATTGAAATACACAGTAGATAAAAAGTTATTAGCGTTAGAGTGAGATTAAGATAAACTTAAATATTTATAATTTCTACGTGCCAATATAACATTTACAGACTAAAAAAATATTAAAACATATTGAATTACACGACGTGTAAAAGAAATTATAAGTGGAGAGAGAAAGTTTAGGTGGAAATTATAGATTATCTAAAGTAGACTCGATAAAAAAGTCATGTCGCTTTCAGGTTTATTACCTAAGAGCATTCCATAAAACAGGAAACTTTTGGAGTACATTTTACACGCGACTGCCATAAATTAGAGGTAGATTATTAGCAAAACCGCACTAAAATGCCTCGACACCCTTCCTCCTTAATTAATGGCGATTATAGGAGTTTACAAGAGATCACAGGAGTTATAAAAGTGAATAAATCTTTGCAAAATGGCACGCGGGCGATGAAAGCGTTGAGAAACGTTGATAAATGGAGAGCTGCTGGTATGTACATATACAGCGAGAGCGATGAGAATAGGCGAGAAAACAGCTGGATTCCAAAAACGGTCTATCTTCCAGTTATTTGCGCGCGGATTTAGAGGTGTTTCACGTTTCATCCCGCTTCCATTAATCCGGTTGATAGCCGAGGCCAGCAATGCGCTGGAGGATTGATGAGGCGGTTCCTAAGGTCACTCATAAACATCAGATGCATTCGCGCGATTGCCCGGTGAGGAAAACTCGGATTTGGAGAAAACTCTTAATTGGGACGATCCTAATTGCTGGTTTTTACTCCCGTTCTCGCCTTTGCGCGACGAAAGGTATCTAATTGCCACGCATCAAGACGATGATGGTCGTTGAAGCGTTCGCGAATCTAAATGACGACCGAGGAACGAAGTTCCGTAATTTATTCTGTCGACTTAATTTAAATTTGCGTTTGGAGTGGTATTATTAATTCAGAGATCAAACTGTGAATTACATGTATACTTCAGACACTTCAAAATTGTACATCTCCTATTGTTAAATGCTACTGTTAATCGGAAATTGTAAACTGAATCTTGAGATTTTTGCCAACTTAAGTCACCGGTTGCTTTTCCAACAAATAAAGAATACTCAAAATAAAGCTCTGGAACACAGTGTCAAAGTGAACTCAGATCAGTCTCCAGAGATTTTGGGCTAAAATGATACTAGAAATGAAAAGATCAGCTGTTGTTTTTTAATAAATTTTTTCTTAACAGATATTTTTCACACGGAGAGAATTTTCTCTTAGAAATTTACTCTCTCAAAACCATGATGGTTGTGGAACGTTTCGAAGAATTTAATGTGATTCTGTCTTATTTGTTAAGCAGTGCACTGTAGCAAACTACTTTATTATTTTATAGCGTTTGTAGGTTTGGCCATCCGTTTGTCTGTCCAACCGTCTGTAAGATTTCTCAGAAATAGCTTAACTTTTTCAAACTTTGTTTTTGCCGATAAATACCAAGGACTTCAGTTCCGTTGAGGCAAAATATGAGTCACATCAAGTGACTGCAAAGAGATCAAAGGTCATGGTCAATAAAATTTTTTAATAAAGTTTTTCCTTATTTACAATGGCTTTTTGCTGCATCACGTAATTACATCCGTTACGAAGGGTTTATTAATATCTATCATAACAAATTATAGAATATCTTGATTAAATTTTATTTGTATTTTATTAAATGCTACTATGCTATAGTAAATTTTTTTCAAATTCCATGACTGCTATGATTTTGAACGTACATTTTAAGAAAAATTCTCTGTGTATAGCACATCGTCACATTTGTGGTAAACTTTTAGACTTTAACATGAAGCAATCTTGGTAATTAAATTCTATTGTCCTGCATATCTGATAGGATAAAAAAAAACAATTAACTGAATTAAAATTATTATTAACTAAAAAATGGAGATTTATTCCACGCACTTGGTCTTCCTTGAATTAAGGTTTATTTTCTCGAAATATATTAACCAGATGCACAACATACATCCATGTGTTTATCGAAATAAAATTTATTCTACAAACGCAAATGCAGTCAGGAAACTAATCGTTCGAAAAATTGCTCGACACCTCCGTATGCTGTTTCAGGATATATGGAAGTTTATTTTACACTACAAAGTCCAAATATTATAATTTTTTTAGGAAAAACTAGATTGGAAGTAAAAAATTCCTTCCAGCATTTCTATAAAAAATATGATCTTAATCTATAGCATAAACTTTCAATATCTTGTATCTACAGATAATTAGTTCCGTACAGTGATTTCATAGAAGATTATTTAATATTATTCCAGTACAATTTCACCATTTTTTACGCACATTTTTACAATTAAGTAAAAACAGATAAAGGAGAATCAGCGCTTTGTTGCAATTTTATTTAAATACATTTTTCAATCTGATGTTGTTAATAACAGACCAGTGAACTTTTTCAAATAAGTTTGGCTTTGATGGAAATCATTGGAGTTCAATCGAGAGTATTCCCTAAAAAATTATATATTTGATGAAACCCTAGCCTAAAATAAACTCTCAATATCGAGCGCCCGAATTGCTTTCGTGACTGTACGTACGTGTTGCAAATTTTGGCACGAAATTGATGAAGGGAAAGTTAGATAAGAGAAGCAACGAACTAATACGCCGTGATTTCTCACGTCTTAAGAATTAACGGCGCTATTTTCTCGTCCGTATCTTCGGGTTAACGAGATCCGTGCCTTCGGAGGCGGTGGGCACTAATGGAACCGGCAGAATTAGAAGATATCGTGCGCGACGCTGAGGAGCTGAGAGGGGTGGAGGTTCGAGGGGGTGAGCAGAGCGGTAAGTGAGAAAAGTTGGACTTACTTTGAGAGCTTCCTCGTGGGTGACCGCGCGAAAGGGTGTGCCGTTCACCTCCAGGATGGTGTCTCCTGGCCTGAGTCCAGCGCGTTCGGCGACCGAACCCTCCTCCACCCTCGAGATGTAGACGCCAACTCCTGAAAAACAGTTCGCAGACCTTCCGTCAGGCCGGTAAGCCGTCTCTGCCTCTAATGCCTGCACGATCGGTGCTAGCTAAGACCTTCCGCCCATGACGCAATAAACTGCCCGAGTGATCCCCGTCATCCCTTTTAGGATTCAATTAGTGCAAAACAGATTTTATCTTCAATGAAAAAAAAAAAAAAAACGTTCCATAACGCGCAAATGTTTCAACGACAGGGATTCTTTAATTTTACGAAATTACTTCTATAAAGAATGAGGTGTAAAATCTTTTCTTATATTGAATGTGATATACTTTCGCTTGCTAGATGAATACATTATTAATTAATTTATTAATTAATAATTAATTAATATGACGAAAAGTAACATAAAACGTTTTAAGTAAAATAAACGTTTCTATTAATGTAGATTAACTTGTGTTTAACTTATTTTTTATCCTTTTATAATAATTTGAAAAAGATAAAGCATAAGCTAAATCGAGATTAAAATCAATCTACATTGATGGAAATAAACATTAATGTAAATGCCACTCAAACCGACATCGATATGTAAATTATTTATCGTAAAGAATAAATTCATTAATATATAAAGATGAGAAACCTGTTGGCTGACATGTAACAAACAAGTTGAATTTTTGGCAAACATCCCCGATATACTTGTTGAACGGGATGTAATAAACGCCATGGGCAGAAATATCGTGAAAATAAGAGAGTAAAATGAAAAACGAAATATGCGGATGCATTTTAAAGTGAGTATCGATAAATGGACGTATGTCTCCATGTAACACGATGCACGCGTGGGTGTACATGTGTGTGTGTATGTATGTGTGTGCGTGTTGCGTGTATGTGTACGTGTATACGTGTCTACTTGTAACAGAGAAAGAAAGGCATGCACAGATTTACCGAGAGGAAGTGCAATCGCATTGCGCGTATGCAATTATGAGATATCGACGTTGCATGATACATTGTGGGCGTGCGTACGTGCGTACGTGTACGCATTTGGCGTGTGTACTCTGAAAAATATATTTTTCATCCCTCGGAAAATAATCGGTAACCGATAGCAACCGGTGGAAAACTTTAAGCTGGACCGCATTTTATGTATGTATTCATGAATTTTTGGACAGAATTCCGCGCGCGAGAAATTGATGAAATCTATCGTATAACAGTTATATAAAAAAGAGAAAGAGAAAAAAGAAAGAGAGAGAGAGAATAGAATGAACGTAGAGCGAAAATGAGATTCCATTCGACTTTGATTGGTCTCGAATTTGAAACGTTAATTTATTGTAAAGAATTCTAGAAAAGAATTCCGTCAATTCTAGAAAGTTGTCATGTATTTTTTGTAAATTTATAATTTCGTTTCTTTCGTGAATTGAAAAAAATGGTAACCTAACGCTTCAGTTTTTAATCTTCTCATATGTATGTTTATAAAAAGCAAATACATCTAAACAATTAAATGCCATAAATAAGAAATTATTTAGATATAAACTGTGATCGATATAAATTCAATAAATTTAGTAAATCTTAAGATAAAAAGATATAACCTGAAATACAGTGTTTTAATTTATTTAAACATATACTATGATCGAAATAAATTAAGCATATATTTCATACAAATTTTAACATGAAAAATATAAATTGATACACGATTCATGTTTTTTTTTTATGCCGAATTGAAAATATGCTTGAATATTTTCATTTTCCGTGTGAACGTTTAAGTTATTTTTCAGAGATGTGTTTGTTGCTGAATTATATACTGAACATTCAGTGGTGTGTACGTGTGTTTGTGTGTCTGCGTTTATAACGCATGGCGAAGCAAGAGGAAACGTGATGACACATCGAATAGCACGCTCAAACTGCATTTATGCAGTTCATGCGGCGTCGTCTATTGTGTATTTGTGCCGGGAGCAGATTATCGTCATACCCGGGCATGACATAATTTCTCGAGCGACACGAAAGAACAAATCTAACTTTGAGACGAGAGTAATCGCGTTATATTATTTTTCGCGTCACCGAGATGAATCCGTGAAGGATTAATCGAGAATCTTTAACGGATATTTATTTTCTTTCGGACTCTAATATTATTTGTTAGCCTTTTTGGTATATAGGATGTCGCGTACAACTGAACTTTCCGAAATCCTTTTCGACATTTTTTTTCTTACAGTTATACTTTTTATCGAACTTTTAAGTCTGACAGAAAAATAATATTGGCTCAATAAAAACAGAATTTGATCGAGCATAAAGTTGTGATAACGTCCACATTTTCGATAAACGTCTTGATTAATTACGCGCAGAATGGACAATGAGATCGAATGGAAGTGGAGCTCACTTTAAGTTATCAAAAGAATAGGGCAGTTCAATTATCCGTTTTTCCAATCATAATTAATCACGCTCCAATTAACCGTTCGTATTAATTTTTTATGAATCGAAAGCTTACAGTGAGAAAAAAAGTTGTTAGTTTAACTAAATTTTTCAACTTGATTGAATTTCCTCAGTTCGAGTATTTATGTATTTAAGTTAAATATATAAAAGTTTAAACTGAAGTTCAAGTATTTTATGTATTTAAGTCAAACATATAAATACTCGAATTGAAAAAAATGTAATTGTTGAAAAATTTTGTGAAATTGACAACTTTTTTTTCTCAATGTAGGAAAGCGCGGTAATTAAATCTCGACTGAAATTTTTCTTGCGAAACAGATTGTCGGAAAAACCTTGTATACACAGGCGGTTATTTTTAAAAGGAAATTGCACGGGAAATCCGCCTAGAGAACACCACGTCTGAAATCGGGACATAAGACGTCATTACATTTGGACATTATAATGGGAGACGTCGAGGTGATCCTAAATCAAATTACTGACTTTCTTTCACTGGGCGATATCTTTGAATTGGATTTATATAGAATTTCAAATTCTTTTGCACAATTAAAGGACGCACTAACACGAAGTGGGCAAGCAGCAATTTTATGCATCAAAAAAAAGTTTTTTATGTTTAAGTAAATATATTTATTTTAACATCATCTTCTTGATTTAAATAAATATTAGCTAATATAAATTAATTTTTTTTTTATTTTACACGAAAAGAATAATTTCACTGCAGCATATAAAGATTTAACTAAATACACAACAGAGAATAATTTTATATTGGGTTATAGAAATAATTACATTAGAACGCTTAAGCATGATAATGGTGCTATTAAGAATTTTGGTATTCTAGTAGTTAAGTTAAATATCTGATACAATTTTTTAAATAATTTAACACAATTATTTTCAGATCTGTATTTCAGCAAAATTGTTCTTTCCGTGTAAAAAATATTTTTTTAAATCAAGAAAATAAATACATTTACTTGAACATAAAAAATTTTGTTCTGTATATTAATAACGAAAAACATTTTTTAAACTCTGTAATATGTATCAGAATTGGATGCGTTTAAACGTAAGATATAAATAATCTTCATTACGTGCATACAATTTAAACATATGTAAAATATATTTTACGTATTATTATGTAAACAATAATCTATTGTTCATAATTCAGAAATTGTGAAAATTATATCTCGTTTTTTGATTTTTAATATTTCTTTACTTTAAATTTTTAATATTTTATTTTATTATCAACACCAAAGTCAGATGTATTAACAATCTTATAACAAAATTTTTTTTCTCCATTATCTACTGCATAATTACTTACATTGTTTATTTTATTTACATGAAAAAGATTCTTATAAACATAACGTAAACAATGTATAAATAATCCATATAGACGTATTTTTAAATTCATGACACAATCCTGAGAAACATATTAATGCGTTCAAAACATTTTTTTCAATCTTTAATAGAATGAAATCGACATTTGCTCTTTTTATTATAATATGTACAATTAATTGTGTAAAAAACAAAATCAATTCAAAGCTATCTTTTAATGAAAAAACGTCAGTAATTTGCTTTAGGATTATCTTAGAGGCATAAATCTTTAAAACCCGACAATTTGTATAACCCGATTTGAGGTATGCGTGATCTCTGAGCGAAAATGCAGAAAAATATTTATCTCCATTCAACTTAAAGTGGTACTAAATTAGCGAATTGAATTTAAGCGCTCGACGCTATTCTGTTACTTCTGAACAGTCGCTTTACGCGGGTGCTTTGTGAGCTTTGTGACTGACGGTAGTGTACGAATAAACTTTTCTCTACGCGCTCATACGCTCTCTACACGCATATGCAATTGTACACCCATGCAACGAGCTGTCGGCGTGCCAAGTCTAGAGAAAGGAAGTAGCTTTCTGACAGATACTCGTGGTGCGATGATGTTATAAACCCTCCTTTCTCTCGTTGAGTTACCTGACTGCGCTTCTGTGGTACAGCGAAACAGAAAATAAGAATGACACAACGCAAGTTGGCTTATTCTCGATCTCAGCCGATCGGTCGCGAACGATGGCGAAATTCCCAGGAAGCTCGCGTCAATTTCAAGCTTCCTTTTCGAGGCGAGATAGTATACGACCGTGGGAAAATTTAAGTAGTCTCGAAAATGGAGCACGCACTATCTCGT
The DNA here is from genome assembly GCF_016802725.1 of Solenopsis invicta. Taxonomy (NCBI): domain Eukaryota; kingdom Metazoa; phylum Arthropoda; class Insecta; order Hymenoptera; family Formicidae; genus Solenopsis; species Solenopsis invicta. The sequence continues at coordinate 4,525,664 of NC_052676.1, read as the reverse complement.
CGATCGCGTTTACGTGGTATCGTTATTAATGGTCACACAAGCCGACATATTAGTAGTAAATATAAATTTATAAATATAAGTGTATTTTTTTTAAATAAAGTTTATAAAAATATCTACTTGACGCCAAAATTAAAGCATCGCTTATTCTGACCCCTAAAAATAGGCGAGATTCAAGAGGATGTAACTTTGTAAAAAGCGATCGTAACAAAATGTTCGAGAAAGCATTTTGCAGCTTAAAATATGTAGTTTTAAGACTGGTAATTCACTAAACGACTTACTGATTGCTACACGGATGCAAATGGGATCATCCTAAAATTTTTTACAAACTGCAAAGTTTTGTGACGTAAAGTTAAAATCTTACAAAATGCGGTTTGCAGCATTCGAAAGCGTGAATTTTTACCTTTAGTTTGCGCACCCGACGAGCTCTGTGCGATTTTTTTCACCGAATTTAACACTGAAGCAAAAATGGTTTCTCTCCTTTGTGGTTCAATATATTCAATCTTTCTGAACTCATTTTAAAGAGCGAATATTTTACAACTTTTGAAAGCGTGAATCTTTACTTTTAATTTGCGTACCCAACGAGCTTTGTGCGATTTTTTTTCACCGAGTTATTCAACACTGAAGCAGAAAGACTATTCGACTCGGTGAATAAAAATTGCACAAAGCCCATCGGGTACGCAAATTAAAGGTAAAGATTCACGCTCGAATACTGCAAACTGCATTTATATATATACGATTTTTATTCTACATTGTGGAGCTTTGCAAAGTTTGTAAAAAATTTTGGGATTTGACTCATCTTCATTTGCATCCGTGTAGTTTTGTAAACAATAAATTGTTTAACGTATTATCAATCTCAAAACTGGTGATTTAAGCTGTAAAATGCTTTTTCGAACATTTTGTTACGATTATTTTTTACAAAGTTACGCTCCCTTGAATTTCGCCTATTTTTTGGTTCAGAATGGATGATGTTTTAATTTAACATCGAGCGCATTATAAATTAATTTATAAAATAAATTTAGTAAATATAAATTGTCTATAAATTGTGATGATAGAAAATGCCGTAGTCGCGATGTGCATTTGAACATCGTAAACAAATTCTAGCAGCTCGGGGAAGCTTTCAAAATTCAGTTAGGTTTTGCGCGAAAAATATTTATTAGGTACTTCTAAACGGAATCTAAAAACGTCGGCGATAGCAACCTTTACACTCGAGGCGCAAAAATCCGATAGTGCGATGTGCGAGAGAGAAATTGGTGACACGAGCGAGCGCATTTTTCTCCGACTTCCCTGGGAGTTTCAGCATCGTATGAAACGGATTTTCAATGGCGCGATCCGCGAGGCGAGGCGAGGGGAGACGGGTCTCTCGGGGGCCGCCTTTTCGGATTTCGAGGTTTCACGCTCGAACTCCTCGGCGATGATAAAGCTCGTCAAGCGATGAATATCAGCGCGAGTGTGTGCAGCATCGCGTGCGTGGTTAAGCGTGAGATTTAACGCTCGCAGTCTCTCGCTGGGAACGTCATTATAACGGAGCCGGAGTCGCCGAATCATCGCGTTTGATTTTGTGTTCTTTTGCAACGCAACATTTTCCTAATTGCAAAACGGTTTCTTTTTTTTTTTTTTACAAAATCAAGAATGTTAATTGTACTTCTTTAATTTTATTATAAATTATTTTGTACAGTGGTTCTATTCGAAGGAGATAAATTGTGTGAAATGAACGCAGTTATTCCTGACGCCCGTCAAGTGAAATTCCTTTTAAATTTTTGCATCAATGGGACCTTGTTATACGTGAGCCAATTTAATATTTTTAAATCAGTATCTATAAATATGTTACGTCGCAAGACTAAGTCTGATCTATTTTTGAGACTGCGAGGATTAAGAGGCTGGAGACCGTGAAACCGGATCTTGTCGCTTTTGTCACTTTAACGACTTTAAGGCGGCACTCCCGCGCATTCTTGCCTCGTCACGCGGATCCTGTACAAGACTTTTCTCATTTATCAGTCGCGGAATCTTCCTGGAAAACGCACAATCCGTGAGCATGCCTTGAAAATACCTCAAAAATTCCAAGTTCTTTGAGAAAAAACCGGAAAAAATGTATGTTAAACCAAAGACTAAAACGATCTTATAAAAAATGACGATTTTTAATAACAACTGTTCCTTTTGCGTTGCAAAAATTTTAAATATTTTCACTTTTTACTTTGTACATTTTTACAAATTAATTCTGTTATTCATTGTAGCATGAAGAGTCAATTTTAATATTATTGTGATACAATTTTAAGCAATTGACGTCACATTAAAGAAATCGATGCAACTTTTCGAAGAAGAGTTCATCGACGAATTAAAGCAAAGCTAGTTAGTTAACGCGTCGGGCTCTCAGTTTTTTGACAAACGTTTTTTTTTTCCAAGAAAGATTAGGCGAAACGGACGAACTCCGGTCGTCGGATTTCCGGCGCAATCGCATTTCGATGGGTCGATAGCTCGTTATCGCTGTCGACCATCGAACGGCAAACCGATCGGAGTTTCACCCTCACAAAGGGGCGGTGAAAAAAAAAGATAATAATAGGAAGGGGGAGAGTGCAAAACACGCTCGTTCCTTCTCTACCGAATTCGCGTGCAAACAATCGTCACTGCAGTGGAAAACGATGCTTAACGATCGTGAAAATGTTTTCCCCTCCTCCGCTTTCGACTATCGTCCTCGCGACGAGAAAGACTTCATTTTCCATTGTGGTCATCAAAATCGATTAGAATCCGCACTGTATTATGTATACAAGCGGACATTCAAAGCAATTTAAAGATAAAGACCAAAGAGAAAGAGAGAGAGAGAGAAAGAGACAGAAACTATTTTAGAATCAAAATTATACAGCGATTCCTTGAATTTAATCAGTTAATAAATTAAGTTGCTTTTTCTATCAAAATTTCACATGTTTTGTCATTTTAGAAGAAGAAAATTTATAATTAGCTATATTGCTTAAATTATATTTTTTAAATATAATTAAGTTGAAGTAGTTATAATAATTTAATTTGCAAAAATATACGTGGCAATTTTAAGCAAAAGTATTACAGATTTTTTTATATTGTTGAGAAACGTTTAGTATTTTTACGATATGTTTTGTCGCGAGGACAAGACGGATGCGCAAGGACGATTTGCCGATTTATGCTGAAGCACGTACAAGCGCAAAGTGTCGGAACACGATGTGAGTGCCAACCGAGGTGACTTAGGCACGCAACACGAGAAAAAGACAGTAATCAAAGAAACGAGTTGGCAACGATAATAAGTAACAAGCGAGTCATCTGGCGAATCGATCGCTTCATAGAATCCCGATATCGCTAACATAGAGCCTCTCAAGATTAGATTATGCGTTAGCTAGGCTCTACAAAGGTCGGCGAACTGTTGATTGAGCCTATTCTTGGTTAATCGGCGAATTGCACTTTTTACTAGCACAGCTTACTGGCATCGTAAACTTTTCGCTTATCTAGAATCTTTGTCCAAGGATTTCTACTTATCGAGGAGCTATGCGTTTATAGCGCCAGAAAAGCAAGTCGTAAAACCGAGAAGTGATTTATGATGATAGTGAGATGAGTAATCAAAGTTTATTCGAGGCATTCTAAATCTTATAGATCTTCGTTATCATCAGTGTTGCGCTCAAATAACTTGAAATTATCTAGATGAAGGTAGAGTAAATTACATTTAAACGTATTTTAGATAAGATAATTTAATAATATTATAATTAATTTAAATGAGGTAATTAATAATGCCTTGAATTTAATCGTCAGTTTATAAATTTAGCTTTTTCTATCAAAATTTTAAATATTTTGTGATTTTGGAAGAGAAAACATGTAAGTAGGTATATCGACTAAATCATATTTTTTTGTTTATAATTAAGTACAAGTATTGTTATAATAATATAATTTCTAAAATTATAAACGTATTTTAGATAAAATAATTACTAATATTTTAAATTTATCTAGATAAAATATAAAATTATATTTTGTTTTATCCAGATAATTTTAAGATAAAACTGCTGTTAAGCAAAACAATTCAGAATATAAAAATACACTAATAAAGCCTTATTTTTAAAAAAAACAAGAGTCCTTTAAATAATTTAATCTAACAAAAAAATGTTACTCTTCCGACTTGGATCAATACGCAAATAAAAATTAAAAAATATAGGGAATAATGATTGAAAATTTCTTGCAAAAGTTTTTCAACTACATAGTTTTGATTTATATTGCGCCATTATTTTCCGATCTGTGTAATCTATTGTTATCTCTTCAAAAAAGTTCTGTTAAAACGAATGACAACTTGGAGGTTGAAAATAAGGACGGTACTTCATTCCGTTGTTGTTTACGTTAATTTATATGATTTGAAAAAAATAACACTTTTTTTATCTAAGATGAATATAACGCACATTCTAATAATCTAAATAAAGATAATTAAGCCATTTCTTCATTTAGATAATTTCATGTAGATAACGGCAAACCCTGGTTATCACGAATAACCACAATCTTTTAAAGAGAAAAGAGGTTACTCTAGACAAAGATTCTGGTATCAAATGTAATGTTGCAAATTTAAAAAAATCTGACAGTTTAAAACGCAAAATGTGATAGCAGTCCCAAGTTGGTACCGTGCGGAATAAACGCGACGCGGTGCCAGAGATACGTGTCTCCGACTTAAACGTGGCTCGTGTTTTCGCAGCAATTTCTCGGTAGAACGAATTTCTACCGGGAGGCTGGAGAAAAATCCCGAGTGCGGCGGCGGAAGTCACAGTCGGGTTCTTTACAGTTAGACGACCCGAAGAATCTCGCGGTGGCCAGACGACTCGCGTTCAACATTCAGCGGCAACAAGCCGCGCGCCACACACGTGAGGCTTAAAAATTTGACTTTGAGGAGAGTGCGGAGAACTAAGAAAATTTGAGTAGAGAGTTAAACCGCTCCTGGGAGTAGAAAGTACCTCGTTCTCGAGGCACGAAGTACGGCGACGGGGGTAGCCTGAAGGTATTGCGGATCTCACCTGCGTCCTTGCCACCCTTCACGCAGATGCCAAAGCCATGGTGAGAGTCCGGCGGATCTCTCGTCATGGTGATTGTCCTTACGGTGAGCTCCTGAAGGCTGAGCGGCTGCGAGATCGGCGACGTGGGCGGGTTCCCAGCGTTCCCGGTTCCTTGCTGCTGTTGCTGCTGCTGCTGCTGCTGCGACTGCTGCGATTGCTGTTGCTGCTGCTGCTGCTGTTGCTGCTGCGAACCGCCGGACGCAGTCGGCGTGCCGCGTACCGTCGTCACACTCGCCGGACTCGATGCCGGCGATCTGCGATCGGTCTGACGTCGCTCCGCGACACTGTTGCCGAACAGCCTGCGGGAGATTGGAAAATTCAATTTTTATTTAATCGCGCGTTTTTTGTATGTAACGTCTTAGATAACATGTTTAAAAGAAAGTGTTAAAACGTTAAGTTTAATTACAAAAAGATATCTTAAAGACACCTTAAATGATAAAAGAGATCTTGATTTAAGATGTCTTTTAGTCGTCTTCGATGTCGTAATGTTGTCTGGGGTGTAATTAAAGAGTTCACGCACAGAGAGAAATTTGCTAGAAATTTTATCACGTTTGGCGATAACAACATTTATTTTGCAAAATATTATCGTAATGATAAATATTTTGAAACACACAAATACAAAAGCATTTTATAAGCTATATATTAAACATTGGACATATTAAATATATTTTTAAAAATTATTGAAAATTTATTACAAATTCTGAAAATTAAGTAAATTTTCATTTTCCTCAAAGATAGATATTTTCACACAAGTTAGAAAGAAACCAAGTTGAAGAAATAATTCTATCAATCTAAACATAACTTTTCTTTGGGATGTACATATTTGGAAATAATTTTGTTAGACTATCAAATTAATTATGCAGGATACCCGAGCGCCGCAAACAATTTTGACATTTTACACTGTGAGAAATATTAATCAAGCATTTAGTTAAATAGTGATCAAATGAATTTTACAGTTACTGGAGAACTTTGTTGCATTTAACGAACCGTTTAGTAACAAGTTGTGTAGAAACAATTGTTCGGTTAAAACAGTTACATGTTTATTAAATACAAAATTCATTGGATCGCTATTTAACTAAACGCGCGTTTGGTCTATCTCACCAAATACTTTTCTCAGTGTAGCAACTAACTTGAGCATTCCACATAATTATTTTCATGACTTAACGAAACAATTTTCATTTGTATATCTAGCTAAATGTTTAGATTTACTCTAGCAAAACCGTTCCCTCTGTGTACCACAAATTTTTGATGAATCTTGTGAGCCAAGGATCGACGGTACCAGGCGTTTCTGGAGAACAAAACGTTCGCGAGACGGAGTGTACACGAGATAAATCACAAGTACTACAAAACGAATTACTTATTCCTTAGAGGATAAAAAAAGGAGTGTCGTGTCGAGTACACACAAATCTCCTCAAAAGTTATTTGCGTAACTCGATTTTGATTCACATTGGACGCGCACGGAAGGGCACCTCTTTCGTCGACGGCGTTATCGCGAAGGGGAAGCGTCTGTCGTACCTGAGCACTTGTTCCGGGGAGATAGCACCGGTGCCGCCGGTTGTTCCGTGACCCCGGTGCGATCTGTAGGGAGTCGCGTGCGAGGAGTGATGATGGGGCGCGCTGGGCGGCCTCTCGACGATGGTGTAGCTGGTGCCGGGCGGGCTGTAGTAGCCGCGGGGCTGATTTCCATGATGCCGAGTGGTGCCGAGGTCCTCGGCCTCGTAGCAGGTGCTGCTACGCAGGTGGTGAAGACCACCGCCGGCGCTACGCATGACGTGCGTCCCGCCGATGGGACCGCCGCCCCACTCCTGCAACTCGGAACCGTAGTCCTCCGTGCTGCTGGCCATGCCTCGGCTGGCGATCGGGTTCTCCTTGGTCACACCTGCCAACAAGCGAAACATACGAATATGGTCGGCGAGGAATCAATCACCAGGCGAACTAGTCAATAGGAAGTTCGATTCGTTTGAGTTGCGTTTAAGTTTCGACAATAGGAAAATTTTAATTGGGATAGAGAGAAAGGGAAAGGGAAAGAGTTAAATTGCATTCGATTTAATTCAATTCATTGAATCGAGAAAGCTTAATTTAATTTAGTTTATTTAATCCGGTAATATTCACCATTCCTATTTCTTTTTTTTGCGTAAACACTTGGAATGATTTTTATACCCTAGTTAAAAGTCATTGTTAACTACAAAAAATGAATCAATCGGTTAATAAAACGTTCTTATATTGCGGGTTTTCGTTGGAGTTGTATATTTAAAAGTTTGTAAAAAATAATTAGAGTTATTAGAAAAAAAGAAACATTTATATTATTTATTTACAGAAATTTAAAATAAAACTAGGTTGCCATCATATAAAGTTATTTATATTGTATTTGCTCCTGCAGTATTATTAAACACGGTTTATATTTATTACACTTGTTTATTATATTACATAAATATAAAAACTATATATAAAATATTTTTTAATGAAAATGAAGGAAACATAATATATAAACTTTTTGTATTGTATAAACACAAAGACCAATAGCTTATAATACATTTTAACTCAAATTTTATTTTGAAAAACCATTTTATTATTTCAAATTTATAAAATTAATTAAATACAGAATTAACTTTCCTGATTGATTTTATAACGTAAATGATTGCTTGGGGTATTTTCTTCTCAGTTTCAAGAGATCGGCACTATAAATATATAAGTCATAACTTGTTTCTGTTGTATTGCCAAACTGGATTTTGGCATCTTTGAATGGAAGATAAGTTTGGATTTTGAACTAGCAAAAAAATGGGAGGGTCTCGTTAACGCATCGTGCGATAGCATCGATCCATTCATCTAAATCAGTCACAGTCTAGACATTTTCTATAGCGTATCACCATTCAGAAAATTTTAAATTAGTTAAGCAGTAATGTAGAATATTATCCTAAAAGAATTTGCTGTGATGTGCTTCATCTTTCCGATGGGATGTAAAAAACACTCCTAGGTAACTGTTCTTGAATTAATTTAATGAGTTTGCTGGGAGCAAAACATAACTTAGTTTGAATATATTTTGTATAATGTTTGGAATTAAACTCTAAAATAAAAGAAATTTCTCGCTTTTTTCCCTCTCTTTTCTTGTATATTTTTATATTTCAATCAATTAACACGAGATCAAGTTCGTATAATTTTGGGAGGAAACCTTGAAAACTTTTTTTCTTTTATGCGTGCTTTCGTATTTCAATAATAAAATGGGAGCAATATAGTAAAGTAAAAGTTTTCTATGCAACTTTGATGGATAATAAGTATAGTTAATAATAAAAAATTCTTGAGGAAAATATTTATGGAAATTAATGATACCGAAACGTTCGGATATAAAAAATGTAACACCGGTAGTTTTATTCGAGAATGTTCCATGAATTTTTGATGTGACTCCGGGAGAAAAACCTTTACACACTTTTACATCAATACATTATGAGGTTAAGCAATGGCAATCCTTGGCTCGAGCAGCCGAAGCGGCTTAAACGCAAAAGTCGCGGCCTGAATTTCAGGGGGATGTCGGCCAGAGAGATCGATTGAGATTCTCGTAAATAAGTCAGGAGAGACCGCGCGGTTCCCGGGAGACATTTTCGTGCCGGCGAAGAAGCCCGTCTCGACATTCAAATGCTAAATTAACAACTGAAAATTTTATTACGGAGGTTCTCTTCGGGAGTCGCTCTCTCCAAAACTGGAAATGCAAGAATTTCTTGCGCGCAAGAACGGGCTTCTCGTCTCTCCTGTCGAGACAACAAAACTATGAAATTTTTTTGCATAAAGAGCTACCATGAAGTAAAAAATAGTCCATGTCTTTTTCCTATGTAATTTTTTAACGGTCACACTTTAGTAAACTATCATAAGAATCATTTGGGGTCAAAATGATCTCAACAATTTTGAATGATTGACGCGCCCAAACTACTTATAATTTTAAATAAAAAAAAAAATTACTGAACATTCTTCAAATAGTATAAAATGTGACTCAGTTTCGTATTTTGTTATTTTAATTTGAATGTAATAAAAAAAAATTACTGAATCAAAAGAAATAACTTAGAGAAAATTCAGACGAAACTTTCATCTCACACAGATCCCCAGTGACCGTTAAAGGTTAAAAATTCTAAAAAATACGTCTTTCGTACTTTCCGTTTAGTGTTTTGCTGCAAGAAACGACGAATTATTCCCCGTTATAAACACCGCGACGTGACCAAATCGCGATAATCGCTCTAATTCGATTTCATTGAAGTTGTAATAATTAATTACCATAATGACGATGCAATAAGGGACGCGAAATCGCGACAATCAAACACATTTACGTCGCTACGCAATTAATTGCATATCTATCCGTTGCGTGCAGGCATGTGGAATTTGCGGATTAATATTCGAGCGACGGTGGCGGGCACGCCGAATAATTTAGATCGTTTTTCAGACACGTCTTGGGGCCGTTCGCTCAATCGTCCTCCACACGAACGCATCTACGAATATTCGCGATTTATTTTTACCCCGCGATCGATCGCGAGCAGTTTTTCCCATTGTTATCATCGGGCTTGCCGTGACACGAACCGATTACGTTTTATCGATTCCCGCGGGACAGGAATAACGGGACAATTAAATCCGTCGCGGGAGAAACTTCCTTGTCGTGACTGTCTAGTGATTTTAGATAGGATCTTTAACGTTGCGGGGCCCGCCCGTGCGCCGTCGCGCCGCGGTCGCGGTAATGACATTTTCTGGGACAAGCCCGTTGTAACTCCCTTAATAGCCTCGGGAAGTCTTCCGTTATCGCCGGAAGGAAAGTTCGATGTTGGTCCTAGAGATAATCGCTGATAAAGCCGACAGCTATACGGGACGTTCAACCGAGTCCCTTCTTTCTTCACGAATTCTTCGATCGATTTGTGAAGGTCGATATTTAGAGTAGGTAAATTAACGTTGTCGAAATAGTTGCAGAGTTGACGTTTAGTAAGAAAACTTATTCTGAATAATGAAATGAATTTTCTTCACCCAGAGAAAAGTTGTGTTTAAATTCATGAAATTGTTCTTTTAATTTGATTTGTTAAAAATGTATGTGCCATACCTCAAAACATTATCAAAAATTATAAACATTTTATAGAATATTCTAGTTTTACGTTTGAGTATCTGTGTAAAATTGGACACAATTAACTTATTGATTTAAAAATTATTTAATTTTTTTGTTTACTCTTGATTCTTATTGCATTTTGCAATATTTATTTGCAAATTTAATGGAGAAGTAGGATTGCCAATTAAATCAAGATTTTTACACATACTAATAAAACTCTAATGAATATTCGTGCAAAAATTCATTTAGATTCATTTACTCGTTTAAAAGTTATTTATTTAAAATTGCAGCAAAATATAATAATTTCCGCGGTAAAAACATTTATAAATCAAATTTTTCATTGTTTTCTTCACAATTAGTTTCAGGTCCAAAATTCGGACATTCGTGATCAAAATTTTTTGTCATTAGACAAAACAGGCGTTATATGCGCGCTATAAAGCTTTTAATATTATATAATTTTATACAAATTACAAATTTTATACTACACTATTAACCCCAAATACAGTCAAAATACGCGATCTTCGCAATGACAGCTGCTCAGAAAGTTAGCACAGCAAGAGAACTAAGCGTCATCGCGGAAAAGCGATAACAAGAACTTCGATATATTCGATATATTCGTTATATATCTTTTCTTTTAGAAAGAATTAACTCTTGAAATATTGATTATTTTGAGCGCAATTTTAATTTTTATATCTTTTTGTGTGTTACAGTATCGCGGCAGCTTCCCACTCATTGTCAGCCACCCGAGTAACTCCACTCGTTGTGCATCGGGTCGGTGAGTCAAAAAACAATTATTATTTTTTCTTATTTTAATGCTGTATAAATATTCTGCGCAGGACAAAAAAGGGACACTGAAAGAGTTTGGTAATAGCTATCAAATGTTGGGTGAAATAAATTTAAATAATACATATTTGATTAATATACTAAAAAATAATTATACTTTTCTAAATATTTTATGAATATTACTAAATTGGATAATACTTTTTAAATATTTAGAAAAGTAAAATTATTTTTGGTAATATTAATCAGATGTTTAATTGGCATTATTTCACTCAACATTTGATAGCTACTATTACAAACTCTTTTTTTCTAGTGGACCCGAACAAATTTTCGAAGGGGAAACTGAGTACCCTATTGCGCGCGATCGGTCCACGGGAGTGCCGTGTAAAATACATTGAAAATAAAATTCTGGTAATAACTATCAAATGTATAGCAGAATAGTATTAATTAAATATTTGGTCAACGTAACCAAAAATAACGTTACTTTTCTAAATATTTAGTAAAGTTGTACCAGATTTGGTAATACTTACTGAACATTTAGAAAAATAAAATTATTTTTGGACTTAATAACAAAATATTTAATTGATATTATTTCACTGTACATTTGATAGTTGTTACCAGACTTATTTTTTAGTGTATCTTCGCGCGATCGTAATTGTATTTTCGCGAGTGAGTGAGTGCAACGAATCCTTACTGATGATCTGAGAGGACGAGGATAAGACCTGCGAGGGAACCTTAAGATAAGTTTAAATATATATATATATAACATATACACACTAAAAAAAAAGTCTGGTAATAACTACCGAATATATAGTGAAATAGTATCAATTAAATATTTTGTCAATACTAAAAATAATGTTATTTTTTTAAATATTTCTTTTTATAATTCCGGAGTTTCTTAAAAATAACGAAGAGTTCTGCTATTTTTATTTAAAAAAAAATTTTGATGAAAAAATGTGTTAATTTCGCGAATCTAGCACGATATTTTATCTTTTAAAGTACAAGAAAACAAATATTAGTACATTTAATAAGAGTTTTAGTTAGTACTATCAAAGTTCTACCGATGACGGCAATTTCAAAAATAATTCACATGATTAATATTTTTTTGTACTAAAATATTAAACATACCACGACATTTAGACAAAATGATTGTGCTGCTTATTTATCAGCTGTTCGAGCGACAGTTCTCGCCAGTTCTGCTAAAGTTCTTTGCAATACAATCATTTTTGAAAATAGTTTTGGCAATTGTACTTTTTTAAATAATTTTTTAATGTACGAACCAGTACGACACATGAACAGAAAGTGTCATGCAACTTATTTCTTGCAGTTTCAGCTACAATTCACGCTAGTTCTGGCAGAGCTCTATGCTACACAATCATTTTAAAAAATAGTTCTGGTGATTGCATGTTTAAACATACTTTTTTAAATATATAAATCACCTCACTTAGATACTGCGATAAATAGATAGCACGACACTTTTTGTCTAATTGTAAGTGTACCACTAGGAAAATAAATAGATATACACTAGACCACAAAACTTCAAGACTTCTGGCTTCAAGATTTTTGACTTCAAGACTTTACCGGATTTCACCAGATTATACGAACTGTCATGGACTTCATCAAACTACGTCGGACTTTATTGGACTTTATTGAATTTCATCGGATTTCACGCAGTTTATGGACCACTGGAAAAATAGGTATACACCAGACTACAAGATTTCAAGATTTCTGACTTCAAGACTTTTGATTTCAAAACTTCACCGGACTTTACTAGATTACACGGAGTGTCATGGATTTCATCAAAACTCGTCGGACTTCATCGGACTATATTAAATTTCATCGAATTTTACGCACTTTATGGATCACTGAGAAAATAGGTATACACCGGACTTCAAGACTTCTGGCTTTAAGATTTCTGGTTTCAAGACTTCTGACTTCAAGACTTCTGGTTTCAAGACTTTTGATTTTAAGACTTTCGATTTCAGAACTTCCGGCTTTAGGAGTTCCGGCTTTAGAACTTCGAGCTTCAGGACTTCCGGCTTTCGGACTTTCGGCTTCCGGACTTACGGTTTCAGGACTTCCAGCTTTAAGACTTTAACTTTAGGACTTCCGGTTTTAGGACTTCCAGCTCCAGGACTTTATCAGATTACACAAACTATCATAAACTTTGTTGGACTATCATGGACTTCATCGGACTTACTGGATTTCATCGTACTTTACGCACTTCATAGACTACTGGGAAAATAAGTGTACACCGAACTACAAGACTTCAAGATTTTACTGGACTTTATCAGACTACACAAACTGTCGTAGACTTCATCGGACTACGTCGAACTTCATCGGATTTTATTGAATTTCATTAGATTTCATACATTTTATGAATCATTGGGAAAATAGGTATACATCGGATTTCAAGATTTCTGGCTTCAAGACTTTTGATTTCAAGACTTTTGACTTCAGGACTTCCGCCTTCAGAACTTCCGGCTTCAGAACTTCCAGCTTCAGGACTTTCGGCTTCCGGATTTTTGGCTTCCGGACTTACGGTTTCAGGATTTCCGTCTTCAAGACTTTACCAGACTATACAGACTGTCATGGACTTCGTCGGACTATTATGGGCTTCTTCAGACTTTAATGGATTTTACTGTACATTACATACTTCATAGATCACTGGGAAAATAGGTATATATCGAATTTCAAGACTTTTGGCTTCAAGAATTCCGACTTCAGGACTTCCGCCTTCAGAACTTCCGGCTTTAGGAGTTCCGACTTTCAGCTTTAGGACTTCCAGCTTCAGGACTTCCAGCTTCTGGACTTCTAGCTTTAGGACTTCGACTTTAGGACTTCCGGTTTTAGAACTTTCAGCTCCAGGACTTTACCAGATTACACAAACTGTCATAAACTTTGTTGGACTATCATGGACTTCATCGGACTTACTGGATTTCACCGTACTTTACGCACTTCATAGACTACTGGGAAAATAAGTGTACACCGAACTATAAGACTTCAAGATTTTACTGGACTTTATCAGACTACACAAACTGTCGTAGACTTCATCGGACTACGTCGGACTTCATTGGATTTTATTGAATTTTATCAGATTTCATACATTTTATGAACCACTGGGAAAATAGGTATACATCGGATTTCAAGATTTCTGGCTTCAAGACATCTGATTTCAAGATTTCCGACTTCAGGACTTTCGCTTTCAGAACTTTCGGCTTTAGGAGTTCCGGCTTCAGAACTTCCAGCTTCAGGACTACCGGCTTTCTGGTCTTTTGGCTCCCGGACTTTTGGCTTTTGGACTTATGGTTTCAGGATTTCCGTCTTTAAGACTTTACCAGACTATACAGATTGTTATGGACTTCTTCGGACTATTATGGACTCATCGGATTTTAATGGATTTCACCGTACATTACGTACTTCATAGACCACTGAGAAAATAAGTGTACACTGAATTACAAGACTTCAAGATTTACTGGACTTCACCAGACTACATGGACTGTCGCAGACTTTATCGGACTACGTTGGACTTTATCGGACTACGTTGGACTTTATCGGACTTTATTGGAATTCACCGGACTTTGTGGACCATAGGGAAAATAGGTATACACCGGACTATAAGACTTCAAGATTTTTGACTTCAAGACTTCATCGGACTTCACCAGATTACACAGACCATTATGGACTACGTCGGATTTCATCGGACATTGTCGGACTGCCATGGACTTTATCAGACTACGTCGGATTATTCTGGACTTTATTAGACTTATAAGAAATAATATTTTATACAGTATATTTGCGAGGTAATCAATCCTTATTAGTTAGTTTCGAATCTTGCAAACAATTACCTGCAAGATTTGAGATATACTTATAAGTATTTTTTAACATAAAAAATGAAATCTTGTACTAATACTCAAAATATTAATTTGTTAAATTAGAACGTATTGTACTATGTGGTTACCGATGACCCATGTTGAACTTTCCAGCATTTTTACTTTTCAGCATTTTTACTTTCCAACATTTTTACTTTTCAGCATTTTTACTTTTCAGCATTTTTACTTTCCAGCATTTATACTTTTCAGCATTTTTACTTTTCAGCATTTTTACTTTCCAGCATTTATACTTTTCAGCATTTTTACTTTCCAACTTCGTTTGTAAAACACATTTTAACATTTAATTCGATGGGATAACCATTAAAAAAATAGGTATACACCGAAATTCTGACTTCATTTCATTGCACTCCGAACTGTTATGGACTTCGTCGGACTCTATTGGATTTCACCGGACATCATGAACTACACTAGATTTTATTGGACTATGTTGGATTTCATTGAATTTTATTGTATTTCATCGGACTTTACGGATTTTATGGACTACGCTGAACTTCATCGAATTTCACCGCACTTTACGGATTTTATGGACCACGCTGGACTTTGGCGAACTTCGTAGCCGTCACGGACTGTCATCTGACTTTACTGGATTAAATGGACTGTCATAAACTTCATCGAACTTTACCGGACTTCACTGACTTCATAAACTACGCTGGACTTCATCGAATTTCACCGAACTTTATCGGACTTCGTAGACTTCATGGATTTCATAGATTGTCATCGGACTATACTGGATTTCACCGGATTTCAACGAAATATACCGTTCAATATTTTAATATTGAATTATAATGTTAAAGGTTTTTATATTAGGCAGAACGAAATTTGAACAAAAAGTGTCGTGATGCCAAATATGAAATAATATGCTGGTTTGTATTTAAAAAATATTTTAAAATATGCAATTGCCAGAACTATTTTTAAAAATAATTGTGTAGCATAGATTTCTATCAGAACTGGCAAGAACTGTTGCTAGAACTGCGATAAGTAGGAAACGCTATACGTTTTTTCCAAGTGTCGTGGTATGTTTAATATTTTAGTGTAAAAAAAATGTTAATCGTGTGAATTTTGTTTTGAAACTGCAATCAGCGACAGAACTCTGATATTATTAAGTAGAACTTTTGTCAAATATATTAATATTTATTGTTTTCTTTAGAGGAAGAGGTGTGCTAGATTCACGAAATTAGCACATTTTTATTTTTATTTTTTGGAGGGTAAAAACTGCAGAACTCTTCGTTATTTTTATAAAAAACTTCGGAATTATAAAAAGTGCCACTGAAACTCTATACTTTTTTTATATTAATAGAAAGTCGTGCCAACTTCATAAATTCAAATCTGGTATAAGTTTACCAAATATTTAAAGAAGAAAAATTATTTTTGGTTACAATGACCAAATATTTAGTTAATAATATTTCACTATACATTTGGTAGTTATGACCAGACTTTCTTTTCAGTGCAGAGTTTGTAACATATTTAGCCTATCTAACCAATGGATATCGTGTTACAGATATTCTTCGAGGTGGAAATTGACGAGAAGACACCACCCATCGTCGCCGACTTATAATAAAATGAACGAATCGCAGCCGGTTCGTCGCGTTGCGCGTTTTTTTTTCCGGGAGTGCCGTTTAAGTATTGGACTAATGAACTTTTCATAACTCCCATTCGATAGAATCCTAATTCAAGGGCCGGGAATCGCACCCCCGCTGCTTGGCAGTGAATATCCTTACTGGGGCGTTGCGTATGGTGGGCGTGCGCGCCGCACCGCGACGTTCCATGCCGAAGTGCCCGTGCACGAGGTAATTCCGAGCCGCTTGTACGACATGTTCGTCTGCATGTTACGCGGTTGTCTGGATGTGTGAGTTTACACGCTCTGTCTCCGGCGATCGGTTTGGTCCTAAGCGGTTAGAATTCGGATCAGTTTCCTTGGGTTCGCGCGTTTCTCTTGTTCTCGTCCACCATCCTAAGGCTTTCTTAGATCCTTGATACCTTTTTTGGATTCTTTGGATTTGGGGTTCGAGCTGGGTGAATCACGTTTAATCTGACTTGGTCAGAACTTGGCCTTGTAGGTTAAGCTTGTGACGAGAGGCTGGCTCTTATTTCCTGATTCGTCTAAATGCTAAACGTCGGCAATGAGTACCTTCTTCTCTCGTCCTGCCCGAGTGTCTTGTCGACGCCGCTTGGATATAAGATCCAGTGGGACTGATTAAGATGATCCGTTGGCTGGGCCTATGAACGAGTCAATTTTAGACTGATTTTTGTGAGACAAGAGACGCAGGAATTCAATACCATTGATTTCGTTTTCTTCCGCGTGGGGCTTACCCTTATTCGGGGGCGGGTACGCGTGCGTTCTACTTGCCGACTCGGGGTGCTGAATCCACGCGAATCTCTCTGAATGGGAACTCATATCATGGGTTTTATAAATCCGAAGTGCCGCAGTATTGCGCGGAAACTTTATAAATAAAAAGTCCACGCGCGCAAATTTAGTATTATTTGCGAGTGTTCCGCGTGTGTAACAATAAGTGGAAGAGGACAACCTTGAGGACACTGAGAGGAGGAGGAGGCCTGGGAAAGGCATCGGGCCCCAGCGGAGCAACCTTGGGGTAAATATAATTTTTTATTTATATAATTTTAATAATCTTTTCTCTTTTACTGTTATTTTATCTTATTGCAATAAATTAAAGAAAAAGAGATATTTAAAGAAAGGAAATTTATATAAAATTTTATCTACACCCAGAAAAAAGTTATGTTTAAATTGATGAAATCGTTTCTTTAACTTGGATTTTTTAAGTAGAAATGAAAATACATTTGAGGAAAATAGAAATTCGATTTCAAGAAATAACGTTATTACCTTTTTGAAAGTAAATAAATTATATTTGTTCAAATTATTTGTTTCATTTAAACAAATAATTATTTAATTCAAAGAAAGTATTAACAGAAAAAAATAATTTAGTTGTTCTGATTTTAAAAATATATTTCTTTTATCAAATAAAATTTGCGTTGCACAACCAAATTGTTTCTTTAATTCTAATAAAAGAAACAATCAAAAAATTTCTTTGAGTCGAAGAAACTTTTCTTTAATCGTATAGTAGTGTACGAATTTCTTAGAATCAAACAAATATTTTTTTACTGAAAGAAGTAAAAGCCTTTCTCTGGCTGTATAAGAAATAACTTTTGAACTTATTGATTTTGAGGACAGTTTTAATTTTTAAATCTTATGTTTGTGTGTTACAGTAATCACCGTAGCTTCGTGGCCGATTAACTCCGCTCGTTGCGCATCGAGTTGGTGAGTCAGAGATTCAATTTTCGTATATAATATATTTTATTGTTTTACAAATGTCCTGCGCAGAATCAGTTACACTATTAATACTTCAATGCACGTACTTTCTCTTGTTATCTTACTGCATAATTATTTATTTGCAGTTTATTTGCATGAAAAAGTGAAATTATTTCCTCGCAAAATTATATCGCTTGCGTTTTACTTAATTATGTCAATTATAATACAAAGTATTTTGAAACATGCAACTTCTCTGTATTTTATATTGGTTTCGTAATAAAATGTAGCAACGTTTACGTACAAACTGCTGCAATTTTATTATAGATAAAACGGATATATTTAAATACAGTTTTCTCTAAAGAATTTTACTTGATATGCATACTACTTTCAATATTCATCATAATCTCGTTTTATAAGTATCATATTTTGAGAAAGAGTAGGAATGGTCTCATTGCTTTCAATATTCGCTCCAAACTTAAATTCCCATCATTCGTCTTTTCGCGGTGCTTTAACATGAGCCCCGGAGATCAAGTCGTCTTCCACGAAGGCGAACAGATCGAGGAGCTTTTCCCAGTAGGCTTAACGCTCACCATCACGTAATATCCCTCGATATAATCATCAACTCCACGCTGACAATCGAGACAGTTCCACCTATTGCGAGGCAGTTCGAGCCAACCTTGACACTGAGAAAAGCTTGTTCGCTGCCGCGGAAGGGTTAAAGGGGTTGGAGGGGGAAGTTGAAAGTTGCCCCTGACGGACGCTCTTGTGGGGGGTAGCGCTTAGAGCAGCCAGGTGTCGAGCAGGGAAGGGAAAGGGAACGAGGACCACCGCGGTGAGGGCTCTGTCGTGTGTTCCGTGTTCCGTGTACAAGGGTGGGCCGATCAATACTGCGGCTGAACACCTGAAGCCGACTTCATTCAGACGGCACCTCCATTTCGTCTCCCTCTCTCCTTTAACCCCCTCTCACTCCCGCACTCGCTCGCAGCGACCGCTGTGTAACTTTACTACTATACTCGGCGGTTATAGCACACGTACGTGCCTCCCGCAAGGGCTGCGATTAGAGACCGCAGTAGGGTAATACGATTTCGAAGCTTATGTTGGTTTAGCGATGCCAAGACGGACACGCTTTCTTCTTTTTTACCTTTGAGAGAGAGAGAGAGAGAGAGAAGAGAGAGAGAGAGAGAGAAACTTTCTGAGATTTATATATCATCTAATAGAGAAAAATAGAAAGACGACGGTGGTATTTATATTTAAATAGATTTTATATAAATTAATATTTTAATTATAAAGAATATATATAAATTAGATAATTAGAAACTTATGCACGAACTAAAATTCTGATGACAAGTAACGATGAAATAAAACAAAGTTGAAATTTGTTTTTAGGAGAGATTTTGAGCTTTCCATCAAATGAAGAGAACTAAAGAGAAATAAAGGTAGCATATTGAACATAGACACATTTAATAGAAATCAATATTAATTGTAAAGAAATTAAATAAACACAGACTACTGAAAACATACACAAATTAAAATTCCGACAATAACGTTAAAATAAAACGAGGAAGAAATCAAGGACAAGATGGAAGAAAAATAATAAAAAAGAAGAAATCTCTAGTTACACATACACATAAAATTTGAAATAAGAGCGAGTTTTTAAGTTAAAATTTACCGAATTAATGAATACGTGTTAATTTACCAAGAGAGATTCTTTATGATTTGTATTCTGTCAAATAGAAGAAAAAGAAATAAAAGTGTCGTGGTATTTATTAAACATAAATTAACATCAATTATAAAAAAATAAATAAACAACTAAACATTTGCACAAAGGTCTAATGACACATAATGATGAAAACGAAGAAAAGGAGGTAAAAAAATTAAAAAGTAAAAAGGAAATAAATCTCTAGTTATATAAAATAAAATAAAAGCGAATTTCTGCATGCCTGAATTTATCAAAATAATGAACACATGTTAATTTTACTCAGAAATTCTTTCTGTGATTTATATTTTGTCTAATAAAGAGAAATAAAGAATGGTGGCATGGACTAGTGTAAATTCATTTTTAAAATAAATCATTATTAATAATAAAAGAATTAATTAAATATGCAATTAGAATTTATATTCACAAATAAAATTCCGACAATGATACAATTGAAATAAAACAGAGGAAGTGAGAAAGGAGAAAGTGGAAAGAAAATAATAATAAGGAAGTAAATCTCTAGTTACATAAAGTTTCAAATAAAGGCATGTCATTAGATTGCATGCTGGAATTTTCCAAAATCACGAACACGTGTCAATTTACCGAGAGATCCTTTCGGTGATTTATATTCCGTCTAATAGAGAAATAGGAAATAGAAGACGATGGCATGGGCTATACTCATATTTAACATAAATCATTATTAATAATAAAAGAATTAATCAAATAAAGAAATGAAAAATTGCACAAATTAAAATTGTGACTATAAAATTGCAATAAAACGAGGAAGACAGAAGGAAGAAAGTGGGAAGAAAATAATAAAAAGGAAATAAATCTCTAGTTACACAAAATTTGAAATAAAAGCGTGTTATTAGATTGCATGCTCAGTGAAATAAGGAACACGTGTTAATTTACCGAGAGAGATTTTTTTTTATTAATATTTCGTTTAATAGAGAGAAATAGAGGACGGTAGAATGGACTAGCGTATTCGCATCTAACATAAATTCAACCTAAATCAATATAAATAAAAAAAGAATTAATTAAATAAAGTACTAAAATTTACAGACAGAAATAAAAATTCTGACAATAACGTTCAAATAAAACGAGGAAAAAAGAGGGGAGAAGGTGGGAAGAAAATAATAAAAAGGAAATAAAGCCTCTAGCGACATAAAATTTGAAATAAAGGTGTGTTATTAGATTGCATGCTAGAATTTAGCGAGAAGGAAAACGTGTTAATTTGTCGAGGCAAATGTAAGATAAAGCGTACGCGATGATTCCCCGAGATAAATCAGGCCTTTTAAACCTGAATTGCGTGCCGAGTCGAAACGTACTGTTAAAATTGGACCGTGCCCTCTGTGTAAGCACCACGTGCGTTTCGTATATCTATAACTTAGACATTACGCGAGACACGTGCGTGTTTAGAATTCGGATGGTGTGTACGCGAAATGAATTCATTGAGATATCGTCTCTCGAGTGGGTAATTTCAGTGGCGGTGTGGTGGACAATAACTGAAAGTCAGTCAGCCTCTCTTTCTCTCTCTCTCTCTCTCTCTCTCTCTCTCTCTCTCTCGCTCGACAAAAGGTGAAAGGTGGTGCAATACATTTTGCGCGTCGTCTCATTTCCTTTAAAAGTTACGCGACCATGCGCGCGCGTGCATGGACGATGTAAAAGGGCGATTTTTCAGTGTGTATCTCGTTGCCGCGCGGCCCAATATGTATAATACAATATGTATTGATTACGCGAGAGACGCGACGCGAAAAGGACATTCGACGACGACGACGACGACGACGACGACGACGACGACGACGATGACGACGACAACGACGACGACGACGACGACGACGACGACGACGACGACGACGACGACGACGACGACGACGACGACGACGACGACGACGACGACGACGACGACGACGACGACGACGACGACGACGACGACGATGACAATAGCCTTTCGATTGAGTCGATAAATCGTAAAAATTTACATTTCGTCGGAGCGAGCCGACCGAGTGACGAGGACCCATTTATAACGTTGTGCAAAAGAGAGTCCCGCGGCCGCGCTGCGTTTCATGCAAATCGGGACGTATCCGTCGGGCGTGCCCAAAGAAATGTAAATTTCATCAAAATAGAGTCATATATCTGGCGCGGTAGAATAAAATTACAAATTTTCCCATTTTACAGCGAGAGATAACGTGCAATGTATCCTTTCTGTCTCCCTTTCTTTTAATTCTGTACAATATAAATTAATAGTACTAATGTAAATTTATACAAATTGTAAAAGAATTAGTGAAGAAAGATGTTTATTCAAATTTTACTAAAATTTTCTGAGAATTCCTGGATTTTCAAAGAATTTTGTACAAAATTTCAAATGAGATTACAAAATTTTTTTAAAGCTTTTGAAAGAACGATAGGTAAAATATATCGATGTTGGTCCCCGTAGTGACAAGTAAAAATCATGTTTTTTATAGTTTTTAAGCTGCTGAATCTGAATGGTAAAAATGTAAGGATTTTTTAAGTTTTTTTCTAATACAGAAAAATAATATTTCTATTTTTTAAATAGTAATAGATAATAGGAAAATTTGATTTATATGGTTTATGTCTCTTAAATATAATAAACTATTTGATTAATTAAAAGGTTACAAACTTTCTCGATGCTAAAAAATAGCTGATTTTTGAGAATTCTTTTTAGAAAGGATAATAAATAAATGTGATGTCTACAGAAAAGACATGTTTTATTGATTATTAATGTGTAAACAATTTTTTGTATTTATTTAAATTGACTTTTATTAAGCCTATTCTCAGGCCCACCTCTCCAATCTTAGTGTTCTAAAATTCTGTAAAACATATAAAAATAAGAAAAATGATTGCGAGTCATTGAAGAATGATTGTGTTAAGGTCTGACGGTCCGGATTTCGAAATTTTATAAAAATCAAAAAATTAAAACAAAAAAGGTTCGATTTTGTTGGCATATTTTCAACCGTTAAATGTTGAAAATTGTTACAATGAAATTGTTACAATACGAATTTAAAAAAATTTGCCCGACAGGTCATAGAGAATTGCATTTTACACAAGTGAAAACTTGTTTTATCAAAAAAGATTGAAAATTGTTAAAATTATCGCGTTAAAACATAAAAAACATGGTTTCTGGAAAAACGCGTTTAAAATTTGACAAAGAAAATTCATGCGACTAATTATGTTTTTGGATTTTCCACTTTTTTCCCATATTCTAGACACTATAAAGAATGTGATTTAAGATTTTAAAAAAATTGTGTTATTTTGAAAGTTCAGAAGATATGTAATCTCTTCAGTTTTAGTCAGGTAATATATTCATCAGAGTTACCCTACTCGATATATTAAGATAAGTTGTACAAAATTGTAAATATCTCGATAAGGAGATTAACTTCCTAAATCGTCGTTGCGGGTGATTTCCAAGCAGGAAAACTTTTTCAGTAGGTGCATTGTGATATTTTCGGTAGGAAAAATCGGCACTAAATCTCGCGAAGAATAGCGGCTACGTGTCTATTATTCGCCTCGCGCGCCATATCCGCGCTGTTATTCCGGTGGCTTGTTAAACGTTCACGGTTCACGAGGACTTATTTATCGTGCCGCATTGTAACGGCGAAAAATCGCGAAGCAGCGCGCGGCGAACATGGAATTGCGCGTTGCGGGCGCGCTCGCTCCGCGTCGGATGTTCTGCGCGCGCGTTCTTCGAGCCCGGAATCTCGAATTCGCGCTCGCTCCCACGTAATTACGTTACATTCCCGTCACGTCACAATCGCCGCGTTGTGATTGCGGCTAATCCTTTCACGGTGCGCGAGTTCTATTCTCGGCTTTTCAGAAACCGTGCCGAGGCGACCGGACGAAATAAGGACGTTGATTCTCAGATAATATTCCGAAGGAGTGCAGCAGTAGAATCTTCTTTCTCCTCCTCCTCCTCTCTCTCTTTTTCTCTTTTTCTTATTGAAGAAAGATCAAATAGAAAAAAACTGCGGTGACGATTCTATATACCCATTAAATTCTTCCATTCAAGCCTCAGCTATTTAACCATAAAATCCTGCGGCGCAAACCTCTTTTTCTCTTTTCCTCATTTTTATTATTTCTCGGGAGCATAATGCAAAAATCATTAAATCCATATTACTTGCTTTCAATAAAAATATTGTAAATTCATATTCGATACTTCCAATATATGGTTTCCATTTACGAGTTCTGCTTTAGTGACATTTATCATTTACAACACTGTTTCATAACGTGTAGAAATAACATGTAGAAAAATCACCCTGTCTTTTATACCTAAACAAAATCTTAAAAAAAAAGAAAAAATATTTATATAAAAAAGTATTAACACTTACTCTTTTTTTAAAAATATGTGCTTGCGCTTTTCAAAAATATTAGATCATACAGTTAGCCAAGTATTTGGTTAGACATAAAAATGTACTCTAGAGAAATTTTACACAAAAGTAGATATTTAATAAAAATTTTATAAATAAAATCCTGAAATGTTTGCAATGTAAGTTTAACACATATTTAATGCTTTTTTATTTAATTTTAAGTTTCATAAAATAGGCTTAAAGTGATCAAAACGGTCAACGAGAGTAATCAAAAACTTGCTCCGTCATGAAAAATTTACGAATTATTATTATTATTATAAAATATGAAAGAAGTAAATATACTTGTTGAAATATATCCTTCATTCCACGTCAAACCGGGCACCTTTATAATATCGTTACTTTTTAATTTGTTGTTTTAATTTGTTGACACATTCTACAGAGAAAAAACATGAGACACGTGTTTCGCGAAAAAAGTTTGACGCTTGTAAAAAATTTCACGCTTGTAAGTTGCAAAAATTCATAAAAAAACGTCGCTCATGCACGTGCGAACATTTAAATTACTTTATCGTCGAAACTGTTAGTCGTACAAAATGCAATGGACAGATTTTGAAGATCTTGAATTGTCCTATGAATCATTTTGAATTTCGCATGAGCGACTTTTTTTTATAAATTTCCAACTTACAAGCGTGAATAACTTTATAAAAAGAATCTCTCTTTTTTCCCCGAAACACGTGTCTCGTGTTTCTCTGTAAAATACGTCAGCAAATAAAAAGAAAATTAAAAGTGCAGTGTTTTAGAGGTGTCCGGTTTGACGTGGAATGAGCGATATATAACAAAATGCGACCTGATTTTTGCCAGGCCAAGGTTCGTTTCATTATGATTGTTTACGTTAATCACTTTAGTCACTTTAAGTCTACTTTATAAAATTTTAAATTGTTTACTTTGTAAAGAATTAAAAAAAAAAACAACAATAAATGCGATAAACTTTTATTGCATACACTTTAGGATTTTACGTCTAAAATTTTTATAAAAGATTTTTGTATTTTATATCCAACCAAATACGCTGGCTAATTGTATGATCTAATATTTGTTTTTGATCGGTCAGAATACACATTTCTAGAAATTTTTTTTTTAGACTACGGCATTGATATTTTTTTTTTTATCAAATGCTACGGTGATTTGATTCTATATTCTTTAGAGAATATTCGAGATTTTTCAATTTTTGTAATTTGAATGTTTCTAACACGAATATTTTTATTCCTGGATTCGCGGATTTAACGTAATTCTCATTGGAATATCTGTTGCCCGTATTTATTGAGTCTCGTAGGCGCACTGAATCTCGCGCGGCAATTCTGCCGATAGTTTGTAACTTGTTTGAGTTAATTAACAATTTTTTTATCCGCACTCTCCGTCACGTCACATCGAGCACAGCCGCCATCGGCTCTATTGACCGTATATACCGGTTGTTCTAAAAATAATCCCGGTTCATAGGCACCGTCTTCGATAATGGAGCCGATTACAGTTAGATGCGCGCAGCCTTAATTGCAACGTGAAATTAATGCGGGCGCGCCTGGAATATGATTAAGACAGTTCGAAGGACTCGAATGAGATATTCAAGGCAACACATTTTTTTTAATTATGTAAAGCAATAAGGAATTGCAAAGCGATATATTGCAAACTTTAAGAAATCTTCTCGAGTCTCGAGACAATCTTGAGACTAAAGAACATTTTTTTAATTATAAGACTTTTGATCAGTTCTTTAGTTGTGTTGGAAATGTGGATTATACGGATTGAAGCTAATTAATTTTGATGGAAGTTCGAGTTCCTCGTAGTGCAGCTGAGAAGAGCGTTTACTCTTCTTACAATTTAAATTGAACAATATTTTTGTTAAATTAATTTAGATAAATTTATTGAGGGTGTATAGGACGTGTCTCAAAACATTTAAAAAATTATGAAAAAATTACAGATGGCTTTTGAAAGTAGTAGGAAAAGTTTGGCAACGATTTTCTACCCGGATAAAAAATTATTTCAATAAGAAATAATCATGTGCTCTAATGAAAATATAAATAAAAATAAAATAATGAAAAAATCTAAATTCTTTTAAGTACTTTAAATATTCGAGATAATTTATGTGAAAGTTTCTTTACGAATTAGAGATCAGTTCTGCAAGATAAACAAAATTTATTTACAAAATAACTAAATGGACAATTATAATAGAACTTTAAATCATCTTGAATACTTAAAGTATTTACTAAAAAATTGAAGTTTTTCTTAATGTTGTGAAAAAGAATTTAAGTTTTAATAACAAATAGAATAAATAAACTACAAAAATATGTTATTAAAAATATAATCATATTCGCACAATCATTCGCACTTTCATATAAATATAGTTTACTTAAAATGTTAATAATAAATAAATCTCTAAATTTTATTTATTATACTTTGCAGAGACTGCATGTTCTATACATTCTTAAAATACAAAAATTAAATCAATGAATCTTTAAAATCAATATAAATAATTATTAATTTTTAATGGCTAATTTATAATAAATAATTCATGCAATTTCGAGACATTTATTATTTGTGACAAATATTGTATAATCTTTCCATTACCGAAAAAAATCTCTACGCTACCCTCGCCCCCTGGCGAGAAGGCAAAAAGTCGTACAGCTGAATTAAAAAAGCGAATTCAATCGAAAGCGAGGATATCTAATCCGACTGCCGATTCGCTCGGAACTGCCATCGACACGGAGAGAGCGCATTCTTCCCGCAAGTGTTCCCCGATATTAAACGTAACACGCTTCGGGCGCGCACGTCGGGAATGGGTAATTTCGGATGCCGTTCGGCGGATATTGCATTCGACGGGGGCGGCGGGCGGCGGCGTGTCCCGCATGTCCCGACATGTGGAACGTACGACATGAATTTTCCGCGGAAATTTCCGCGGAAACCGAAGTGGAGTGTCGTAGTACGGCGCGGCGCGTATGCACCTCGGCCGAGTTGAGTTTTCACTGCACATGCATACATATGAGTATCGTCGCACGTATGCACTCCTGCCGGTACATAATACTGCGAACACACCGTTGAGTTGGGCGTGCCCCGTCTCTGGCTTGCCCTCGTCACTTCATCCATGAAATATTGCAACTGCAGACGCTGCAGCGCCGCAACAGGAGACGACACTTTGACCGATGTTTCTGTCAACTGTTCTTGTCGTCGATCGTTTGTTTAATAATTATTGCAAACCGAGTTCTTGAATGTTTACGAATGTTTACGAGGGGACGATCTAGAATATGGATTTGAGTAAATTTGTGTAAGAATGTCTCAAGTTTGAAGAGGAAACGTTCCGTCTACACTAAGGAAAAGTGGTTGAATTAATCTGAAATATGAACACGGCAATCTGACAGTTTGGCGAAATACGGTCCATAAATTTTCGTTAAAACACCAGACAGAGTTACTCGCATTCTGGTTGAGGTAACCAGCTAAATTTAACTGCATGCATTCTGATTCTAGACACACTGGAAAAAAAAATCTGGTGACATTAATTGGAAATTCGAGGCAGATTCAACTGGGATCTATTTCGAAACGAATTAAGATTCTTGTAGGAATTATCGGATTCCTAAAATAATCTTTGCATACAGAACTATAAAACTGTACTGTCAAAATAAGTTTCTCACATTTGCTCTTGTCTTTGAATCTAATTTTAGAAATTTTAGAAACTCGCAGGAGAAATGATTTTATTGGGTTATTACATAAATTCGTTTTTTTTTACTTTTTTTAAAATGAAACATACATTTGTAAAGTAAAAAAAACTCGAACCAACTTATGTAACAACCCAATATTAGAATGTCGCTGAAAAATCTTACGCTGCGCCTTTTATTCTCTCTTATATGTACTTTCTTACGAGGGATAGAACGACCCAGCAGCGCTGATGCCGTTGCATAATCAAAAGTTTCGTGGATTCAACTAGAAAGTGTTAATCAAATCCTTATATAAATGTTCTGATTTACATCAAACTATTTGATTGTAATGACCAGAAATTCTCTTTACTTTCATCAAAATTTGCTCGTTCAAATATATCTTGTTAATTTTAATGACTTTTTTTCGCGTGCTTGTTTGCCAGATGTTTGATGAGAATTGAAATTGCATTCTTTATAAATTTAAGACTCCTGGCATCATGTATCCTATGAAGTATCCGTTATTATTTATTATCATCAATCCTGTTATTAGTTTGCTATTGGTTATCTTATTAATTAAAAACACTGTTTCATTAATTAATAAAAATCAGAACATTTCGTGGATGCTCTGACCGCAAATTTATTCTTTACAAATATTCTTTTCTTTTTTAAATTGAATGAAAAGGCTGAAGATATTACATAATGATTTTCGGATCGATGAACAAGTATTATATTTTATAGACACAAATTACTTTAGGCAAAATTATTCTGCAGTGCCGCAACACACTTTGACCGATATTTCGTCAACTGTCCTTGTCATCGATAATCATAATTTGTATAATAATTATTATAAACTGAATATTTACATAATGATACGATGTAGAATTTAGATTCTAAATAAACATGAATTTATAATAAATATGTAAATTTTAAGAACCTACTTCTCTATTGGATATTGTGATAAAAATTGAAATTGCTTCTTTTTACAAATTTGTTTTGAGACGGGGGGGTTTCTATATTATGTTATTACTTATTAACTGTACTATTAATTAGCTTATTGATTAATAAAAACATTATTTTATTAAAAATAAAAAATATGTTTCTCAGATACTTTAGTGCTAGACATGAATTTATTTTTCAGAGATTTTCATTTTTTTAAATTTCTCGAGAAAAGGCTAAAAAAAGATGAAGATGAATGACCCAATTATTGATAATATTCCAAATACTAAAAATTCGATCTTAAATGCCTTTTTTAAATTAAAAACTTAACATTTTACCTTTAACAAAATAAAATATTATAACAATTAAGTTTTAATAAAGTTTTATAATAAGTAGAACCGTTTAAGAGTTCAGTAAAATTAAATACAATCATATAACAATACAATGTTTACTTTTAAGAAAGCATTACAGATTGAATTTCCATTGCTTGGGACATTGTCAGTAATTGAACTATTTGTCTTATCACGATTTTTGGATCGATATATAAATATTTTATAGACACAGATTACTTTATATACAAAGTTATTCTGTAGACGCTGTATTGCCGCCACGGGATATGACACTTTGACCGATATTCCATCAAACTGTCCATGCCATCGATCGTTTGCTTAATAATTATTACAAATCAAGTTCTACAATGTTTGCAATGATAGGATGATATACATATAGCAATCAGTAAGTAACCGCAAAAGTGGTACAATCTGCAAACGAAACCAGCTGAATAAATTGAATATTAGACAACTAGATTGTACTTTTCAATAACGAGGTATGAATACAAGAGAAAACTAAGTGTCTTTACCTTGCTTACTTATTAAGAAAGGTACAACTTGTTACTTGTCTAATTCGCAGGTTTCTCCCGACGTTAGGTATTTCTAAAAAAAAATGTTTATTATAATTTAATGTTATTCATTTTAATATTGGCGTTCAGATATATTAAGAAATACTGTTTTATTAAATTATTAAAAAATAAAAATATTTTGTAGATAATTGGACGCAAAAATATTTTACTTTGTTTTCAAAAATTTGTTCTGCAATTCCATAAAAGGACTGAAAGGAATATCATAATTTCCGGACCAATGCACGAATATTTTATACGCTGTTAAAAATGTATGAAATTCAATGTACTTCTAAATTACACAAGTGCATTAAATTTAACGTATCTATTATTGAAAAGTATACTTTTGTACATGCGCGTTTCATTGATATTTCAAATGGGTATATTAAATATTTTTAATATACTTGCTTGTAATTTGTTTCTGTTACAAGTATATTAAATTTAATATACTTTTTTTTAACAGCATAGAGACAAATTACTTTATATAAAATTATTCTACACATGCTGTAACAGAAAATGGCATTTTGATCAATCTTATTCTTGTTCTTGTCATCGATCGTTTGTTTAATAATTATTGCAAATTGACTTCTGGAATATTTATATAACAAGACGATATAAAATTTACAATCATCTATATGTGTAAATTTAGACTTAAATATATCGAGTATTTTAAGAATCTGCTTTTTTTATCGAACTTTTGATGAAAATTAGAGAATTTATTTTTACAAGCTTAAGACTCCCGATGTTAAATGTCTAGAAGAAGAAGAGAAGAAAAAATATTTATTATTATTTATTTTATTATTAGTGTTTAAATTGAAAAAATACTATTTTATTAATTAGAAAAATAAAAATGTTCTGTAAATGCTGATATTGAACGTGAATATATTCTCCGCGATGATTTTTTTCTCCAAAGATCTCATGAGAAAATTTATGAAAGTCAGTCATTATAATATTCCGACTGATGCTCACGTATTTTACAGAAATAAATTACTTTAAGCAAAATTATTATGCACATGCAGTGTTGCAACAGACCGACCGATTTTTTTGACTGATAATTCTTGCTATTGATCATATTTTATTTAATAATTATTACAAACTGAGTTTTGGAACATTTATATAAAATTTAGAATTTGAATTTATATATGAATACGATTTTTTTCTTAAGAACGTGCTTATGTGCTTGTCGAATATATAAAAATTGTCAGATCTTTAAAGTATCCATTATTATATATTATTAGTTTTTTTATTAGTTGATTAGTTTATTGATTAATAAAAACTATTTAATTATCAAGAGTAAAAATGTTTTGTGCTTTGGCGTTGGGCATCGAATTTATTCTTCGCGAAAGTTTTTTTTTCTTCTCTTTATTTCTGATTTAAAGGCTGATAAAGATATCGTAAGTTTTTCGAAGTGAAATATTTTATAGACACAAATCACTGTGAGGACAAAATTATTTAAATAGCGGCGCAAGTAATAATTATTTTTACAGCAAGTTTTTTCTGTTTCGTCAACCGAGGCCCCCAAGTTTCTTCGTCACGTTAAATTGCCAAGTAGCCGCGGCACGCTAATTCGATCGACCAATATTATATTGCACAGCTCGCGATCAAGGCGGGGAATTGAATTGAGCGCATCGGGGATGCAATCGGGACAGAATTCACGGATCACCCGACCGAAACATGTGATCGGCTTAATGTGTGCAAATTGTGCGCGGGTTATGCGCGACCGCCGGCAGGCCAGTGTGTATACATCGTCGCCTATAAATACACCAGGTCGTCCTATCGAACTCGGTCGCCCTGGCATTGCCTGATTGTGCAATGTACGCGAACCCGACGGGCGAGTTTGGTCTGGTCTGGCCTGGCTTGGCCTGGCCTGGCCTGGCCTGGCCTGACCAGCAGCCTTCCGCGTTTCGTGCAATAGCCGCGTGCACGTGCGTGCTGACACACAGTCACGAACGCGAACTCCTACTCAGCCAAGGGCACCACTCGAGGGGGATGATTTGCAGGATTCCTCGGACGTCCACCGTCGACCCACGCTCGCTCGCGTGAAACCACCTTGCAATCGTTCCCACGCGTTTTCCACGTTTCAATATTTTTTTAAAGCGGTTTTTTTTTGAAGGTTTTTTCGCGAAAATTGCACACGCGGTTTGAGCGGAACCGTATGCGTATTGCGTTTGATAGAAACAACGTGGATTTCCACGCCCAGGTCGGACGCGGGCGCCCCGAGCGAGATTCGGCGGTGCGCTCGAGTAACGAACTCGATGAGGTGTGAAAAGCGAATTGATCACGAACCCGTGATCGGTATCTGACGCGGGAGCAGAAGAAACACCACCTGCTTCGCGGAAAATAAATGGTTGTCCCGTGGAGGCTTATGAATATGTTTCGATACGCCTCGCCGTTTTTCGCCGTTCCGTTAATCGAATTTGCTCCCGCGTCGCCGCTATCGCGACAGGCGAATCTGCGGTGCAAATACACCGAATTCTTGGAGCGAGCCCAGAGGAAATTAACGCAAAATGTAAACGGCGCGGAAGAGGTTGCTCGTGAACCAGATATAAATTCAATAAAAAATGTATTTTTTACGCTCTGTTAATTATTAAATACGGGACATGTATTGAGAGATAAAAGGAGTAAATATGAAAAACAAATGGTATTGATATGTCAATGAAGGTATTTATTAGTAACGAAATTTACGAGGTAATAACTACCGATAAATTAATAACATAATTGCAGAGAATTAAAATAAATATGGCAGATGCAATAAATTCTTATAGAAATATATACTTTGTAAACATCGCGAATAATTATGTCTCTTATGCAAATTTAAAAAGTTACGTACATATAGTACACGTACATATTTATATTATATATTTGTATGTATACACAGAGTGTTTTATTTTATTTTTAACAGTCAAATATCTCGGAAAATATGGGAGATACGGAAAACCATTTTAGATAAAAGTTGCACGATCTAAGGGAGGACAAGTAATAGTAAAATTAATTTCCGAAGAAAATCGACTTCTTGAAGTCGTATAGAAGTCATCACTATTTTTAAACAGAATTATATTCTTTTCTTGATATAATATAATTCTTCTGATTATTTTATATATAAAAATATTAAGATAGAATTACTAAAAAAAAAAAAAAAAAAAAATCAGTAGTATAGAGATTTATATTTCGATATAATAAATTGGTTTAAAGGCAACATTGCTTTTTAAATAAATTATGCCACTTGTAACAACACAATTGAACAATGAAGTATCTTCTTTTAATTCTATCTAAATATTTTAATTTAATTTAATTTAATTTTTGTTTCTCTTATTATTGTGTGTTCCTCGTTAAATCGTACTTTTATCTGAAATGTTTCTCTGTATCTCCGATATTTTTCAAGATATTGGATTGCCAAAAATAAAACAAAACTTATATAAAAAAAATGTATGCATACTTATATGTGTATCGAACTGGTTTTTATACAAGTTTAAAATTTTAAATGGATAATTTGTTCTGGTTGTTAGCATTATACATAACGATCATTACTTTCGTTTATCTGAAATTAGAATCGCGAAGAAGAAATTCGAGCCTTGCACAGTGCTGCAAAATTGTTAGACAAGCAATAATATTTTCCACACACGCCAGAGTAACGTGTTCTAACTAAATCTTCCTCATTAGCATGGCAATCGTTAACTTTTCCAATTTCGCGTCACGCCAGTCGTAAAAAGCAACGCTTACGATGTTACTTGGGGAAAATAGTCAGCGTCTTTCCACGCGAGCCCTTACGCCACCTCTCCCTTTTTCATGCCCCTGTTCTCGCGTTAGCGCGCCAACGTCTCGAATTGCCACTGCATTGCGTGGCCGGTGCACGTCGCAATGTTGAATATTCACGAAACGTGTGTCCGCAGCGCTAAGTAAATTTCCCCTTCCCTCTTTTCCCTCCCTTTCTCTCCCTCCCCGAATCGCACTTAACCCGAAAGCATCTGGTGTAAGTTACTTTGATCACGATATAGCGATTGCGATCTTTGGAAAATTGCGCATATAAAAACTCGTCGCATTTTTAAACATTTGCTTGTACGAAGCAGGATTTATAAAACCTTAAAAAAAAAAAATAATAGCCTAGTAGGTTTTTTCAGGTTTTACGCGTTTTTATTTTTTATAGTCCACTATTAATTAACAAAATTCTATTATAAAGTAATTTTAATGTAATTAATTTAATTTAATTTATTAATTGATATAATAGACTAATCTTTGGATCCGACCACTTTTTAGTGGTCCAAACGAAAGTAACGGTACACAGTTTGAAAAGAATCAGGAATTGTATGTAAAATCACAAAGAATATTATTTCAGCTCCAAAATCTTATTCTAACCATGTATAGACCTATCTTGACTTTAATTTTATTTTCTATGTTAATTTATATTAAATATTTCATACATACTATTATTAAATTTTACTTAGATTTTGAGTGAGCTTTAAGTTAACAACTTTTTCTCACAGTTAAATCAATAAGAGAATTGGTGCTCAAACGTAACAAAAGAAGTCCTTGAAATTTTCATATCTTTGAGATGTGGCGCGTACATCCCTCAAGGATAAAGCGGCGGCGATCTCAACGTCAATTAATTACATGCGAGAAATAGAGGTGAATTTATTCTATTGAATAAATCGACAATGTCCGGGAACGTATGCGTTGTATCAGAAATCGCGCGGAAAATCGCCCGAGAAATTGCCCGTCGGCGCGGTCCGCTTACGAGCGATACATTCGATAATCGCGAGTATAAACGGCCGGCGAATCCATCTATTAATAATATGGGGAGAGACATTTATAAGCGGCGCGCGCGATCAATGATGGCGTCGTCCACAATGACTTATTTTTGCGTCACGCGCTGTCGACCCTTCGCTGTCTCGGGTCCACGGAGGATGACGAAGGGACTTTCTTTCAGGAAACCGGATAAAAATGGCGCGCGATGACACGATGGCATTGACGTAAAAAGAGAAAGGGATGAATAAAAATTTCGGCAGTCCGTGAACTTCGCAGAACGAGTTTACGCGAGTGTAAACTAATTTGTACGTGTAACTATCTCTAGTCCGGCTGAAATGTAATTTTGATGACCGAGGCAGCATTATTATTTCAAGGTTTCCCTTAATGTTTCGTTCGAAGTTAGATTTCATTACTATTATTAATTCATGATTGCGTACTTAGCTTGCATTTTCGAGAAGTTACAACAATAATGAATTCATATTGCCTTCCGTCGGTGAAAATTTTAAAAGTAATGTTGAAAGGAAATTTTGTATTCGCTACTTATACTAATACTATTTAATACATTAAAAGCATCACACGATTAGTTATTAACTATTTCTATTTTTTTTAATTAATATTTTACTTTTTGTGCATGTGATAAAATTATAAAATTTTCTAACTTTTCGTTATTATTTCCTTTGTTCTGATAAAATATTTAATTTCTCATCATTTTTTCTATTTTATAAATTTATTTGTAGTTTTTTCAATGAATAAAAAAATGTTGGTAATTCTAATGTTAATATCCCAGACAATTTTATAGTAATTGCATATTTTATTTATGCTTATTTATATTACATCACATAAAAAAATTATTAACTTGACTAAATTGGTTGCTGACTTAATTAAATTTCTTTCATTCAAGTATTTATGTGTTTAAGTTAAATTAAATTCAAGATTGGGTAGTAAACCTTAACTTTTAATTGAACTTACATTATCTTAATCTTAACTTTTAACGTGACTAATTTAGTTTTATAAGCTATTAATTTTAACTTATTTTAGTTAAAAGATATATTAACTTAACTAATCCTAATTAAATTCCTTTAGTTCATTTAAATACTAATTAATTTAAATATATAAATACTTGAGTTGAAGAAATTTAATGAAGTTGAAAAACTTAATTATGTTAACAATTTTTTTTCTCAGTATGATATACTTATAAAATAATCAATTTGTATTTATTTATTTCTAATACCATACTTTATTTATACTTTTATGTATGCAACGATAAATATTTAATGTATACTGGGGTATAATAAGAACAATAAGCGTTTCTTAGTATTTACTTCTGAGAATTTGACAGAAAATTTTAAAAGCAGTCTTTGACTCTAAACTCTTTGATTTTAAACTCTTGTTTGTGGTTTTCTTTAAATGTACTGCGTAAAAGATACAGAAATAATACGAGTAAATACTCAGTATTTTTGTTACTTACATAGCAAAACGTATATGAATATGCTCTGATATTTTTTATTACATTTTATATGAAACCACCAAGACAGAGAGTTTAAAAATTGAGTCGCTTAAAAAAAATTTTTTTTTAAATTTAAAAATAAACATTCTCTCACGTTCTTGTATTGTTAATCTTTCTAACACAAAATGCAATCTACTGCTAGCATGGAAAGTACCTTTTTTCGAAATTATTGGAAACATACGCGGAAGGATCGAAGGCATTTCATTGGCGGGCCTCGAGCGGGTGAGAGGAACGCGGGAATTGAATCCAATTTCCCGTGACGGTTAGCATGACTGTCACGCGTGTATTCTGAATTTACTGTGCGATGGAATGGGACGGGGTCGGAACTGTCCAAGTTACATTTATAGCGTTTACGCGCGTGCCACGTGCGCCATCCACACCCGACATTCGGCCGAGCGAGCGCGTACTCGAGCGCCCTTTAATGCATTCCGCGCGAGAGAGCGAAACCGAACAAAGCGAGAGAATGGGCGAGGGCGGGAGGGGAGGGCAAAAAAACGAGGGCGTCGTTGAGTTTGTTGCACTTGTCGCACGTGTGAGAGAAATGTACATAATGCAGAAAGAGAGAGGATATGCCTCTTAAATTATGGATGCGGAGCCTCTCGCGCTTCCAGGAGAGTTTTCTGAGCGATTGCTGAAGCTAACCGTCTAGTATAGCACTCCCCGCAGAATTACATTTTTTATAAACGATTTGTATGAACATTTTATCGTATACGATGGAACATGATGTAGAGGGCTTTCTTAATTATTTTATATCAAAGAACGCGCGTGTTACATCTCTCTCGAGAGTCGATAGATTGATTGAAAAAGCGAAGTATCCCATGATAACGTCTGATGGAGAAAAATTGTTTTTAATACAGTTTTCCAGCTGCGCTGAGAAAAAAAGTCGAATGCGAGCAAATATTGGTGATATTTTCTTCGTTATTTATTGATTATTTGTCGGTTAAAAAATTTAACCGGTTTGTGAAATACGCAGTTCTGTGAAATATATCTCGTCTCTCTTATTAATACGTTTACTTGTCAAGAATAAAATTTTATTTCGCTTCATCTATATAAATATAGATTTATTTCAGTGAAATAAATTTGTATCTCACGAATAAGTTTTTAAATACCTTTCTCTTTGTTATAATTCCAATATAAAAATGTTACGTACTGTAGGGTATAAAAAATTACCCTAAGCGACAAAAAATGAACTCCTTCTGCCTTAAGATTTAATAAGCCATGTCTTATGCTGCTAAACACAAATTTGAGCGTAAATGATCTTTATTACGTCAGGATTTTGAGTCTGCTATTAAAATTGCTAAAAATTTTAGCATTTTTCGATGATTGATAATTCTGAACTGTGGGAAGAGTTATAACTTCCGCAAGTTTGAAAGATCTAAACTATCATTATAGGATAAAAAATAAACCAAACAAGAATAGTTTTAAGATTGTATCTAATCACATTAAATTGACATTATCTAGACTGATATTATAGAACTGTGAATTCCGATCGGAATTATTTTGTTTTCTCTAGAAAATATAATAGTAATCTAGGAAATAATTGAATAATTCCGATTGGAAACCATTTCGATGAGTTCCATAATATATTCTAATTTATGAACTCGTTGGCCGTCATGGGCACATTTAGTTCTAAAAGATAAATTTTCACAAAAAATGACCCCAATACATTTTTGAGGTCGCTGAACACGAAACACAAATTCCAAAAGTTAAAACTAACCAGTTGTACATTCCGTAATTACATTCGACATATTAAATCCGCTATTTTTAATTTTTGAAATTTGAGTTTAGATTCCTGTACAGCGATCCCCAAAATATAAAATTGTCATATTTAGTGAAAATTTGTCTTTTAGAGTTAAATGTGCTTCTATACGGGTTCGTAGATTAGGTAAAGTCAGTTTCAGATTGGATACAACTTAAAAACTACTCTTGCTTGGTTTACTTTTTATCCTATATAGTGGTGGTTTAGATTCTCCGTTTCAAACTTTGCGGAAGTTTGTAGCACATCCAGTCCAAAGTTATTAATCATCAAAAAATGCCGAAATTTTTAGCAACTTTAATTTCTCAAAATCCTGGCAGAAAAACATTTCACGCTTAGATTCTTGATGTTTAGCCAAATGTACTGCACTGAGAGAAATATCAACTGTTCAAATGTTTAGATAAATAATGATCAAACGAATTTTGTAGTTATTGGTATCAAAAACTTGGATACATTTAACGAACCATTTGATTACAGTTGTATAAAAACAATTGCTTGGCTAATGCTAGAGATTGTTTGGTCAAAAGAACTATTAGTAATTGTATAAAATTTATTTAATCGCTATTTAGCTAAACGCGTTTGATCTATCTCACCAAATATTTCTCTCAGTGTGCACAAGAAATGACTTTTGAAACCTCAAAGCAAATTTCGTGTTGTTGATTTTTGTACTCGAAGTTTTGTTTCTCGAACGCTAGGAAAGCACTTCACCGTGTCGCCCGCGTAACATCTTAATAATTAAACGTCAACTAAATCTTTCTGCAAGTACGGGCAATTTACAGGCACATTTAAACTACCCACAGCACATTCGAACTTTCTTTCTATACACAGGATGATTGGAAGTAGGCACGTTGGACAGATACGACGGTTCTCCTCGTTGAAAGCTACGCGTAGCTCGGTCATCACTCTCAAAGCTGAAAATATCAGATATTCCGGCAATTCAAGTTACTCACTTCGAATGGAGATTCTACTAGAGCGAAGATCATTTACTAATTAACTGTGGAATGAACTTTTCTCATCGATCCCCCAGAGCGTGCGACTAGAGTCGAGCCAACAGAGGCTCTTTTCCCTTTAATCGCTCACGGAGGTCAAGCACTACTCGAGCACCGCGACGTTTTCGTTAATGGAAAGCTATTTTTGCCTTCGACGAGGAAGATCGTCATCACCACGTGCGCTACCAAACGCTTCCGTCACCCCGTGATTCGTTGGCGAATGGTGGGGAGCTCATCCTCTCTTTACCCCTCTGATCTCTCTCACTCTTTCTCCGTTCCTCCCTTTCAGCAAGCCGCTATCTTACGTTCTCTCGCTCACGTTCACGTGGCACGTGCTCATACGCTCGCAGGGAACGAGCGAGCGCCGCGACGCCCCGGATAAGCAAAAGAAGGTGCCGTCGCGTGTCGGCCTCCGCATATACGTGTATACGCCGTGGCCGTCGTCGTTATTAGTTATTAACGCGACCGAGCGACCGCTTTTTTCCACGAGGGTGTGCTCACGCAGCACGTCACCACCGGGGATCGATCTTCGGCCACGAGGTCGAGGGCTGAAAAGTGTTACGAGAGAGAAAGGGGTGGCAGGAAGGGAAAGAGGAAATTGTGCACAGGCTCTACCTTCTTCTTGGTCGAGGCCGAGCCGAGGAACCGCCCTTAACCCTATCAAATTTTTAACGGACCGCCAACCCGCGTCGGCGGCTTTCCCGAAGATCGACCGAACGAACGGACGAATGAACGAACCAATGGCGGGATCGATGAGGAACAGGAACGATAACGAGGGACAACAAGCGCGAGACGCCTTCTGTAAATAAGTAGAATAAGACATCAGAAAAATAAGCGAAATACTGTCAAAAGTGTCTGATGAATATGTATTGCTCTCTTCAGACGTCTCACGTACATCCTTCAGACGTTCTTGCGTGGGTGCTAGCTCGTGTGTACGTGTTTGTTTTAACTAGTTTCGAAGCTAGTATTACGTCTTCAGGGAGTAGGGTAATCTCGCCCCCTGGAATAGGTTATTAGTGGCGTCAGAGCTGACGCAATGTTTTTCAAGGCGAGTGCCGTCCGCCAACCTCGAATCTTGACATTAGAATTGATGGGAGTTACGGTGACAGTACGCTACGGTGACGTCCTAACGTTTTCACGTGCGAACTAATTCTTTAACAATTGTACGAGTTTACTTCTGAAAATCGAAAAAACTAGAATTTTTTCTCAAGGATTTTATTATACTTAGGTTTTATCATAGAGAATTGTTACAATTTATCTTTGTATAAATCCGTATCAAAAATACTATAAAAAATTTTAAGGGATGATTTCTCACGCTAATTCAAGACGAAAACTTCATAAGTTTGAAACGATTTAATTTTAAAGGTACAAGATGTCAAAGTTGAAAGAAACATTTTATTTTTTGAAACCCTGTATGTTGAAAATAACCTAAATGGTTTTTATAATTTTTTTTCTTTAACTTTAGCACCTTGTACCTTTTAGAAACCAAGCCGTTTTAGACATATAAAGTTTTTCACCTTGAATTAGTGCGAGGAACTACCTCTTAAAATCTTTCAAAGTACTTAACGACCACCCTATATACCTGCAGAACTAAAATTTGACAGTATATTTTTTTTAAGTTCTAAATTCTAACTTTTTTAAGTTCTTAATAAGAGAAATATTAGCACACTTTGCATAGAAATGCTTTGCATAGAAATTAATCTTTCACAGACCAAGCTGCGTCATATTAACCCAAATGATAAATTTTTTTACTGCTTTAAATTCAGACGTGTACAAAAAAAAAAGAAAAACATTTCAGGTGAAATAATTACTATATGTACAATTGTGTTTCTAAATGTTTAACGAGTACATCAAATTTTTTCAAACTTTTTTAAAGTTCGTAAACTTTTTTGAAAAATATAACCGTTTACCAGTGACCCAGTTGTTCTAAGCAATGAAAAACAGATTGGTCTGAGGAGGATTAAAATGAAAAATGCACTTGATACTCTTTTTCCCATTTCCAATGTCTTTTTGAAACGGATCTAGAGATTCTTACTAAACCAAAATTTCGATTTGTTCTTGACGCAGTTTGGTGAACTTAAAAATGTGATAAAGAAATATCAGAACTGAAAGATTCAGCTACGACAGCAAATAAGACTCATTTTTAATTAGTTGTGCTTTCATATATCGGTCTATATATGTTCTCCGATTATTGAAATTTGATAAACGTATCTTTTAAAAGCAACCAAACGATAACAGTTATAAATCTTCAGTCAAAGTCTATCGCGACACATTTACCCCATATTTACCGTACTTTGATTAGCAGTAAGTTTCTAGGGTCGGCGTGCTGCAATCCCAGCTTCTAGGGGCGATTATTGCCAATGACAATATTTTTCAAGGCAACACCTGATGCTAGCCCGAGCCAATTACCGCGTAAGCTCGTCGTCTCTCGTATGTTTCTACGCTCTGATACCGCAACAGTAAGAGCTCCCGACACACCAGACGAAGCTAACTTTAACAATTCTACTTGGGGTTTCTTAACTTTGCCATTAAAAGAAATTGCCCCGTCAAGCCTCGTCGGCCTTCCTTCGCTATACTACTGCGCAAATATTGGTGTCACGGTTACCTCAACGTCGCGAACACTCCCGGAGACGCGAGTTTCATATTTTTTTCCAGGGTCAGGATTAATCCTTTACTCTAGTAATCGGTGGAGGGACAGGGGGAGGAGATGACTTATATTAGGGGGCCGATATCTAGGGGGCAGGCAACACCTGCTGCTCATGACCTCGTCCTCGACGACGAGCGTGAAACCAATTGCAGACGCGATGCGTTTGAACATTTCTTCGCGATATCGTAGTCGCGTTCTCCAGAAGAACAGGCGCCACGACTAACACCGAGCAGCCACGACGGAAACAAGAGGAGGGGGAAGAGAGAGAGAGAAAGAGACCGAGCGAGACGGACAACGCGGGGGGTGCCATTTCGACGTCTGATTGGCACGACATCTCCGTAATGCCGCGAATACGCGTATCGCGAGTATACGCAGTTCGGGGAGGCAGGCTGTTCGGGGAGGGTTTCAAAGATGGCTAGTTCTTTCCGTTGTATTCCTCCGTAGTGCCGCGACACACACGGAAGCTCGAGGCGTACGGCAGAGACAGAGAATGAGAAAGAGAGATAGAATGAGATAGAGAGAGAGAAAGAGAAAGAGAGATAGACAGAGGGTGAGAGAGAAAGAGAGGGTGGACCGATCGAAGGGACTCACGTCTCTCATCTCGCGGCCGCGGCGACGTGCTCACGTGCGAGCGTCGTCGTTCCAGTGAGTCCGGCACCAACGACGACGGCGATGACGACGGACAACGGGCGCGATACGGGTGCGACGCGCAATACACCACTCGTTGCTGCTGCTTTTACTACTACTGCTGCTGCTGCAGTCGCGCACGTCGGTCGATGCGCCAGGCGCATCGCCCCAGCAACCACGGCACGAAGCTCACGACTGGCTCCACTGCTCGCGAGCGAGCGCCAGCCGGGGGTTGGCTTTGAGTTCACCGGCTCTTCGGGGGGGGTGAGGGGGTGGCGGAAGAGATTGGGGGTAAATCGGGGGAACGACGGACGCCGCGACGCCTGCTGGCGTTTGCGGGAAGTCATCCCCGAGCAGGCGCGACAGGGCAATCGTGCTTGATTGGTGGTTGCCCCGTCGGTGACGGGGTTGCGAGAGGGTTGTGTTGTTTCGGTACCGGTGTGGCATTGGTGACTCGGGTCGGTTTGTCCTAGTCGTCTTTTTCTAAAGAAGGGGGGCAGCGGCGCCGCGCAATCAACGTGTTTTCAAGCTCTTTTTTAAACTCCGCTCTATATTCCGCATTAATTTTACTATCAAGTTTCAATATCCTTTTTTCCTAAAGTACACTGTTATTTCTAATTCTGGAATTCTCGGGGAATGAGGTTATGTCTTGAACGCGCTTCAACGCTGTTTTCAATAAAGAAAATAACGTTATAGTGTTTAGAAAAACAACTTCTTATTTTTATAAGAAATAAGAATATATAATTTATTATTTTATTAACATTTATTTTAATGTTTATTATTTCTGAAGAATGAGGTTATACAAATTTTGGATTTTTCAACTTAAAAAAACGTTGATGAGTTCGAAAAAACAATTTATCATTTTTAGTAGAAACACAATATTTTTCTGTTTACTTTAGCCTTTATTATTCTCGAATTATTACACGTTGAACTCTTTATTACTGTTTTAATTAAAGAAATAACTTTAAAGAGTTAAAAAAAAATTTTTTTTTATTTTTAACAGGAATGTATTGTAACAATTTATTATTTCAGTGTTTATTATTTCAGTTGTTATTTATGCTTATCTTTATATTGCATATTTATTTTTCATTTCATTCTGTTATTATTAATGATAACAGTTATTCATATTTCTCATTAATTAAAAGACGTAATGAAATTTCTTACGTAAGTATTCGTAGATCTATCAAATATGTTTTACGAGAATAACGAGAACCGATGGCTCATACGACACTGATTTAATTTGAAACGTAATGGCGCATCTGTTAGGGTAAAGTAGCAAATATCTGGCACATGGCACGTGCCGAACGGCAAGATGAGCACGAATTAATTTTCGATATCAATTAAGCCCACCGCTAGAATGCATATATCCGAATTCCTCCGGTTCGCCACTTCTGACGTCGTCGCCAGCAGCGGCCTTGAACCACTTCGAGCAAAACCAATCGCGAGACGCGATATCGCGCGGAACAATCTCGGTATCTGGGTGACTCTTTCCACGATTAGGACAATATGTCGAGACACGCCTGGCTGAAGGACGGAAGAGAAGCGGCTTTAAATTATCCGCGGCTAAAGATAGGTCGTTTTACTTTAAATTTTGCTACCAGAGTTACCGAAGTACTTGAAGCCACTTGCGCTGAGTAGTACACGTGAAGTGTTACAAGTGGTTATCTCGAAGACTATTAAGGTTACTGGTAAAACTCAATTCCATCATGTTTCAAGATTTTTTGAAGTTTTGAATTAGACACGTGCGCCTTTGAAAAATATTCTCCGAGGTAGCAAGATAATAAAATATTTTTCTCCTTTTTTTTAAATTTTACACGCAAAATATTAAAGAGAGATTATCAAATTTAATTTTTATGAATTTTTTGGTAAAGAAATTCTCAATCTGATATTTTTAAGAATTTTTTCTGTTTTACATTTATAAAGATTTCTAAAAAAAATTAATTTTTTACGGATTTTATAAGTTTCAGAAATTATAGATCAAAAAATTTTAGAATATTTCAGAATTTATGTATCTAAAATATTCTAGAAAAGACAGATAGACTAAACGTTTATTAGCGTTTTAAGGCAAGCTCTTTGAGAACGCGACTAAACAGACAGTAACATTTACAGAGCAAAGATAAAATTAAGTGGAAAGTATAAAAGAGTATAAAATTAAGAGTAGAAAAGTAAAGAGAAAACAGGTATAATATAAAATAAAGTAGAATAATACAGAACAAATAATAACAGAAGA
This sequence comes from Solenopsis invicta, assembly GCF_016802725.1. Lineage (NCBI taxonomy): Eukaryota > Metazoa > Arthropoda > Insecta > Hymenoptera > Formicidae > Solenopsis > Solenopsis invicta. The sequence continues at coordinate 4,481,585 of NC_052676.1, read as the reverse complement.
TTAAATAAAATATAAATGGAAAGAAGTTTATTGAACTGACAAAAATTGAGATGTGAAAAAAATGTAAACATTCTTAGCATTTTTAAAAAATGTTTCAATTCATATGAAAAAGTTTGAGAAGTTTTTTAAAAAGTTATAAAGCAGGAATTCTTGAAAAATTTTAAGAGAAAATTTCTTATCGGGAATGCCTTGCGTTTTATCTATGATTATTTAAAAAATTATCCAGAAAATGTAAAACAAAGTTGCTTCATGATTTGAAAAATTTCTGCCTAAAGAGTCGCGCAGCTGTGGATCTGAACGTAATAAAATGGATATTTTTTTACTTGAAGGCACAAATATAAATTTCATTTTAATACTTTTTTTCCTAATTTTGCGTCTTCACAATATTTGATTTTTCGAGCAAACGAGAACACAATTATCCACTTGGATCTCTCGCTGTTCCATTTTACTCAGGTGAAATATCAATAGTAAGACTCCTGGGGATTGTCCGGCTACCTCGATAAATCTTTGTCGAGCCGGAACGACAGCAATCCAACTGTATGTCTTCCACTTCATTTCTCACTCAATCACGCCCTTGAATATCGCAGGAGCTATTGAGATAACTTGGTACAAATCTTCCCTGTCAAGACGGAACGGCGTCTCTCCTCTTCGCCGACGCCGTTTGAACGATCGCGTACCGCCGCCGGACGAAGCCATTAGCCTTATTTAGCGTTTCGGATAGAGTCTTACCTACCTGCGAGTCCGACTGTTCGAGCTTCTTGCGGGGAAGATCAACAGGTTCGCGTGCCGGATGTGCCGACACACGGGCGGAAGTCCACTCGTCAGTCGACGTGAAATCGTTCTGCGTGATACCGATCGGCTCGACCTTTCACCCGGTGAAAGTCTCGCGTAAGACTCGCGGCGCGATCCTCTACCCCTTTCACTCTCTATTTTAGGATCGTTATCGTGATCTAAGATAACGGACGATTCACGCGATACGAATCTTTAAAGCAAGTCTTTTCGAACCCTCGAAGCTTCACCCCTTTAAACGCTTGATTTTATTTGCCACTCCAGGTATCGTAAAGTTCAAAGTTGGGGTTCATAAAGTTTTTAATGGATATCTAATAGAGATTCCGAATCTTCATGACAGCTGTCCGATGGTCTATAAGAGGTTTTTGTTCTATTTGAAATAAGACGTTTTAAAGATGATGATTCGGAACTTCCATTAGACGTCCGTTAAACTTCCAATGGAAATCCATAGTTTCGCATTACATGCATACATTGAACTTCCTCTCTATTAAACATATTCATACATGCATAACTGCAAGTTTAATAGATTCTTTACAGATGCGCTTTATCTATAAATATCAAAATAACTTCTCCTTTAATTTTAGAATCTAACTTTGGAGGCTCGCCTTCGAAAGAAAGCATTTCGTCATTACTTCACCAGAATATGATTGAAAGGTCTCGTAAGGCTACGTCTATTATTTCATTCTGTTATTTTTTAATTACGGGAAATAGAACGCTACCGTGACCATCTGTCCCGCATTCTACTTGCTCAATCCCATCTATTATATATCCATAATAGATGTCCATGATGAGGTTGTAGAGGACATCTATTATGGATATAGTGTGGATCTCTATTAGAGCTCTATCTGACGTCCATCGTGGAAATGGACAACCCATGAAGCTAAGAGAGATCTAAGGGTTTTATGTAGGATGTTTCAAGGGTGTCTTTAAGGCGTCTTTTAGACATCTTATGATCCAATTTTGATACTTTGTATCGTTTGGGATCATTCTCGAAACGCATCTTCTTTTTTGGTGAACACATTTTAATCGTTAAAGGGAGATATCTGTTATTTTACGAATGAAAATAGAGGAAGAAGTGGAAAGGAAAGGAAATCGGAGGCATCTTCTACCTGCATGACCGTAAACGAGTCATAAAAAAGGGGGCAGGAGAGGAGACAGGAATCGACGGGGCGTCGACAAATCACACGATGGCTTTACGACCGTGAAAGATTGTCGAGATAGAGAGATAAAAAACGTTACACGACACGTAAAAGTGTAGGCCATCTATTCTCACTTTTGTCAGGTCGTACTACACATACAACTTCGCTTCCCGCCGACGGTCTCGCTAATTCTTCCGAGGCCGTCTACGCGTATACACGTGAGGAGAATACACAGCTAGTTAGACAAACGAGTTGGGAAATGGGAAAGAAGAGCAGAGAGAGGAGGGAAGAAGGAGGGAAAAATCAACGGGAAGATAAGTACAAAAATTGTGTAAGGCTAACGTTTCTCTTCGGAGGGTTAGGGGAGGAGGGAAGGGGGTGACCTTGTTCGTAACCTAAATGATTGGGATGCTTTTTCCTTCCCTTTTGGCCGCGCGAGGGTTTACCGAATTTACGGCGAAGCTCCGGTAGAAAAAATGCAACAATGTTAAAAAAAAACCCCGAGTGGTCGACGTGACGGGGTTGGTTGAAATATGGCTCTCTCGATCAGTTGATTAGCACGCGCGGGTTTCGATTCCGCCTACCGAGGTTCGCCGGTAAAAAACCGGGCAAGCCCACTTTTTTTTTCCACGACGAATGAGTCGTCCATTATTTAGCGCTCGCTTTACTAATGGAGTATCGATTGACACCCAGGCGAGTTTCCTCCCAAGCGCGCGACCAGCTGAAAAACTTGGTCCGCTTCTTTCGGATTTCCGGCATTTAATTCCGAATTATTTATTGCGGATTCGTTCGGTTCCGGAGCAAATCGGATAATACATAATTCTAGTGTTTTCCGATTAATTACTCGATAATCGAGTATTAACTTTGATTGGCACAGTTGCGGTACCTTTATTATACGTAGAAGTATTTGCAAAAATGCTTCTTCGAACGTTCAATCGTTAATTCGTTAAAAAAAAATTTTATCTTGAAAAATGTCATTTTAAATTTTCTTAAATACATTAAGTTAATTCTTGGTTTTTATTTACACATATTTAAGAAAGCGAATTATTCCTAACACGATATTTCCAAGAGAAAATAATTTTAATTTCGTATATTACAATTAGAAGAGACACATAAACGTTTCTTCGCGCTTACGCTAAATTCTAAAGTCAGAGAATAAGTGAGTGATAATGTCATTATTCCCCCATTAAAATAATATCAGAGTAATAATACCACTTTGTGACGCATTCTCATGATTTTTCTCTACAGCAGCGGGGGAAGACACGGACTCTTCTGACTATTACGGATCTATCAATTCTGTTTTACGATTTCGCCTCGGTAAACACGCTCAGAGTTCAAACGAAATATCTCGTGATACCTTCCGCACGTTTTCACGGTTTTTCTATAACAACAGAAAAATATAGACTTGTCCGATTATCGGGAGCGGCCGGGCCGTTCGTTTCTATCTCGCCGGCGAGTGTGTGGCGTGATAAAACCACAGAGAGCTCGTAAAGCCTCTTGAAAATTTTCCCCCGACCTCTCGCGCGGAGCGATATCGGAAAAAGTGGGCTTGTCCGATCGTCGCAGACCGAAATTCGTCCTCCGTTTTGTGCGCGGCGAGTCGAGAAAAAAGAGAGAGAGAGAAAAAAAAATGGGAGAGATTCCTTTATCACAGAATTTTTCCTTGCCTTCGCAACAATTCATCGGACGAATTCGCGAGGATATTTTGAAGGACGAATATTTGACGAGGCAGTTCTAGTGTCGGATCCCGCTTGCCGGAGTACACGAGAGAAGGAACGGCGAACAATATAATTGACAAGTTTTCGGCGGGGCACCGCCTCCCCCCTCGCGCGAGGGGGCCTTTCTTCCCCCCGCTTGGTCGAGTCTACCGCTCTACGCACAATTACAATTATTTACAAAAAAATCACAATCGACCCTTATCGGCTCGAGTCGCTTGTCCCGCTATTTCTCTATAATCTCGTTAACGTCCGCGAAAAAACACGTGCATCATTTATTGTACATTACACGCACACGCGAAGAGGTGCCGTCGTAGATGGTGCCCGTAATTTCGCTGCCGCACGTTTAGAGTTCAACGCGGCTCGCACAACGAACGTAGAAATTCCCGTTGAGTTACTTTAACATGATTATCTTTCTCATAATACCATCGACCGTAATTATTATCGGACAAATTTCGCAAAGAGAGCACGTTTAAAAAATATGGCTCCGTCGTGAGAGTAATAATCTCGATTCTTCATTTAAATACGATGTCAAAACACATTGAAGTAATTACGCTTACAAAAGAAGTATTTAATTTCAGGTTATTAAAATGACTTGTTTATATTTTCGTTTTTTAAATACTTGACAATGTTTTGATTTTAAATGACGTTCGTATTTAAAACGCTAACTTCAATCTCGGCTTAACTTTTATCTTTTTTCAATTCTTAGAACTAGGAAAAGATAAAGAAAAAGCTGACTGGAGATCAAAGTTATTTACATTGGTGGAAATGAACGTAAAGTCAAAGATTGAAAGATTTCACCATTAAAATTAATGCTTTTAGTGTTTTAAATCTAAACATCGTTTCAACTAGAACACTTAAGTAATTAAAAACAGAGGCAAAAAAAAAACAATTTTTATATAATCTTAAAATTAAGCGCTTCCTTTATGAGTATAGTATAATTATTTCCAGTAATATCGTCGCGTGTTTACATCAGGCAGACATTCAATCGACCGCGTTCATCGTTAAACGTGATCACGATATATAAGAGAGAGAATGACATTCCTAAATCTTCAATTATCCTTATCGATGATCTTTACGCTTCTCTTCCTCACAGAATTAGGCAAATGGGAGCGGTCGCACGTGCTCTCTTAACATTGGAGACGCTCTAACGGCATGCTAAAGCTAGAATACGGGCACCTCGCGCTCGTTTGCGTCACACGGCGGCATCGATAAGAACCTCGCGTGTGTGACTCACGCTAAACGCTGCGCCTAGAATAATGCTAGAACAGCTCGCTCGGTTGCGCAACTCTACGTCGAGCTCTCTGTCTTTTGAATACTGGTACAAGTCATGTATACATATATACCGTGCGTACGTGCGCGTGTGCATTCGTGCGTGCGTGTTTGCGTACGTTCGTGTGTGTTCGTGTGTATTTGTGTGTGTGTGTGTGTTGTGTGTGTGTATGTGTGGTTTCGTTTACGCGGGTCTACGCACTTCCGGTCGTACGAGTGACCCATACGCGCTTAATCATAACTCGATCGTTCGTTTTCGTCGCGTCGAAAAAACGAAGCGGCCGGGTTGTCATGGTAAATCTTAATAAACAAATTAATTATCGCGAGTACGGCGAGATTCGCTCTCTTTGCTCTTCAATTCGCGACAGAGAGAAAGAGAGAGAGCAAGGATGCGCGATTGATTGCGGTAATTGTGATGCTTGATACTGTGATCGTCGCTTCTTCACGCGAATGACGATGTAGTACATAACTATTAAATAAGTAGTCGTTTTTAAATTACAATGGAATATCTTAATAGCGAACCGGACATTGAGCTGCAATACTCTGATATGTATTGTTGCGATATTATGTAATTAATACTGTTAACATTAGTAACCAGCAGTGATACATTAATAACGCCAATTAGTAACATTAACATTACCAATTATTATTGATAGTATCGATTAAGATACCGTTGACACGTCAACATTGTCATATCAAATGTTAAGAAATTTTGTGCGTTATTACAACTTAATTTATCCGGCTCTGACGGGATCGCTGACGTACGCTACGACATCGCATTAGTCTTCTATCGCAATTACACCGATCGATTTTACTCTTTTTCACCGAGAACCCATCGGCACTCTAATTTCGCGTCTAAAGTTCGTGTAACTGTCCGGGAACTGTCCCGTTTACGTTGGCAAACGTCGGGAGTCTTCCTTTTCCGCTCGACGGCCATCAGGAAGACTACCTTTTGTGATTGTGACCATTGCCTTTGCTCCTGGGACTGTCCGAGATCGCGTCGTTGGGCTCTCTCCTCTGTCTCAGTATGAAATTGAGATTGTGCGCGGTATTTACAGCGTAATAGACGTTGGCTGAGTTGGGTAGCACCATCTCCCGATCAGGTAGCACCTGGGCCAAGGTGTACTGATCGGGGCTGCCCTCGAGGCCGAGCTTCAGCATGGCGTTTCGGATAACCTGAGGCGTCCGCTCGTTGTTCGACAGCATTATTGACTTGTACAGCACCACGCCTTCCGTCTCCACATTGTCCGTCTCCATGGTGACTTTGATGATGTAGAAATCGGGCGAGCTCTTGTGCGAGTGGCTGGGACTGGATAGCCCGGCGAGATTCGGAGTGCTACCGTTGGCCATGGCGCCTGTCGGTGGTGCCAGACGAGTCTGATGGCTGCCACCTCCGCCGGAGCTCAGGGACACATCCAGGGATGGTAGGGACGAACTAGAGGACGAGCTGGACATCTGCGATGGTGATGTTCGCCGATCTAGCGAGTTGTGTGGTGAACTTGGGAGGGAGTCGAGGTCGCAGTAAAACTGCGAACTGCTCGAACTGGACGTGGAGGCGATCGAATCGTTCTTCCGATGACCCTGGTGACCCTGTAGCAATCAACTCTCGTTTAGATTCTTGTTGGTATTGAAGATAAATTCTTTATAGTAAAATACGTAGTTTATTTTAAGAATATGTATAATTATTATCTAATAATATCTCCTGACGTACTTGTTTTGAATTTGTATGACTTTGATAAGGACATTTCTACAGTCAGATTAGATAGTTTTAAGAAACTTTGTGACATTTGTGTCTAATATGGAGAAATTATATCAGAACATATTTCTCATTTGCCGCAACTCGAAATTTGTCGGTTTTTAATTGTTTGCAGTAAAAAGACGAGTTTTTGGAGTTCTTAGAACTTTAAGTATCATTTTCTGGAAAATCTTGTGTTTTGAGTTACGTTATCATTATGGCAAATAAGCGGAATTTCTTATTAGATAAAGAATACTAACCTGCTTCTTTTTGCCGCGATTATTGAGGGTGTTCCCCGGTGGTGGCTCGATCTGACAACTGAGTTTGTACGCTTCCCGATCGTCCAGCACCACCACCGAGTGGAACCAACGATCGAACACGGGGTCCATACTGAAATTATACGCGTTTGCCGCGCCCTGCAGAAGCCTTATTCTGGCTAGCACCTCGAACTCCTTCCGTCTCTTGTCGAAATTGATGAGACCGTCGGCTATCGTGTCCGGTATCGCCGTATCGATCATGGTGAGGTCAGTCAGGAAGGTTCCTAGGTACGGTATCGTGCCGTAGCTAATGTTCTGCGAGCGGAAATAAGGAAACGATTATTGAATTGCATGTTTAAGAAAAAGAGAGCAGCGCAAAAAATATAATATATTTGTATTTTCTGCCCGTATATAAATAGTGATTTTTATATCTAATTTGTATTTGAAAATTATTATTCGCGAATACTAAACACAATTTTAGATTATTGTTACGTAAACTTGTAATTGATTATTAATTTGAATTATAAAATTAATTATAAATTGGTTTATAATTAATTTTATATTTCAAAAATTGGTTAGAAATGATAGTAGATTAGTAATAAATTATTAAGCATATGTAATGAATTATAAATTTAGACTAAAAATAAATTTAATTTTATGTACATACATCGTAGCTTTACAATTAACGTTCTAGCTTCGTTAAAATTCAATTAATTCCGATGTGATACATTTTTAAAATTTTAAATATCTTAAAGCTGCACAAATGTCAAATATATTAATATTTCATCACTCTACACGCGAGCTAACTTGCTTCTTTGTACAAGTCATCGTTACCACGATTTTTCTTTCGACGTGGCGGCGATTTAAATGTCTATACAGTCTTCTCAAAGAAAGCTGAAGAAAAAATTCGCAAAGTCTCAAAAAAAAGAAAAGAATGCCGTTATTGCACTTACGCCCGCGTTAGTATTCTGTTTCTGAAAGAGCTTCTGCAGATGCCTATCGCTTCTGCCGGCGGTGTCGGCGAACTTGGCAGTGCCCTCTTTGATGAGTAACTCTCTCTGCGTCCAGGCGTTGTTTTCCTCCGAGAATATCCTCTCGAGCTCGCGGAAGAGCTCGTGCTTCTCGCGGGGCATGCACTGCCAGCACTTCTCCAGTCGGTACACCGGATTGCTCTGAAGGCCGGAGACGATCGCCTTCAGACTACTGAAGTTCTTGAGTACTCGCAACTCCTGCGCAACGTCGATCCACGTCTCGAGAATCCTGGCGCGCTCCTGCGACTTGAGCGTTGTGTCCGTTAGGATCGTCGAGATTACTCGCAGGGAGACAGCGTTGAATTGGTTAACGGTCGCCACCACTGTGGCGGCCTCGTGGCTCCTGGAACGATCCTTCCGGGACCACACGGCGCCGAGACACTGGTGGGCGACCAGCTTCTTGAACACTTCGGCATCCATCCGAGTCAGCTGCTCGGCGAAGTGACGGTGGGGCACCTCGGGGAAGATGTAGTTTCCCCAGTGATCCGCCATCGGATCCGGGGAACCGCGCATGGGTAGTCGGCCATTGTCGTACACCATGCAGGAGTCTGGAAAATGAGAGAATCGGACTGAAATTAATCTGGCTCGATTTCAAATTAAAAGAAATGAAAAGCAATCTAGAATTACACGGTGAAATGTTCATTTTCATAATCGAATCTTTCATACTTTTTTTTACAAAATTTCCCACAGCTTCTCTTTCTCTCTTTCTTTTGTACGTTTCTTATAATATGAATTATTACAAAATTTAATTAATCTAGAAGAATAATTTAAATCAATTTTTGCCACTTTGATACTTTAATTAAATTACGAAATCAAATTATAAAATAATGATTTATCATCATCGTCTCATCATCTTTCTCTATGTCTCTCTCATTGATTTAAGCGAAACCATCTATTTTGAGAATATCGCAATTCGATCGGGTTCTCCATCAGGCGAACTCTGAGTGAAAGGTGAGCCCTGCCCCGGACGTAACAGTATAACAGAACCTCTGGACCCCCAATTTATACACGGGAAGCTCGCCTTTGTGCAAGCGTGAGCAGCCTGATTGGCCTTTCACCGCCGCTTACATTCAGACTCTCTTTCTGTGCGCCCAACTCACGATGGAGCGATTCTTTCGTAATGCTGTTCGCGCCGCGGTAAAATACGCCGTTTAACTTTTTCTGCGCATTCTGGAAACTCGCGAGATACGCGTCGAAACGCGCTGAAAAACCTGGAAAAGCAAGGCCCGCCTTCTATTACTTCATCTGTCTCATTTTTTCCTTTTTGTCCAAGTTTGATGAGAAAGTTTCGTAACTTGGACTTCTTACGGAGGTTGTGCACGATAACGCTCGCGACCTTTCTCCTCGAACAAAGCGCACGAAACGCAGCGGATATTCCAGCGGATGTTTTGTTCGCTTATCGCAAAAGTTCGAAGTAAATAAAGTAAGTCGCCGTGCTAGTCGTTACGTTCGAATTGCATAAGCAATATGTTATTGTATTATTATTTTGTTATTGGACTCACCATTAGTCTTTCGAAAATCATCGAATGCATTGCGAACATTTTTTTTAATAAAAGAAAGTTTATTTTCTTAAAGCCACACATTTTGATGCAAACATTGGTTTGTTCTATTTAAGTAAAAATATTTATTTTTAAGTAAAAAATGTAAAATTATTTACTTAAGATAATGTGTCTATATACTACATATTGTAGTTTTTTCTATCCTGGTGGCGGTGGCGTATTGCTCGCGATTGCAACGTAGGATAGTATTTTTCAAACATTATTGCAATATTGCTGAGATATTGTGAAAGTATTATTAAAAAAAATAAATAATAATGTAAAAAAATCTTTACAATATCCCTGCAATATTGCTGTAAGCTTCTGAGAAAATACAAGAACATTTTTTGCAACATGAAAACTTGGGTAAATTTGTTACGTGAATTTCATTCATTTAAATTACATTTTAAAATATTGCGTATGCAAAATTAAAATTTCGTAAAACGTTATTTTTATTAAAACGAATTAACAGCTCACGGTACCGTTTTCTTTTTCAACTTAAATAAGACGATGAGTTCTTTGTATTTGAACTTCCCACGGTGCCTTATCAATTATGCGATTCCTCGTATTTAAAGTTAACGCGAGTGAAACGACGTGACTCACTCGCCAGATCAGCGAAACTGCGTTACCTATCTGATCCTCTCGCTGGAATCGGTGCAGCCGGTGCTTGGCCTTGAGCTCAAGCTCAGAGCCGATGAGGCGCTGCTGCGTGAACTCGAGGAGCCTGGTGAGCAGCGGGTGATTTGGGGGTGACTTCCAGTCGCCCGGGTAGGCATCCAGCCAGACGTGCAGAGCCTGGACCAGGGTCTTGCGGTGCTGCTCGCAGCCGACGCTCCCGTCCAGGGCGTCGTATCGCGCGAGTAGCAACTCGAGGACCTCACGCGGGCTGGTGAACGCCCGGTACGTCGCCAGGAAGATGTTTATGTAGGTGGACTCCAACTCGCCGTCGTCGTTCGCCAGGCTCTCGACCAGCCGCTGCACCGTGCCAGCCTTCAGGAAGCGCACCCTCACCGTCTCCCATTCCAAGTGCGAGATTTCGTCGTCAGAGTCCTGATGAGGTATAAACGGTTTACTTGGGTGTTAAAGTTTATTAATTAATTAATTAATTAATTAACATGCACATGCACGTTTTTTAACGTTAATGATAAGTTCCTTTAATTCTTTAAAATCTAATGGGACGAATATGTTTCAATATCTTTAAAGAAGAACCATGATACTCGAATTAAAAACTGTGGAAGAAGTTTGCCGCAAGTACATTTCAATTCAAACTCTATAAATTTTTTACTAAATTAAATTAGCAACAAGTATTAATTCAAAGTTTAAAAATCTAAAAAGAACGGACAAATTAATCCTAGAATGCTGCTCTCTCTCTCTTGAATTTTCACGTGCTACGTGCAATCCAAGTGCTACTTCAATTTTAGTTCTGTTTCTGTTACTAAAATTTGGATAGTTTAAAATAACATACATATGATTTTGTTTAGTTTAGCATTGGTTCAATTATTCTAATAGTTACTCTTGGAACCTCTAAAGTAGAAAAAAAGTTTAGAAAAATTCTTAAAAGTGTAAAAAGTTCTCAATTTTGTGAATAAATTTTCCAAAATATGATAGTATTAATGTAAGAAAAAGTATATTATGAATAGCATTCTAAAATTAAATTGTGGAGTAAGAGTTAAAATCTTGGTTATAAATATATTTCGATCATGCTCACCGATGCTGATAGACTTCTCGTGGGCCGGTGGTATCGGACCTTCTTTAGGTATACCGTGTATATGACGCCGTCGCCCCTTTCCTCGCCCCATAAACGCCACGTGGGCTGCAAAGTAGAAAATCGAACGCCAAACTTAGTCATAAACGTCCGTATACCAATAGATGCTGTAGCCACTATAACGAAGGCCGGTGCACTAGGGGATGATTTAAGCTTCTAATTTCATGGCGGAATGCTCGGCACCCTCTGTCGCGAGCTAATAAACTTGCCGTAACAAGTAAAGATAGATGATTCTATCTATTTCTTTCTGCGATTATTTTATTTATTGTGACAATTAAGATTGAAATGCATTTAGCTGCTTTATAGAGTTATTACTGACCATGTTTTATGTAAATTGAATTACAAGTAAACGATAAAATTTTGAATAAATATGATAATTACTGCATCGATTGACGTATTATAATATTGCATTAATTATTAAAATTAATTACTGCATTATATAGTATAATTGTCTTTGTATAATATCTTGCTGATTACAAAATCATCCCGTAGCCTGCCTTTCTCTACACTATTCTAAATATGAACATTTGGCAGACTATCGTGCGTCATCATTTCCAATAAGTTTTCTCTCAAAATCTTCTGAGTTATCAAAACAACTTGTACTTAAGTCTAAAAACAATTACACGTGCTAATGCAGGGATTTCTGGCAAAATGCTTCAGGGCATTCCCGACAAGACATGAAAATGTGATACGATGCAATTTGTTCTTTCCGAAAAAAAAAAAATTAATCAAATGCATAATGACGCTGAAAAAATGGTTTCTTTGTTCAAGTAAATATATTTATTTTTTAACATTATTTTCTTGATTTAAATATATATTAGCTAGTATGAATAATTTATTTTTAAACTTGGAAAATATTTTTTTTAATCAAGAAAATAATGATTAAAATAAATATATCTATTTAAACATAAAAATTTTTTTTACAGTGTATTTTTTTTTGCTTTTGAAACTGGACTCGTGCATTTTGCGAAGCATTCTGTAGAATCATTGTACGATCACAGTGTAGGAAGTGAAATGGCAGGAATATGACATAAGCGACAATGATGAGCGATTGATGTTTTATCAAATGAGATAGTTGTCAAAAAAGCAAGGCGAATTTAAATCTGTTTACCGATCCTCCTTGACTTCTAATTTAAATGAATCAATCATGAAACTGACTCATGTCCATGCATAATAAACACGTGTCCACGTGTGCGTGTATTACACATGCAAGCGTGTTACTTATCGGTGACAGTCGAGCCACGGGCAGTCCGTATAATTAATTCCAGCTTGATAAAGACGGGCTTGCACACGTGATGACGTAACGCTGTGATAACACCCGCCTTAAAGGTAGTTAGCCTTTGGGCAAGGTGTTTCGACTTATCATCGCGAAAAGAAACTGCAATTAGCGGTCTCCGTTGCGAAACGCTTCTCCCGCAAATATAACAATTGAGCCACTCCTCGCGGCTCAACATCAAATTAATCCTCCGTAATCCAACGTTTTTACGCTGCTTTCCTAGTTACTCTGAACTCTCGGTCACCGGTGCTCGTTAGTGTGTTTTTGAAAGTGTTTTTAAGCTTTAAAAAATCTGAAAAAAATTTTGATTTGCTCTTCCAACATTGCAGAGTACGATTTTACAGTTGTTTGACCCGAAACGTTGTTCACTTTTCTTTAGTACGTGTCCAAATTTGAGGCAGAATAATTCAAAATTGGAAACTCGTCTGGGTCTTCAAATCTCTGGTTGGACCACGGAGGGTTAAGAGGTACAACAAAAATTTTTCAAAAATTTAACAAACATGTCAGTTCTTTAAACAGCTGACTTTAAAACGTTTAATTAGATTGATGGTAATTTAAGGAAGTCAAAATTTAATTTAATTGAGCCTCCACAAACAGCGTTGAGCACAACTGTTGTTTTTTCCTTTTTTTTTCCCGGGACTTAATTGCGGTCGATCGTGCAAACGCGTGACATCGGCGCCTGACGTGTCACGTCCATTTATTTGGCATTGAGAGCCTGTAAACAAAGCGGGTCTTAGAGGCCGTAAAGAGGGCTTAATGTCGTGGAATCCGGTGCGACAGACGTACGCATTCGCGTTGGCACGGGTGATTACAATCGAAGCCGTATTGAAGGCACATTACCGGCGTGAAGGGCAGAGGGGGGCGATCGTAAAGACTCTCGACGGAGGGAGAAGCGTGTCAATGCCGCCTCCGATGCTTTTTCTCGCTTCCGAGAAGAGAGATCGTCCCGTAGAAAAACCGTAGAAGCCGGAACCTGTCGAGACATCGTGTTCCTATTTTTCCTGTCGGGCGCATTGTCAAGAGAGTATCTCTCCCGCGAGATATTAATTAGAAGAAAATAGTTCGCGGAAATTGATCCGAGAATTGCGTATTTATTGTATAGGTATAATTATGTATAATTTATAATAGATCGGATTTCATGAAAGGGTATTGAGACAAAGTTAAAATGGCATGAAATTAAAATAATGAGCTATTAAATCAAGGACGCTGAAGTATCAGAAATATCTTTCTCAATGAAGTTATCTATTAGAATTAAACATTGACAGCAGTGCGGTTAGAATTAAGTTCCATCTGCTTATTAATTATTTCTAATTAATTTAACTTCTAATTTTAAACTAGGTTCCTTTTAATCTAGACATCACAACGACAGCTTTTTCTATTAGAGGCATCAAAAGAGTATCTGTTCCGCGAAATATTAAAATAAAACAAAACTACTTCGCAGAAACTGATCTGAGAATTGTGTATTTATTATACATATGTAGGTGTAATTATGTAAATTAGATTTTACGAGAAAAGAAATTAGTATTGAGACAAAATTAAAATGGTGTTAAATTAAAACGATGATTTTTTTGTTATTAAAACAAGGTTTTAATAACACAACGCTAAAATAACAAAAATTTTTTTTTTATTTGTAAAAATCACAAAATTATCTATTAGAATTGAATATTGCCGTGAATGCGTCAGAATTAAGTTCCATCTGCTTATTAATTATTTCTAACTAATTTAGCTTCTACTTTTAAATTAGACCTTTTTTAATTTAGACATCACAACAAAAGTTTTCCGTATCAATTAATTTCAATGCGGGTAGATCAATAACTTTTAAATATTTCTGATCCAGAGTTCGGGCTGACAAGAATTTCTCTTTGCAAATTTAATCGGTTAATTTCTAATTAATTTGAATAAATTTCTTGTAATTTAAGAAAGGTTTGACTTAAAAAATTCAAATGGAGAAACTGTCGATCTCATCTCGAGGCACACAAGCACGAGGCCGCAGAAACAGGGGGGCCCTCAAGTCCGCCCGCTCACGCCCCGGAACGACCGAGCAATTAGACACCCGCAGGAGGAACCCGAGCGTGACTTGAGGTCCTCGTACCTGCGCTCGTCCTTGGCAGCCGCTTCCCTCGTATGTCGATGTATTTACCATTGTTCCGCTGTAAACAGCACGAGCTCGAGCCTTGGTGCGCCTGTTTCTTACGCAAAGCGATGCAACGGAATATCTTCCGATCGAGGTTGAATTGTAATTAGGGACATTTCCGGTAATAAGCCCCGCGTGGAATCATACGATATCGTTCGCCGATCACGTCATGCAGGATGATAGTGTTTTTACTTTAAAACACACGCACGCGCTGTTTGTTTTGTTTAATTTCGTAAATTAACGACATGTATATGTATATGTTATATATATTATTATACAGAAGGAGAATTGTCGAATGCGTACCATTTAATTTATTTTTTATTATATTTCCCATTTAATATTGATTTGTACACAAATAAAAGTTGGAAATTGCAGCTTGATGTTTAATATAGCTATTACTACGTTTAACCGTTTTTAATAACAAATTAATTTATTATAAAACTTTTATAGCAATATAAAGGTATGATTTAGGTAATTGATAAGTTATACTTGTGAATTTTTTTAATCATATCACCTGTGAAATATCGAATTTATGAATTAAAATAATTTAAAATATAAAGAATGATAAAGTACATTTATTTTATTAATAATTTATCAAAAAAGATCAAATATTAAAAAATTAATAAATAACAATAATGGAAAGATAAGGACATAAAAATAAAACTGGCTTTTTATTTTTGCAATTGACATACTTTTATTTATGCCTGTTATTAATTTTACTATTATTATTTATCAGTTTTGCATTAATATCATTTGTTGTAATAAAATTTGCAATGGTACAATTCAAAGAAAACTTGATTTTATAAAATTGTCGATTTAACTTTGTGAATAAAATTGCAAATATGTTGCAATACAATGAATGTAAAATATTCTACTATAAATCTTTGTTTATGAAAATATAAAACTGAATGATTACGTTATTATCAGTCCCCAATAAACAACAGACAATATTTGTTAAATATTTTTTAATGTTTTTTAAATAAAATTTTATTAAAAAAAAAACATTTTAAAAACATTTTAAAAATTAATATCAGTTTGATTTTTTTAAGTGTTGTTGAGACACAATATAGCCAATTAAATTTTTGTCGATATTACTCATTTCTTATTTATTTCATATTTTTGTTGGTGCGGTTTGATTTACGCAATCGGTAACGTATTCAGCAACTCTCCGCTGTTTATTATTACATAACATATCTTTTCTTTTATTCTATTCTAAATACACAGAGAATTTTCTCTTAGAATTTTCCTCAAAATTATAATCCTGGGACGGCATATTTCAAAGAATTTCTCTAATTTATTAATATCTATTACAATAGAAAATAGTGTGGTTAAATTTTACTAAAATTTTACTGAAATTGCAGTAAAATTCTTCCAAATATGTATTGTCCCGATTACTATTATTTTGATGAAAAAGTAAATTCTTTGAATAGAAATTAAATTGAATGTTTGAGGACATACGACAAAAAGATTGATTACAAATGCCGAAAAGGAAAATCTTAAAGGGGAACCTAGTGAATTAAACATCACTCATTTATTTCAGAGACTTTGGAAGAAAGTTTATCGGCACGAGACAATTTGCAAGCCAAATCGCACGTGTGTTTCAATTAAAATAAACGTCCGGACTTGTAAATTCGGGGAAACGATTTCCGCGATAGCGCACACGATAGAAGCGACAGGGAGCAACGACTTCCCGAGTGACACGTGGGATTTCCGAATTTTAATGCTAGTCGCGTGTAAATGAGCAAGTATACCGGGTGGCGCGGCCATAGACACGCGATTCGCGCAGCTTTGGGGATCGATCGCATCGGGGATGAATACAAAATTCATGAGATCACGTTGACGTCGTCGTCGTCGCGCCGCGCGCACGACTATAAGTAAATTGACGCGACGGTGGTAGTGCGCGCGGTGAAACATTGCCGTTTCTGGTACGTCGAGGAGACGACAACGACGACGACGACGACGACGACGACGACGACGACGACGACGACGACGACGACGACGACGACGTCGCTCGGAACGCGTAACCGCAGCGCGTGAGCATGTGGCGAAACATTGGTTTCGCGGACGGCGCGGCGCGTCGCGGAATTCCGTAAATGTCCAACCGGGGTCAATGGTCCGCCCGCGGGGTCCCGAAATACATCCCCATTATTTCCCGTTGGATTCTCGCGGAATGCAATGTCGACGACTACCGCGAAACCGCGGCTCGAGCGTAGCGAATACAGACGCGCCTGTCTTTGCATCGCTGAATCGATCTTACTCATTTCTCTTTTTAGAATTACTGACTAAAGAGTTGCACAAAGAGACTTTACTTCTTTATAATTGTATACGTCAGAAGAAATTGATGAGCGCTACGTTTTTTTCTATAATAAATCTCAGCTCCTCTTTGAGTACCGCGAAATAATATTTTTTTGCAATTAATGCATGAATTTTGTATATATTATAATTACAATTTCACAATTGATAATAATGTTAAAATAAATAATTATATATGTGTACGGGAGAGATGTTAAATGCGTTCCATTTTTTACTATTTTTATTATGCGATAGCAATTATTAGTTTTACTTAACAATCTTATGCGAATATCATTTTTTTTTATATTAAAAGTTGTGGTAAGAATTAGGAAACTTGATAGAGATGATAAAAATATTCATTTAATTTTTATAATAATTGTAACTATGTATACACAATAAATGTAAAATATTCTACAACAAGCCTCTATTTTGAAAACTTTTTAAAATAAAATTGCATAATTATGTTATTATCAGCTACACAGGTTGAAAAATTTGCATCAGATATACTCGATGTTCTAAAATGCCGATAGCATACACGAAACAAAATAGAACTTTTTAAATTTTTATTATTTATTTTTTATTTACTTTTTATTTTTGTTACTTAATGTTGCTTATATGAAATAGAAAGGTAAAATATTGAATGGGTACGCTTTAGGCGATACGTATTCAGCAACTTCTCCTTAATTAATATATAACTGCATAATTATTATATATGGCCAAAATACACGGAACATTTTTTTTTAATTTATCCATAAAATTATTAATAATTGTGAATGTGGAATAACATAAAATTTCGAAGAATTTTATTATAATTTTAGTGCAATTTAACTAAACTATCCTATATTATAAAATAAATTTGATTAAATTTAACTAAAATTTTAATAAAGTTTACTAAACCTTGATTTTGAGGATAGGTTCTCTAACAGAAGGACAATTTTTGCCGTGTACAAAGTTATATATGAAATTTGTTCCTGTGATAGCAGCGAACGCTGTTTTATTTTGCTAAAAATGACTTTTACGAGGAAAAATTTCTTCATCTGAATGGCGACTGTGCGGCAAACGCAAATTTATTTTCGCTGATCGAGCTGCCAAGCGATCGCGCTTTTTTTCCCATTCAGAAGACGATACGAGTTTCGATGACACTCTGACCCTGATTACTCGGTTAAAAAGCCGGCGTGTGTGCGACACACGCACGAGGCTTTCAATGTACGCGACTTAATCCGGGAATCAGTGTCACTCATTTACTTTCAAGGTTCAGAGGGGCATGGAGAGAGAGAGGTAAGGGATTGACATAACTGCGACAATGCGCCTGTTGCGCACATACAAATTCTGTTTGACATGCACCAGTCTAAACATCAACGATAAAAGCAACAAAAAAATGACATTCTTTTTTCCTGTGCATCTCACGATAAAAAGAGAAAAATGTTCACCAGAAATATTAAAAAATTAAATAATTACTCATTGCAAAAATCTGATATTTCTAGCGAGCTACATGCAAACATATACAGGGTGTATCGTAAAGATAAATACATTCTCTGATTGAATTTTTTATTAACGAAAACAGTTTTACGCCAAACTTTCCGTAATTCGCACAATTCAAAAAATCTGGCAGACCAGACGTTGAATTTATTACTTGATTAATTAAAAAAAAAAAAAAAAAATAGAGACAAAAAAATATCAACAGAGCAATAGTCTAATTAAAAATAATCTTGTTAATTCAAGAATAGTATTAATAAAATAAATACGTCATGCTTTTAAAATTAAATTATTAAAGTATTATCTTTTTCAATAATTTAATATTTTTATTGCGTTTTAATAAAACTATTAAATCCTTATTTATTTTATATATACTGTTGTTGAATTAATGAGATTATTTTTAGCTATCAACGCTGTTAATACGTCATTTTTTACTATTTTTTTAGCGTCATTTTTTCTACAGGTAAGGCAAATGTGATGAGACGCGGTTGATGAACAACTCGTCGTACGCTACATTGAAAATTCCTCTTTTGGCGTTAAAGAATTTCGCGATTAAGCTTGCTTAACTCGAGTGTTTATCGAAAACATTACGATACACCTGTCGTGCGAAATACGTACACGATTACATCAAGCACACGCTGACAAAAGCGCTGGCAAATCATACAGAAACAAACGAAGCGAAACAGAAATAAAATCACGCCGGCTCGGCGAGCGAGCGTAACCCGATCTTATCGCTCTCGATACGTTATCGTTATCCCATGATCTTTTCGCGATGCACTAATCTTCGCGAAGCCAGCGGCTCACTCAGGCAAATGCACGGCGAGGCGTAAAAATGAAGCAGAACAGAACGAAGGCCAAAACAGCAGGGTTGCCGTCCGGTCATCCGGTGTGTCTCTTTACCTGTTGCACGTACCACTGGGTGGAGCTCTGGCTCTTCCGGTGGCCACCGGGCTTGCAGGGGGCGCAGAGCAGCAGGGGGGTCAGTTTGTTTACCCCCTTCGCGGGGGGGACGGCGCTGGTCGCCACCGGCGTGGGCGACGCTGTGGGGCTCAGCCCGTCATCCCCCCCCAACACCGGCCACAGCATCCACGTGTTTTGTCCCTGTGCCCCTCCTCCGGCTATCGTCTCCTCTCGCTTCTCTCGTCCTAATGTCACCCCTTTGGTATTGTTTCCTTTATCGCAGAACGGTGTAGCCCTCTCGTCGCCACCGCCGCGTCTTCTCGCTCTCGTCTTCTTCGCACCCCTCGCGATACACCCTTTCTCTGGGCGGAAGGGGTGGGCGATCTCTTTCCGAGGGCTGGTTCGCGTTACGGCGCGAGTTGTCACGACGGCCGTTGCCGGCGAACTGAGATCGTCGGCCGACGTCGCGTCACCACGCCTCGATGCCGACGATGACGACGTTGACGTTCACGCGCGATCGCCCGCTCGGGATGCAGGGGCGTATCATGGTACCGAGCCGTAGCGACGTTCGCCGACGTTTCGACAGCTGCGACTGAAGTTTGAGATTTTGATTGGTTTCAGTTGCGAGCTGACGGGCAGGCCTTATTGGATGCCCCACGGGAAGTTTCGCGGAGTCACTTCGTCGACTGTTACGCGAACCTAAGCAATAGCGGGGACTGGTACCCCGCGATTAGCACGATTATCAATTGCTAAGTATCTAAATTCTCCTGTTGCCTGTACGTGCACTTTCGGAAACGCGCGCGCGTACCTGAATTTATTTAGGTCACTTGTCCCTCATAATTTATATATTTATTTAAATCCCTTCTCGAGCATTGACAACTTCTATTGATTCGGAGAAAAGAGCATTAACGAGATTTTCAGATATTGTAAATTTAGATTTTAATTACATTTTATTATATTAAGTTATACTACAGTATTTTACTTTTTTTTAATTTTTTTTAAATATTATTGTCAGTACATTTGAAAAGATTATTTCAGATTTCTCTGAAGTATATTCGTTTCGAAAATTAACTTTTACGTGATTATTCGTTGTTTTTTTTGCGTTTTGCATTTATTAAATTCGCTTTTTGATTTAGAACCGTTTTTAAATATTTCAATCAATCGAAGAGTTATCTTTACTTAAATCTGGAACATGTACATTTTAAACATAAATATCTAAATTCTCATTACGTGTGCTTTCCGAGATAGATCTGAATTTATTTGGATCACTTATTCTTTGATTTATTTATATCTCTTTTCAATCCCTCCTCAAATATTTAAGCTTTTTGGTCATCCGAAGAAAAGAATATTAACGAGATTTTCAGATATTATAAATTTAGGTTTCAATTACATTTTATTAAATTATATTACAGTTTTTTATTTTTATCTTTTTTAATATTGACAATACCTCTGGAAATATTATTTTAGAATTCTTTGAAGTGTATTTGTTTCAAAAAGTAATTTTTGCACGATTGTCAATTATTTTTCTTTTTTTTTTGCATTTATTAAATTCGCTTTTTAATTTAGAACCGTTTCGAAATATTCTGCATTCGATCGAAGAGTTATCTTTTCGTAAATCTGGAACGTATATATTTATATATATGTTAAATATTAGTACTTAAATTCTTATTACATGCGCTTTTCGAAATAAATCTAAATTTATTTGGATCGCTCATTCTTCAATTTATTCATATGAATTTAAATCCATGCCCGAATATTGATTTCCGTCTATTCCAAGAAACGTTAACGAGATTTTAAATTAAAAGAGAAACATAAACAAAAATTTCAATGTAAATTTTAATTTTACTTAAAATAACATTCTGTTGAAATTGTATGAAAGAGATTTTAATACTTTTAATATTCTGTAAAATTAACAATACATTGAGCATTGTTTTTTTGAAATAAATTCGAGTTCTAATTTTAAAAATATATTCATTTCAAATTGATTCGCCAGCCTAGTCGGTACACAGATACGTTTATCGCGCTATCACACGTTTGCGTTTATTGTGGATTATCGATCGTTCTTACACCCGTCTTAGAACGGAGATAACAAACGTACGAATGATGCGCTCTATTTCGGGAAACTAACGAGAGCGACACGCTGCGCCGTCGCGCTTCAATAGTTCGAACAACAGTTAATTGGCTCTAAAAGGTCGTAGGTGACATGCGTACTCGTATATGTACCTACTTCCGGTTACTTCCGGTGCATCGGAGGAGTGCTTTTACACGTGGGCTACCCCATCGTACGAGGGAATTATGTATATCGAGCGAGAGACAGTTGCGTAACCACCGTAACACTTCACTCTCTCTCTCTTTCCCCTTTCGAAGCTAAAGGGCACCATATCTGCGACGAGCTTTAAAGGGCGCAGCGCGTTATTTAAACGGTATTTGACCGAAACAGAGGCAATTTTCCTGCAACACAAAGTGGCTATTTCATATTTAATACGTTTAAGTTCACGTTACTCAGTTTTCAGTAATTAAAACGATCGTAGGATGAATAATAACGAAAAATGGAATGAAAGACGGCACAGTAGAGCAAGGTGGTGTTATTTTGACCCGTTGTACCCTTTGATTATGTCATCCTGCAAAACTGCCTATTGAATATTTGTAAAAGTAAAAATATACAGTTTAAGAACACTAAAAGAAAAGATTCTTTATGTTTAAGTAAATGTATTTACTATTTTAAAATTGTTTTCTTGATTTAAATAAATATTAGCTAATAATATAAAATAATTTATTTTCTTTGTAAACTTAGAAAATATTTTTTTATACGTTCTGTCTTATATTTGAATTGTCTATGTTGTTAAGTAGTCATCTAGAGAAAATTATTTAAAATTCAACACCGTCAGTTTTAACTTATTATTTATAAAATAAACAAGTAGGGAAAAATGTTATATTTTTTAATAGTAACAGATATTGCACTTTGAAAAGGGTAAAAATAAAAGCAAAGTGAAGATAAAAGTCTAGGTAAAATTTTTAAGGAAGGTAGTATAAGGAAATATTTTTGCTCAAATTAAATTTTTGATACGAATTTGTTATATTATTCACATTAATTTTCATATATTTTATATAATGTAAAACAATTAAAAGTATAAATATTCATATGAAAAATTTGCATTTATTTTATATGAAATTTTCATACAAAAATATGGAAATATCTTAACTTTTCTTTATGCACACCTTTTATGCATGTTAATAAGACACATCACTTTCCAGAATTCAGTGTTTTTAGTTTAAAAAAGAATGTATACAAAACATATAACAATTTAAATCTACACAAAAAAATATCACTGTCAATAATTGAAAGAATACTATTTTAAAATTGTTTTTATATTTTTAGACGCTAAAATGGAACTCGTACAATAAAACACGTCAAAATTGGTACACCATTTTCCCGACCAATTACGCGACAGAAATAGTACACCGTTTAGTTGTGCCGTCAAATTACAATAGAAACAACTGTTAACTACGATAGTAACTTGATTGTTCGCGTTCAAATTGTTTCTCTCGCGAGGTGAAGACGTCACCTCGGTATCAAAGGGTTAAATGCATTTGGGATCCCGCCATGTGATAACGTGACGCAAACGTCTTGTCGATTACCAATTTGTTACGTTGCCATTGCATTCGCTTCCATTAATGGGCGATAATTCTCATTCCGCGAATTGACCGCGTGCGCGCACGGGGAGAAGCGGAGGATGATATCTCTCTCTCTCTCTCTCTTTCGTAATTTAATATCCCAGAACAAACGTGGGATCATCGCGAACGTGGGACGCGGGGCACGATGGAGGAAATATTTTTATTCTCGTTCTCTTTATTCTGAGGGATGGGGGGGGGAGGAAAAGTATTCTTAGGGCGGGTTGTTTAGAATAGTTCGCTCCTTCCTCCCCCGCGTGGGGGGAGGGAGGGCGAGAAAGCACGTTATTATGCATTGAGGGGCGCGCAATCAGAAATTCAGAAATAAACCACTAAACTATCTTTAGAGTACAATGTATATCAGGATATACTCCGCTCTCGGAATACACCCTGGCGTATTTTTGTTCTTCGGAGAGAAAGAGGTTCTAGAGCATCCCCTTATACTTTCTCTGTATCTCGCGAAAGAATGCGGAGTCAGTTTTTCTCAGGAAACTCTCCCACGGGGGATGCTACGTCAGAATGTGCGAGAAACGTTCTCGCGGAATGTTCCCTCTTCGCGTGAAACGGGACGAACTCTGATTTTTAATAGTGTTTATTCAGAGTTCCTGAAGTGAGAGTTGGGACATCAGTCATCGTTATTAAGAAATACAGATTTTTCTATCTTAATCTATCTTATAGTGAGAAAAGAATTTGGTAATAATAATCAAGCTTTGGTGAAATAATTTCAATTAAATGTTTGGTTAATATAACCAAATATATTTCATAATATTTAATAATTATATTAATAACCAAATATGAGAATAGTAATCAATCGGTTACTAAATGATCACTAACGATTACTAAATGTTACTAAATATTTAATTATTGTATTCGAACATTTAATTGAAATTATTTCACTCAAGCTTAGTAACTAGAGAGAAAAGTGTTTGGTATTTGTAACTAATAATTGCATAGTAAAATAATTTCAATGAAGTGTTTAGTTGATACAATAATCAAATATATTTAATAATATTTAATAATAATAATGATTAAATATGATAATAGTAGGAGCTCCATTTTTATAATTATTACTGTTATAGTAATAATAATTTTATGTTTACCAATCGCAAAGAACTTTTACTATAAATTATAATTTCAAATATTAAGATAGAAAAATATCAAGATAAGGATAGTAGAAGTAAAATAAACACTTTTATGTAGTAAATTCAATCACAATTATACTAAACCATTTTTTAACATTCGCTTACTATTTATATAGCAATAGTAACACATTGTTGTAACTTTCATGGTTAAAATAAAACAATTATAAAAACATACACAGTTGACATTAAAAATGGCTATCAATTATAGTTAAATTATGGTAATTGCAACAGTTTTTTTTTTCTCAATGTAAGCTTCATTATTATTAAAGTCTTTCTTCAGTAAACAGAATAGAAGAGATAAATATCAGCTGCATAAGTTACAATGAGGAATTAATTAAAAACGAACAGCTGTTTTAATTTACTCTATCTGACTCTATTGCTTTTTTTTTATTATTTACATATAACGAATCAATTAAAAATCATCATTCAATGTCTTAAGAACTTGCACGCAATGAAGAAATATTAGATACAAGGGTTTTATAATCAGTTTCCTCAATGGAGACTATAGATACATAATAAATTATGTTGTGTCTTATACGACACATTTATGCTTTATATTTTATTCGTAATCGTTGTGCGTTGCGTTCAAAGTTCTTTCGAGCAATTAATTCTAAAATTCTAATTCATAGAATTTTCTAATATTTTACATTCCTCCATTGTGCATAGGGCCTAACTCTTAATTGAGAAATTCTAGTGTTCGTTTGGCGAGAGTAAAAAAGAATCGTTGAAGAAAAGACACCACGTTGGATGCACAGCGATTGGGACGAGCTCGTTTCCCGCGAACGAGCAAAATTCGAAATTCGATTATCGCTCACGATTGGATTTTGTCGGCTGAATGAAGTGACGGACGTCGCGATGCGATGGCCCTACGCAACAACGATTAAGTAGAATACGTGGAATATGATAAAAGTGTCGATGCCCGTCGACGCCTCGCTCGTCGGTGAATGATAAAACGAACGCCCCGTCACGTCGCGGCATGACACGAGAAACTAACGGGCGTATGTCGCAAACCTTAACCCTTTCGTAAACGTGGGACGTCATATTTGATTTTTGAATTAAAGAGCGAACTCTTCCAAATCGTCGCGTCCTATCATAATTATTTCTGTACACTGAGAAAAAGAAGTTAATAATTTAACTAAATTTTTTTCAACTATTTGTGTATCTGATTTAAATACATAAAATACTCCGACTTCAGTTTGAGCATTTATATATTGAACTTAACTGCATATATATTTAATTTAAATACGTAAATGTTTGAACTGAAAAAATTCAATCAAGTTGAAAAATTTAATTAAGCTAACAACTCTTTTTTTCTCGGTGTATACGAAACATCCGTACGATGCTGTTTTCTTAAGATTTTCTCCAGCTTAGAAAGATGGAAAGAGGGAAAGTTACGTGACTTTATATTTTTAACGTAGCATTTCGTGGCAATTGTCAATGTTTCTATGTAATAATGAACAATTTGAATCACACGTGTTTTTGTTATTAACAAGCGACGTTGCACTTTGTGAGTGCACTCCGGATTCGAAGAACATTGTATTAATTCATGAACATTTCAGTCTCACGAAAATACTATAAATCTTCATTATTTTAATTTATTTAAATGATTAATTTTTATTTTTTTCCAAAATGTTTTTAAACTTTATTCTTTCAAATAAATAGTTTTTCAAAAATTTTTACACTTTGTTCACGATTAAATTATTTAAAATTTAAAATTTTTCTTGACTAATTCAGTATTCTATTTTAGAAAGTTATATAAAAAAATTGAAAAATATTTAACAATACCTATACATTAATAATTAGTTAAATAAATTTATTTCAAGTTTATTCAAGCCGTTATACTATGTGAAAAGAATGGGGAGTCTTCCTAAGAAAACAAATTTATATTTTTAATCACGTTCACTTCTACATAAAATTTTATCTCGTATTTAATTTCTTAATTAAAGCAAGCACTTTTAAATTGTCACGTACTATTTTATCTAATTTAATTATTTTTGGATGAAAAATGATAGCATGTCATTATTCCACCTTAATTCGAGCTTTTTCATCACGCTTTTAGCTTCTACATAAAATTAATCCTCGTACGAAGCTTTTTCAAGTACAAAATTTTTTGCCAGATATATTTTATCAAATGATCGTGATCAAAGTTATTTTCTCCATAGTCTCAAATAATTTGAGACAATGAAACAAACAATTCCGAGGAAGTTTCAGACCTCTTTCGAGCGATATTAATTCCGTAATAAGTGAAGCCTTTTCTTCTCTTTTCTGGTTTCCCCGCGTCAACAAACGGATAAGAAAAAATAACCCAGGAATCAATAAAGGAAATTTTGCCAACGCGCGTGAGAGATATCGTTGGTCACGTCTGCCCCACGTAATGATCCTGTGGTGACCGGAGATGATCGCGGAGCCGATCTACATAGCGCTATCTGGGATCTCTGTCGATGCGATGCACTCCCAGGAGAGGAGCGCATGCAATCTGAATGCATTATGCAACGCAGGTATTGTCCATAAAGGGAGGTAGTGGCTCCGCGGGGAGGCCAGCAGGAAGTGCTTAACTCACGTTTAAGCACCTCTCGCATCTCTCGCTCTCGTGTCATTTAGCGGCTTTAATGGCGGCCCATGTAAAACCCCTCATCCGCAATGGAGGATCCTAATTGCCCCGGTTTCCGCGCGCGCCTTGGTGCCCCGGACTCGCCATCTATAATAATTACGCCCCGGCCCCTTTGTGCGTGCACGGTGCACGAACCGCGGAATTATCCCCGGCGCTACGTGATATCGATTTTTGTCGAAAGTACCGTGGGGCTATTTTGCAAGTGGCAGTAAACATATCTCCATATCGTTATACTGCGGCATTAATTTTCATGGGAATTAATTCCGTCTGCGAAATGAATGCGATAAGTCCGCGGCTATTTGCCATTGGTAAACAAATTAAGAAAAGAAAAATTACATGTGTAAATTTTTTTTGGAATGTTACTGAACACCTACGATTTATTTGTTTAAGTGGATATTATTTGAAGAGCTTTTGACCGTTTTGTGAGATTCTCGAATAAAAAAATTGCCGACGGCAAATTGCATGTACCGGTCTCGGTCAAAACTCAGGGGAATAATAGTGTCAGCGAATCATGGGAAACGAATGCCTAAGTAATGGGTTACTCGGTTAGTCATACGTTACGTTGATACGCGAATCGCTTGCACGTGAACGTGTACGCACGTACGCGTACGTGTGTGCTCGCACGACGCAACAATAACTGGTTAGAGTCTTTCAAGGTGTTTCTGCATCCAGGCCAAATGGAAAGAAATATTTCTGTCGTGTAATTTTCCGTGTCGGAATTGTACGCCGACTATATTAGCGCTGAAAGAGCCGCGCGAAAATTTTATGAAACTCGGAAAGAAAGAGAAAGAGTTAAAATAAATATATTAGTACAATTGTAACCAACAAACAAAGTCGATGTACAACCGTGTAGAAATTTGTACAACATACAGAATTAATAAAAGTAACAAAATATAATTAGAGAAAAAAAGAAAAAATTTACAGAAATTTACAGAAAAATAAAAAAAAATATACACAACAAAATAAAAGAAAAATAATAAAATCGAATATGGTAAGAAAATAGATTAAACAAAAATACACGGAAATTGGACACTGCTAATAGAATAAGATAAATAAGAATAAAGATATCGAGCACACAAAAAATACAAACTAGTTACAAAATTAACAAAGGTAATAAAATTAAATTTAAAAAAAAGTAAGAACAAATTAACAGAAACTTAAAGAAAAATTAAGAAATATACGTAATCAAATGAAACAGATAATAAAATTGAATATGGTAATAAAGTAGATTAAACAAAAGTACTCGGAAATTGGACATTACTAATAGAATGAGATAAATAAGAATAAAGACATCGAGCTCACGAAAAATACAAACTAGTTATAAAATAAACAAAAGTAATAAAATAAAATGGAAAAGACATTAAGAGCAAATTAACAAAAACTTAAAGAAAAATTAAGGAATATACGTAATCAAGTAAAACAGATAATAAAATTGAATATGGTAACAAGGTAGGTTAAACAAAAATACTCGGAAATTGAACAGTATTAATAGAATGAGATGAATGAGAGTACAAAGGTATCGAGCAGTCGAGCATACGAAAGAAACAGACAAACTATAAAGTATACAAAATATAAAAATAACAAAGTAAATTAAATTAAAAAGAGAGGAGGCATAAACAGAGAACAAAAAAATGTACGTAATAAAACAGAGATAATAAAATTGAATATGCTAGATTAAACAAAAATACTCGGAAATTGAACAGTACTAATAGAATGAGATAAATGTGAAAATACAAAGATATCGAGCACACGAAAGAAACAAATTAATTACCGAGCTAAAGGAATTTATGCTTAATAGGTGGTCAAATAATTTCCAAGTTAAAACCTTGCTCGAAAACAGCAAGAGAAATAGTAGACGAAAAAAGCGAAAGAGAGAGAGGTATGCCGAATGTATATTTGAAAACTTTGATTGTTAAATCCGTTGAATAAAATTGTTGAACTTCGAATAGAGGAAATGCTCTGAGATGCATGATCTGGAAATAGCAGCGAAATCGAAAGCGGAAATGATATTTCAATGATTATGTCGGCTGGGTGAGACAGTCGCGGATGTGAAGAGAGTAAAGAAACAAAAGTGAAAGAACAATTTCGCGCAAATATATTCGTACAATTCAGCGGACAAGAGCTTATAAAACTTAAAGCGATTCGCGCGAGGCGCACTAAAATTTGACGTAGGAAAACACCGGGTGTTGGCTGTACTCATAAAATTTATTTTTATATTGAAGAAGCAAAACTTGTGCTTTGGAGGACGATGGTACAATAAAAGATTTCGAAGGTTTGTTTTATTATTCACAACGTTGCAAAACGAGACGATTATCTTCGTGATTTCGAAAAGCGACTCTGCATTCGAGATTCTCATTCACGAGTCGTTTTGTGTTGTATTAAATATTATAGTTATGTACAACAGTTTCTTTCGGAATACTTTTTAATGCATGTATTATTTTTTTTAGGTTTTGGAGATATATAGTTTTTATAAATATTCGATTTTTTTAAATAATTTAATAAATATTCATTGAATTAAGAAGGTAATATATTGATTAAATATTTAATAAATATTCTAATTAAAATATACAAGTTTCTTCTCATACATATTATCATTTTGCAAATCAGTTATTTTTTGAGGAATACATATGTCAAATACACGATCTTTACTAACTTGTTATTAATTTCACTGACAGAAGTTCACGATTAATATTGTAATATTTTAGTAGTATGCATCCAGAGAAGAATTATGTTTAAATTAATGTAATCGTTTCTTTAACTTAATTTTTTAAGCTGATGTGAAAATACTATTTTTACGGAAAATAAAAATTTATTTAATGTCAATAAAAGTAAAATAATGAGTATGAACAAAGGTTCTTAACGAGCAAGAAGATCCAAGGTGTTTATATTAAGAAATCATTAAGTATATCCTTTGATCTCTTACGTACAAAATATGTGAACGTTTTGACTTCACTAATTGTAAGTTCTCTTTGGCACAATCAATCAATAGCAAACGTGAATTAGAATTTGACATTATTAAAATTTAAATATAGAGCCACATCAACAGTTTCGTAACGTAAAATTTCTATATAATCGTTAGTGTTTTTAGAAAAAGTACATAGTCGCAAAGGAGAAATTTTATACATCATTACGAATAAATCGCCGTTTTTTTAAGAAACATTTATTTAATTTCAAGAAATGAATTATTAGCCTTTTTAATTCAAACAAATAATTTTTTAATTTAAAGAAAGTACTGACAAAAATGTGAGAAAGTGATTTAGCTATTTTGGTTTCAAAAGTATTTCTTTCTATTTTAAAAGTACATTTGCGTTGCACAACCAACTATTTTAATTTTGAAAGGAACAACCAAAACATATATTCTTCAAATAAAAAAATAAAAACTTCTTTAATCGTATAGCAATGCACAAATTTCTTACTTTTCTCTGGATACGTACATCTGGTTTCCGTCAACGACGAGTGAGATTTTGGACGCGTCGCAATTAAGTTAAAAGTGAATGAGGGTTTCACATCAATTTGATGCTATCGAAGTATAGCGTTACGCGATGTTAAACGGCGACAGCAACGTTTCGCTGGCAATTACGAGTGCAGTATCGATCGCTGCCACAAGAACGGAGCAATTTCCGATTTCAGGGAAACGCGTTGCGTATCTTTAGCAAGGGAAATCGGAGTTATGGATTTTCGCTTACTTCCCTGACGGCTATGAATCATTGTGCAGCTGGATCGATTGCTGACACAGCGGCAGACAAAAGCGTGCGTGCTCCGGCGCGTGATTACAATGGAAAGTAAGATCCTTTCGAGGAAATCGTGGTGACTTACGCCGTACGACACATTACTCAATTGTTAATTACATTCGCGGTATATTTTTAATAGTTGCCATCTTCCTCTTGGAACGCGCTCTAAACGATCCGTCCTCGAAACCGCTCGATAGAACCGAACTTTCGAAGAATCTCGTTTCGCGCAACAGATCTGAGAGGAATTGAATCTTTGGAAAGGTCAGAGTGGAGCCGAGATCGAAAAACTGTTTAGAGTAAATCGCCGACTTCTGGAAAGATTTATTAGCCGATCGAGCGGCCGCGTCCCTCGCCAGTTCGCGACTGCGAAACACGCCCGATGATATCAGCGACTCTTAATCACCACCGTGCTTCTCTTAATCATCGGCGATCGACGAAGTGACTCGCGCGTTAAATTATTGCAAGGAATCGCCGCCGTTGCGGCTCCGAGGAGCAGCTGCTCCGGATCTCGTTACCTGTCAGGACCTGCCTCGGCCAGGTGCACTGTCACCGCGAACGCGATCACCTGACTCCGACGCCGAATCGCGCGGTGAGACCGGTTCTCGAGAAGGTAAAGCGGAATGACCGCACCGCACGCCGTCCCGACGCCGACTGACTAACTGACTGACGCGGTTGCAGCCGCGCGCCCCGGCGCCGAGCGTGCACTCGAGGATGTACTGACCACGCCGCCACGCTACGGTGTTGCGACCATACGATCCAGGAACGTACCGCCGATGCCGGGCACCGTGGTCGAGAAACGGCGAGGGTGCGCTTACACTTTACAGAAAAATATTTGGTGAGACGACCAAACGTTCAGTTAGTGATCAAATAAATTTTATAGTTATAATTACTAAATATGTAGCTGTTTGAACTAAATTTGTAACCTTAACCAAACTATAGTTTTCATATAATAATATGAAACCAAATCTTTCATTAAATGTAATTACGTTTTTGGTAGCCGAGTAACTACAAAATTAACTTGATCACTATTTAATTAAACGTTTGGTCTATTTCGTCAAATATTTCTCTCAGTGTAAAGGGATCCTAAAGCAAATATCTACCAAAATTCTTTTGTTAGAAAATATCTTTGATCTGGTTTCATAGAATTCTAAATTCTTTTACACAATAAAAATACGCGTACAAACGAAAAAAGCAAAGAACGATTTCCTTTCATACTAAAAAAATTTCTTTTTAATTCTTAAAAATTTATGTTTAAAAAATATTTTAAAATTAAACATTTACAAATAAAGAGGGCAAAAGGCAATATCGTTCTTGCTCTCTTCATTTCTATACGTGCTTTAATTGTGTAATTAAAAAAAAGTTTAGAAATTTGTAAAATCAATTCCAAAATATCTTCTAATAAAAAAAATATTAATTTGTTTTAAGATCTTATTAAGGAGATGTATATTATGTAGGATGTATATTATACATATTTTCAGAATAATGAAATAATTATCAAAACAATTACAGATTGCTCTATATTACACCTTAGAATCGAGTCCGATTTTGGAGCGTGTAAAATCGAAGAATAATGTAAATTGACTCCGAAATATAACAGAAACTTCAATTTCTTTCTTCTTCGACTCTTTAGAATTTATTGCTAAACAAAACACGTTTGTGAATATCGAGAGAAATTAATTTATATGTAGTAGAGTAAGTTATTTATTTATCTAATATTTTTTCCTTGAATAAAATAAACCAATTGGCAAAAACCGGGAAAAATAATGTATACTTAATATAAATTAGATTATTTATCTAATATTTGTTTTCCCTTTTTTTGAACAAAATAAATCAATCGATTTAATATAAAATATTCGAGAAACAGGCAGAAGAAGGAAAGAGAGTTGTCTAATTTATTTAATTAACTATATGATTCTAATTTGTTTATTACTAGCAGTGATGATTCTTACTCGCAAGATAATTCGCGCAACCGCGTCTCCTTGCAATAAATTCTGGAGAGTCGGAGAGAGAAATCGAAGTTTCCGTTACAAATAAACGAATTTATCGCTGAATTTATAATCAATAATCTTTGTGGAAGATACTATGCAGATGAGGGACATAAAATACGGGAACTAAGGTTCTTTTTACAGATAGTTCGCAGGATACGCGGCACATGACAAGCGCACACATGCATGACCATCAGCGGGCCTTCGGCGAGGCTTCTTTAACGCTTTCTACACATAATCCTGGAAACACGGGTGTCTTCGCACATGGTTATCGCGTAATCGTGTAGCCTCATTTGAAGGCAATTGCGCGAAATTTTTATTTGGTTTGATATCGAATGTATAAATGCAGCCGATAAAATCGTATAAATTCTTTTCATCGTATGATATATTGCTGTAAAATTAAATATATATTTTTTTTCTTTTTTTCTTTTTTTTTACTTCTCTTGACAAATAAAATTTTCGAACTAACGATTATAAATTGTGCTGTCGTTATTAATGACGAATTAAAATTAATTGCTTAAGATTCTTTCATCCTTCTCTTCAGTCACTGAATAATATTCTCTTTTAATCTTCGCTGAACTTTGATGTTTTTCTTCGTCACGACTGTTCGTCATGTCAATGATTAAAAGTGAATGGGGGCTGTGTTGTGTTCTCGTTGGAGAATAAACAGACTCTTGCATCCCTATAAAACGACAGTCTGAGTCATCAAATCCTTCCTATATGTACTATCGTCTACCAGGAAGAAAGAGCGACGTTGCAAGGGTGGCGGGACAATCCCCCAGACGCGGTCGATGTGAAGTTAAACTGTAGGGAACGGTCGTCAGATGTGCGTCTACCAGCTGCTTTCTCCAGCATCCTTCAGTAAAAATTACAGACACATACGAAAAGGGTAAATTGTCGGTCTAAACTACGCAAATTTCTGTCGTGTTAATTATATATTTTGTCGTAATATAATAATTTCAACACCTTCTTAACAATTTTATTTATTAATTAAAGTTTTATCTTGGGCATTAAAATCTTTTTTAATTCCAAATTACATAATTTTAAAACAATTATATTTTAATTATTTTCTATAATTTACTTATTTTTTTATAATTATCTCTTAATTGTTTTTAATTATTTTTAAGAATCGGAAGAATTAATTATTTTCAGAATAAGACCTACAAGTTGCATCTTTAATACACTCTGGGAATTAATTATTGATAAATCATGTTTGACTTTCCTTCAGCCCTTTCCTTTTGTTTATTTAATTTCTAATTATTTTGAAATAATTATTTAATTATTTAAATAATAACAGAAAATATAAATTTTGTTTTTATAAGAATTTATATTATAACTTATCGATTATAATAATACAAGCAAATGAGAATTTTAATTTGTAAAGAAATAGAGTAGATTTCTCTCTTCATTGCACTTTCCATAAAACATTTGAAATATGCATGTGTTTCGAATTGGCACCAGTTCTAGATCCGATCCTGTCGAAGCTGGACGCCGCGATTGCGACTTTCGCGTCGACGCGCTCTCGAGGAAATAATTCGCGTGCAGCCTTCGAACGTCAGCGACAAAATATCTTGATCGTACAAGTGAATGCCTTCACAAGCGCAAGCAGTAAATTTCCGACGAAGCGCTCGGTATTGAACTTGAACCGGCAGTAACGATCGCCGGTTAATTCCCTTACGTCGTTCGTTATCTGATGACACGGTGCACTCGTGACGCGCTCTGCTAGTGGCGATACAGAGAGACGTCGTCATGTAAGTGACGCAGTAGTACACCCACCGTTAATTGCGTCACGGCGACGTCATCGACGTTGCCGTGGGCCGAGGCCGGCGAATCGATACGCGTTTAAAAAACTGCGCTAATTTCGTAGTTAATGCCGGAACCGTTGATTCGAAGCGCTTATCGCAAAATGAGCATGAGTCACTTTTCATTGGAGAACGAAATGGAAAAGAATTAGTTCTCACAATTTGATGTTTATTACAACGTTATTTTTTAATACCAATTTGATATTTTGTATTTAATTTAAAAATACTCAATTAGCAATTTTTCTGAATTTAATAATTTTTTAAACAATTTTTAACAATTAAAAGAATTATTTTAATATAATATCATAAAAATAAAATTATTTTAATGATTGTATGTATGATTACTTTTCCAACAATTTTTCTAATAACGAATTTCAATTTTAATCTAATAAAACTCTTTTAAAACTTCAACGATTGCTTGCTGTTGAACTTGGAAAACTACATCTAGAGAAAAGTTTCTTCAAACCATAAAAATTTGTTTTAATCAAAAAAATTTGTGCATTGTTATCCTAGTTAAAGAAAGTTTCTTTGATTAAAAAAAAAATAGTTTGATTGTTTCTTTTATTAGAATTAAAGAAATAATTTGGTTCTGCAACGAGAATCTTTTTTGAAATAAAAGAAATAAATTTTTAAAACCAGAACAACGAAATTATTTCTTACATTTCTGTCAGTACTTAATTTGAATTTAAAAATTATTTATTTAGATGAAATAATTTGAATAAATAATTTATTTACTTTAAAAAGGGCTAATAACGTCATTTTTTGAAATCAAATTTTTATTTTTCTCAAAGGTATTATATTTTTATTTTAACTTAAAAAAATAAATTAAAGAGACAATTTCATCAATTTAAACGTAACTTTTTTGATGTATGTTCCAGAGAAAAATGTTAGAAATCTGGAAGCATCCGGAGATATAGGATTTGTAAAAATTATGTCTTAAACACATAATATATTATATATTTCAAACATGATTTTCACCAATCTTATTCAGATGTCAACCGAGCAGCTGATGGTTAACTTTCATCGCGAACGACTACAGTTTCGAGAGGAGCGACGTTGTCTGACAAAAATTTCGCCTTCGGATGTTCGTTAACCTCGGTATTGGCGTGGCATTTATTTTTCTCTTCCCATCTAGAAAGCGTCTTTCAAGCGAGAACTGCCGTCATCAAGCTGAAAAAATTCTAAACTCCGGAATGAGCCGGTTGAGAAGGGATGATTAACATAAACTTACAAATGGCCGCCGAAACCGCTTTGTCGCTTGACCGAATATTTTCTCCGGCGCGTTTCACACTCGTAAAATGTAAAAGAAAAGCAAATTGCCATTGTTTTCGCATACAAAAGTGAAGGAAATTAATAAAAACTGAGAGAAATGTTTTGCAGCAATTAACTGTTTAATATCACTTTGCTAATATATTTATTTTAATTTCTGTAACTCTAATTTTTTTCCTTTTATAAAAGTTAACTAAATTTTTCCAAGACCTTTTGATTAAAAAAAAAAAACCAAAAGTTATTGATGTAATTTTAGGATTATCACAAAATCATTGAATATCATTGTAAATGTTACTCACTAAATTTAAAATATAATGTGCAATAATAATATTTAATATTTATTAAATATTTTTACATTATTATTGGACATTATATTTTTTAATATAATCACTTTTTTTATTTTTATACATTTTTTTAGAACAATGAATTAATTTTTCTATACTATTAAAACATGTTCTGAATTTTTATCCTTGAAATGGTTTAATGCTGCAAAAATTACTTTTACTACTGGTAAATTTTTTCA
This sequence comes from Solenopsis invicta, assembly GCF_016802725.1. Classification (NCBI taxonomy): domain Eukaryota; kingdom Metazoa; phylum Arthropoda; class Insecta; order Hymenoptera; family Formicidae; genus Solenopsis; species Solenopsis invicta. The sequence goes on along the minus strand of NC_052676.1, from coordinate 4,445,534 downwards.
CGCGAATTGGATTTTAAATTTAAAAAATACTTTTATTTTCAATTTTTATGAACAGAAATTTTCAGAATATTTTTTATTAGCATAGAAAAGTTAATTCATTGCTCTCTAAAAGTTATATAATAAAAATAGAAAAATGATTGTACTAAAAAATTAAAATGTTTTATTTTATCACCATTTTTTATACTCTTGAACCGAAAACTTTGCACCTACGTATAAAATATTTCAATGTAAGCAAGAATAATCACTCTTTCGGGACTTTAGATTTTGGATTCACATTTTTACGCTTATTTGCGTCCATGCCTGTGCGAGTGTGTCGCGCAGATAAAGGTGAATTTTCTCTACTTTCACGCGGTAACGAACGCCACGAACACGTGCTCCTCCAATCGGCAATTAACGTCCCAGCGGACTCTCGTTATCGAACGGTGGTGACTCGACCTGGCGGCCCGATTTTGATTGATAAGCGGGCTGTGCTGACTGCAGTGTCAAACTCAGTTTAATTTCATATAGTGAACGTTAATGAATATTAAAGACCGACGGCGCACTCGACAGCGAATCGGGACCATGTGTGCGTGTGTGCGCCAGTGCGTGCGCATGTGCGCCATATGAACGACAAACGGCGCGCTCGTACGAATGTATCGCCGTATCGCATGACGAAATCTACACCGGCTGTTATGCCGACATACAGTGGGGTCGAATAAAGTTTTATGTTGTAAAAAGGGTTACAGAGTCTCAAAATTTTAACAGATTTTTTTAAAGTTTTTTATGTTTTTCTAATATTTTGTTTTAAATGGAAGTTAATTCAGAGCAACTTTGTCGAGCCGAATTCTTGTTTTCTTTTTGCTTTTACAGGAAAAAGAGTCTCGTTGGATCATTTAGAAATCTGGTATAGAGTCAACCAATACGTCTGTTCAAAAACGAACGATTCAAAAATCTTATAGGAATTATAGATTATAGTAAAATCTATCAAACGTTCTGATTGTAATAACCAGAAATTTTCCTTGGTTTTACTAGAAACATTCAGTTATACAAAGTTTTATTAATATAAGCAGATCATTTTTCTCAGTTTTCTTTACTAAATCAAACAGAGAAATTGGATTTAGAAAATTTCCAACGAATCAGAATTATTGTTTTAATTAAGTTAAATTTTGATTAAATATATATCACATGCTCAATCAATCAGTATAATTAAAATTATTATGATTGTTGCACTATCGATATTTTTACTTATTAGTAAATGAAATAACAAATTTTGAGCTTCCACATTTATTGAAGAATCCAATAGATATTCTATTTAAATTATTCTATTTTATTTTATTCAGTACAATTCCAATGAGAGACTTATCTGAAGGAGTCCAAGGGACGTGCAATAAAGATTTGATTTATTCGATTGAAAACTTCCCAAATCTAACCTCATTATGTCTGATTTCGTAAAGAAGGGAAGCAAAAAATAAAAATTTGCTTCTACGAAGTTGTTCTGAATTTCACTAGTTTTCACTTAAAGAAAAAAAAAACCGCATTGAAATCGGTGTAAATTTCTGCGGCTTTTTATGAAACATGAAATTTCATTCGACTCCACTATACCGGCGATTAGGCTACCTCACTCTTACGCAAGTTGATAAATCCACGCGCGAATAAATTGCATTGCGCGCTCGCGTCGTCGTCGTCGCCGCGCGATTAAGCGCGTCCGCTCGCGTCTCGCGGCGTCCAATTTCTCGTCCCATTCAATTCGAGTCGGCAGGATAATCGCTTGATTAGCGAAAGCATAGAAACTCGCGAGAGAACGCGATTTTTCTCAGCGTTTTACTTTCGTCCGCGCGGCATACAATGCGAGGCGCGTATGCGCGAACGAACATACACACACACGTAAAACAAACGTGCGTTCGATCGTCGCGATAATTGCGCCCCGGGGGCACAATTAAGATCCAGTCGCGCGGAGTCCAATCGGAGAACGCACAATGAACGCGGATTTACATAAGAAACCTACGTAGAAGCCATTTTAGAAACGCGCGTGAGACCACCGTCGCGATCATTTTTAATGAGAGACCTTGAAGAGTTGCAGCATTTCGTAGGAGAGCGTGACTCAGGATCACGCGTGTCCCACGCGTGCACATATTGATCCGAGATTGCCTCGCTCGTCTTTCAATATAAAAAAATGCGTGAAATGTGTCACTTAACATTTTTGAATTAAATGGATTTACTTAACATTTTATCGTTTAATATTGAGAAATTCATCTTACGTCTTCCTAAAGAACGGTTACTCGAATTACATGTTATAATTATGTATGCAATATAATTATATGTATACATATTTTATAATTGTTGCATGTAATTATACACTAGGTAAGCGAAAAAATTTATATTTTTATTCTCGAAGTAATGATGAAAAAGTTTTGCAAGAAATTAATTAAGTTTCTTCAGTATGTTTTCACTCTTTGTATAAATTAAATTTAAAAAATTTAGTTCTGTCATAAGACAAAAGTAAAATTTCTTTTCCAATTCTTTCGATGATATAAAAAATTGATCTTGAAATTAACTTTTTCGGGATAGAAATTACATGTAAACTGATGAGTTAAAATAATCTCGAAAAGATGATTAAAAAAAAACATTTTATATTATTTTATATTTAATTTATTTAAAAATAATATATGTGTGTGTATGATCTGGAAGGCATAAAATTAAATATAATAATAGTAAAGTTGATTTCGAAGAGAAGAAAAATCTAATTTGATCTAAGAGTAAAATATGAGAGTGACAGATAAAAAATCGAAATTGACGGGTCAGATGGAACGATGTTATTGAGATTATTACCAGACTGTTTTGCCTCGAGAGAACTGCTGACGGAAGCGATATATTGAAGTCAAGGTTAAACTCGTCGAAACAGCTAGTGGTTTCAAGTCGGTCAAGTCCCGACGCCGCCTCTCAGGAGCTAAAGTTCAATCCGGATCAAGCCAGACACGCCACTAATCTGCAGAAATCACGGCGCAAAACTATCCGTTTTATAACAGGCGCGATGCACTCGCGAAACGCGTGGATGATGCATACGTACACTTACTGCAAGCGATTTTGTTTCTAAACTACTGCTGAGGCATTTTTAATTCCCTAATTTTCCACAAGTATTAACTTAAAAAAATTTATAGTTACTCTCTAAAATTTTTGGAGTGGAATTTCATCTAAAAGAGTCGAATCTCTAAAAGTGTGAAAATCTTTATCAAGACTGGATTTTCACACTTTTAGAGTGGGATTCCACTTCAAAGATTTTAGAGAATATCTTTTCATTATTTTTATTTTTCTCGAAATAATGATGAATGAATAAAAGAAATTAATTAAGTCTCTTCCGTATGTTTACACTACTCGTATAAATCAAATTTTAAAAATTTAATTCTGCCGTAAGACAAAAGTAAAATTTCTTTTTTCAATTTTTTGATGAAACGAAAAGTTAATGACGAGATTACTTCTCTCAGAACAGTGCGATTAGTTCTCTTTATTTTGTACACCTCGAAAATACTGAGTGCTCGAAATGTGTCTCGTTTCCTTTCGTGGGTCGCAACCTCAAATAAAAGTGTGCCACATGTGTTGCATTGAAATAAGCGATCGGGCCACGCGGAATGCCGGCGAGAGCTGCCAGCGATCAGACATTTGTATAAACGATCGGTTTGTATGTGCCCAATGGTGATTCCAACTGACAGGAAATCAACACTTTTAAACGGAGCACTTCGATTGGTTTTTTATCAAATTTTAGCACGGTTGATTAAGCCGCCACGTACGACATTTCTCAAATTGGATATATTAAAAGTGCGTCTTAAAAGAACGTGATTATAAGAATAAAATTCATTTTATTCCCTGAAATTTTTATATGGTTCATAAATAAAGCATGTATTTTAAATATTTTTATTTATTAATTTTTTTTTGTGTCTTTATTTTAAATAATAAATAACAAATGACATAAAGTATTTCTATTTGTAATTATAATTTATTTTATTATTTATATTTATATTTGAAAAATATTTTGTATGTGCTCAATTTTATAAAAATTTCTTTCAAATAAATATACACTAAGAGAAAAAATGTTTTTAATGAAAAAAATACGTTATCTTAAAATCATATATTTTGATGCAAGCATTTGTTTGTTCTGTTTAAGTAAAAATATTTATTTTTAAGTAGACATATTATTTTAAATATATAACTTTGTATTTTTATATTTTTTACATTAAAATAACGATTTTACAAGTAAATTAACAATATCATTAAACTTAATTAAATTGCTTCTTTAAATTAAAAAATGTGACTATTTTGAATATAAAAATAATTCAACAGTAAAATATTTTCTCGAAGTTGTAAAAAAAATTACTTGAATAAAAATTATTTCCTCATTTTATTTAAATAAATATTTCAATAAGAAATTTTTAACTTGACTGCAAACGAAAGCTATCGGCATCCACCGAGTGCATAATTTTTTTTGTATTACAGTTCTTTTGTTGCAAGATATTTTCTCTCTCAGTATATTAATTTATAATTACATGCGATACTTAAATAAAAGATCTAATTATAAATTTAAAAGATAAATGTACGTACATCGAAATATCGCAAGAGTATCGATTAAACAATTATTTTAAATGGAGCAAAGCGTCCAACCGTTTGGGCTGATTCAGCCACGCGAATTTCAACGAGGGGCTTGAGTCATCGGATAATTGATCACGATCATCGTATCTCCTGGCCTTCTTCAGACGTGAAAAACGTGCTAATCGCTTTAAGTGGACCTAATACCCCGGCGAGCGAGGCTAAATTTCCTATCGCAGCGGTGGCCGTGTGTATAGAGGCCATCCTCCTTTATTTCATTCGATCTGATCTCGAGCCGCGACAATTTTAGTTATCAATTCCCGGCGAGAAATTGAGCCGGGTTCGGAGTGTGGGTGGATCCATACACGGATAAAGGCGATCGCTCCAATTGGACGTTACGACGATCAAGGTGCATTGAGCGCGCGCGAGGGGGAAGACCGTACACGCGCCAGTTATAACTCGAGCCTCGATCGAGCCGATCTTCTCACGTCTCCGCCGTGAGAAAGGCGGATGTCCATTCTGAATTCGCGGTACGGAACGAGAGGAATCTCTTTTCCTTTCCGCGCAAAACTCGCGCGCTTCCTCCCGTCCCTCCCGTAGCTCGCGATTTTCGCACGTCGGAATTGCGAAAGTACGCCTGATACCGTGGCACGCGCGACCGTCGCGGTTTCTCTTTGAAACTATAACACGCGGCCAGGTTTCAGCCTGTCGCTTCCAGCTTTTTCTGTGTCGCGCACGCATAGCAAAATATTTCAAGTTCTGCCTCGTGTGTCTAGAATTTCAGGAAAAATTATTTATTTAATAAAAATATTTATTATTTTTTCCTAACGCTTCGCAAATTGAAAATTAATTGAAGTGGTCTAAAAATTCACATATTAAACATTTTCCAAAAATCTACATATATTTTAGTGATATGATTATTGTGAATTTATTAATAATTTAATTAAACATGTATCAATCTTGCTGATGCTTTACCTTTTGCTTTATGTTTCGCTGGTGTATCTATCTACTTTCTGTAATAATAACATTAATTACTTTTATATTTTAGAAAAGAAGGTATTATGATTCTTGTAGATATAATGGTCACTCTCTCTTAATAATATCATATCAGGATTTCGTTTATATTAAAAAATTTAATTTGCGAAAAACTCAATTAAACAATAACGTTACGCAAATTGTTATTTTCACGTTAAGTCATGATAATTAACAGGGTTTAATTAAATTATTAATAAATAATAATCATATCGATAAAATGTATTAAAAAATGTTTAACATGTGAAATTTTTAGACTATATCAATTTCATGCGAATGGCAGCATTATGAAAGATAATATAAAGACGTTTCAGAGATATGATTGCGTTAAATTTTAATATATTTAATACCAAGTTTCAAGATTAATTGCATCATTGTACAACCGAAAGATGTGCGGTGTTCTAATTAAAGCAATTAGGAAATAATAACGACGTCGTAACTTTTTCATAATTATTTAGCCATTTCTTATGAACTAAGCAAGAGATGTCTACACTGAGAGAAAACAATGACTAAATTTTAATAAATATTTGAATAGTTGCAATGATATATTTATTAAATGATATAATTATTAATTAATGCACTGAGAGAGAAAACATCTTACAACAAAAAAAAACTATAATACAAAAGTTATGCACTCGGTGGATGCCTCCAGTAGCATTTGCTTGCAGTCAAGTTAAAAATTTCTTATTGAAATATTTATTTAATACAAGAACCACCAATTTTATTTAACTATCATTTTTTATACAGTAAATATTTAATATTTTTTACCGCAAGTAAAAATTTCAATGCAACTATTCAAAAATTTATTAAAATTTAGTAATTTTTTCAGTGTATCTCTCGGTGAATTCTACACCATAGAAGACAATTCTGAGAGGCGGAAGAGGGTGGTTAAGTTCGATTCTCGAGCTCTGTATTTTGATCCAGCCTTAATTTTTCTCACGTTGCCGAGTGCGTTTTCCTTCGCCTTCCGTCTGCATTCCGCGACGCGCCTCGTTAGACCTGACACGTATTACTTTGCATTCCTCATAAGCGCCACAGGGAGACGCGAAGCGCGATAGAGCGGATAGACTAGGCCTCTGCAGCAAATTCCAAACTTGGAACTAGCCGCGCTTTTCCAGTCCGCTGCCCGGAACTTTCCCGGAGCGAGGAAGCGACTTGTTAGTCGTCCCGTAGGAAACGAGACCGATACGTCGCGCACAATCGCGCTTCGATTACCGTGAAATACGGATATTGAGGAGAGAAGCTAAAGCCTCTCTATCCTCTGAGATTGACTTTCCCAATACCAGACTACAAGAGTGGTTGAATTTCGTTGAATTTTAAGATACGTAGTAATCAATTTAAACGAGTTCAGATTAAAAATTATCCAACTATAAAGAATTTTTATATCACGTTACTTATTGATTTATTAATTATACAATAATATAATTTTTATTAAATATTAATATAGTAATTATATCTAATGTTTCTTTTTTTCTCCCTAACTCTTTATTCTTTCTTTTCTTTCTTCTTCACAGCATTACTGTTGTTCTATTCAATACAGGTAGATCTTGTAATAGCAGTCTTTCTGACTCGCCTTTTACTTTGTGCTTCGCTGACACTATTGTATCTGTCTACTTTTTTATCTTCTATATCATTAAAGTGCAGCAGTAGTAGTTAGATTAATAATAATATAATTATAATATGATTACTTTTATATTTTAGAGAAAAAGGTAGCATTACAGTCTTTGTAGATAAAATGATCAATTTTTAAATTAAAAATTAAAAAGTTTATTATGTTTAATAATACTCTAGCTAAAATTATACTAATTCGAAATTCCATATACAAGAGCCTCCAACACCTTTGATAATTAAATACATATTGGTATTTTAATAAAAAGAAAGCTATATAAATTATTAAATAATATGATGCTTAACTTAAACGTTCTGTATTTCTTCCCTAATAAATAATTTCAAAAAGTAGAAATTAATCAAATTTTAAATAATAAATAAAGTATAATTAATTCCATAGATAAAAAATATTACTAATAATAATAATTAATTAATTAAAATAAATAATACCTTTTTATTATTTTTATCTAAACCTAACAATTCTTAAAATAACTTTTTTAATACCCCCCCCCCTCTCTCTCTCTCTTAATATTTCCGTTATTAGGTGACGAATTCGAGATTACCTATGGTAACATTTGTTTCATAGTCCCCTGTTATGCAATACCACTAATATGCCAATACATAATAGTCAACATTCATAAGGTATTTTTACTTTTGAACATTTCGAAACGCTTTCAAGATACATATATTAGCATTTAATTACACGTACTTCTTCATTCCTTTTAAACTTGAACGTAGTATCATAGAAATACAATGTACACACTCGAGTATTTTTTTTTGTCATTTAATATTCTCTTTGACTACACATTTTGACTTATGCAAATAAGTTTAAACAATATTTTATGTTGCATGTCTATTGATAAAAATATTTTATGTAATAAATATTTTATAACTTTGAGTTTAGAATCGATTGAACAACAAGTTAACAAATGTAAGTTAAGTTTGTTTTCAATCTAAAATATTAACAATTAAAAAGAATGCAACGTTACATTTTTAATTTTTTTTGTATCTGCGACTGAAAAAGATTAAGTAAAGTTGAAATTTGTATCGTGATTTAATGTATCTTTTCTTTTTAGTTTAAATATAACTTTTGTTTTAAAGTAATGTTTAATTTACTACGCTATAATGTTCGACATGGTTTTGAATTATTATTTGCTAAAATATTAATTGTTAACAAAGTTAAAAAATGTAAGTAAAGCTTTGTTTTCTGATATGACTATTATATTAATTACATTCCATAAATTATAAATAATATTTTATTTTAATTATTATTTTAAATTGATATATTATTATTTTAGTTTCTAAATAAATTTTAACATTGTCATAAAAGAAAATTCGCTTGGAAGCGTTCGAAGGATGAAATTTTGCGTTCGAATTTTAATGCTCGACTTCTTTAGAACCGAAGAAGCTCTTCCGTATCTAATCTTCAATATTTCCTCGAAAGCTTTCCTTGAAAGAGAAAAAGAAACGTCGGACCGATAGCGGTTGCGGCGATAATACTGCGGGACGCCATTCAGCGACGAAGGCGTCCCGCAACGGCGTTGATCCCGGAGGATCTAGCTATCGCAAATGACGTACGATGTTTGATAAGGACACGTAAAGCGCGGCGTTTCACGGGCGCGCGCCGAAGGACTCGCGATAATCGTCGATAACGTTTGAGTGGGAAGAGCGACGCACGCGGCGTGTCAAGGCCCCCAATGCCAAGCCGGGACAATGCGCGAGAGACACACACCGTACCGCGGCGACGATTTGCACGGAGATGCGTGTGTTATATATCGGTGCCGTAATTTTCTGCCCATTAACGTCGGCCGTGGCGTTGTCGTTGCGGAAGCGTCGCGGGGACGGACGGCCGCCCGCTCCGGGGCAGCTCGCTCCGCACGCGCGAAATCCTTGACATTTCCCCGACGATGCGCGCGAGAGATAAGGGGGAGCCAGCCGGGGAAACGAACTATGCGATTTATGTACGTACAAGGGAGCAGCGCCGCGCGGTAATATCAAACTACAAAGTGCGCGAGAGTTGCGAAACGCTTGGGATGGAGAAGTTCGCCAGGCGAGCCAAGGACGGCCCGCCGTCGTCACTTTACAGTGCACGATCGTGCACGAGCGTGATATGCAATAAAGATACAAGTTCGGCAACTTCGAGGCGCGCCGTGAAACGATTTGGCGGCACGTGCAATGAAAATATCGCGCCGCTGATGAAAAGCGACGACGGAAGTGAAGGTAGAAATTGCGCTCAGCGGTGCCGGTCAAGTTCTCGGTTCGGCTTGACTAGGATTCAATTAGCTACGAAATACCGGTAGATCAGATTTTCTGTGCCTTACTTTCACCGTTTTGCTTTTTGCAGGAATTGTGTAAGGAGCGTCAAAATTTGTCCGCTAGTCGTTATTGATTATCTTTCGATTATTCTGGCATTACATTCAACGAAGATTTATGGGAAAATTTGCAGTTTGCGATAATCTATGTGTTTCAAGAAAAAAAAAACTGTGGAAAACTTTCAATTCGTTTAGACTTTTTCAAATACTTTTTGGAGTGGCAGAAATGTTGAAATGCCCTTCTGAAATATCGAGGGCGTCGCTATTAAAAAAAATAAACTATTTTGTTTTTTTAGGTATAAAAAATTCGAACGATAATTTAAAATTTTGTTGATTTTTCCGATGTTTTCCGAAAAAGTTTCGGAATATTTTTGTTTTTCTATTGATATGATTTATTTAATTGATCATTGTTAAATTCTTCAAATAATTTTTGGAGCATCACAAATTCCTTTTTAGAATATCATGGGAGCTAATTTTATAAAATTAACTAACATATTTTTAAATATGAAAAGTTTGAGTGATAATTAAAAAATATCGATTTTTTCGGAATTTTCTAAGGTACAAAAAATAATGGATAATTTATTGTTTTTCTATTGATGTGCTTTATTCAATTCATAATTATTAAATTCTTGTACTTAAAAAAAATTTTTTAAATCACCCAATTCTTTTAGAATCTTGCGAATATTTTTCGGAACAGAAATTCCGGAATGCCTTTTTAGAAAGTGTTGATTTTTAAAATTAAATTATTTTTTTAGACAAAAAATTCCAGCGATAATTTAAAACTTTCTCGATCTTTGTAAAATTTTAAGATGCGAAAAAAAACTGTTATCTTTCTTTTGGTATTTTATTTAATTTGCAGTTATTACATTAAATTATTACATGGTTATTTGAAACTGTTATTAAAATATTATTGTCGGTATGGTAATCGCGCGAAATAAAGTAGCGATAGCGAATACATTTTGTCAGTGCTGTAGTCTCTATCGATCGTATCTTCAAGCGTCGTACCTCCGGAAACGAAAACGTACGATCCGTGACCGAGTTACGTCAGAAACGGGCTTTCAAATCCAGCCACAATCCTTCCACGCGATAGCAAGAGAGACGGAAGGAGAGAATGAGCGGCATGAGCTTAGAATACATTATCGTATTTTTGAAGTCGCGCGTGTCTAAAAAATTGGATACAGCGATATCTATAAATTGATAAGCTTAGAAATCTTATCTATAGAATAAGTTAGATAAGTTTAAAAAAATTCTGACAACAACACGAAAGGGAAAAACCAATAGTAAATAGAGTGCCTCGCGCTAATTACACTTTTCATGTAAGTGTTTTCGCATTCTACAATTCAAAACCTCATATACCTATCATATACCTAAAGTATTTGGATTAAATAAAACCATTTAACTTAATTTCTTTTTAATTCTATTCGATGGAGTTTTCCAAAATTCTATTTAATATTGTTTTTAGAAAGTAAAATCAATTAATTGAGTAATTAAAAAAATAAATAAATTGACTAAGCCTATTCACAGCCCAGTGTTACCTCGCGATAACAATCTTGATGTTAACGAAAAGCGGAGTAATGCTTTCAAATTACGCCAGAAGGTATAATGCGAGGAAAACGGAAAATCGTAAAAGGGAGGAATAGACCAGATGCCATCATTATCCTTACGTAAACCCTCCAACGGCGCGGAATGCGAAAGTGTAGTTTAACACACAGCTCGTACAAACGTACGTATGACGGATGGAAAAGTCGCTCGACGCGTTTACCTAGACAGAAGGGAGGGCGGAAAAAGCGAAGAGGGGAAGGGGGGAAAACGCGTGGGGGGCGAAAGAGAAAAAAAAGAGAAAGGCACGATAATTACCAAGGATTCGTCCCCATTGTCAGCGCTCATAGCCCCCCGCTGACGCTAGAGGGACCCGAACTCGTCGCTCGTCGTCGTCGTCTTCGTCGCCGGGCTGTTCGTTGCTCCTCTTCGCGGCTTCGCTTCCGGCAGCAGCAGCACGAGCCGACGATGCTCGTCATTCTGCGCCGAGGCCTGGCCCCCAAACGGGAACGTTCCCGGGGGACTCTACCTGTGATAGCTGCTCCGGACCTGATCTGTCATCCGGCATCGCGCCACACGACGCCGAGGAGTGTCTTGTTCTCCTTTCACGATTGTCCTCCTCTTCTGGGACAAAACGTTACTTTTGAGGGAAAAATGAAGTGACAGAGACGGAAAAAGGAAAGGAAAGAGACGAAAAACGATTGTAGAATTTGCAGATGGATTTGGAGTCATTTCGAAGTGGTAGAAAAGAAGAAAAGAGAGAGAAAAAGAAGGCAGAAATGCATTGGAAAAAAGTCGTTGCATGGGGACATATTTACGCTTGCATTTGTCGTATTCTTGTGACGCGAGGCTAACGAATCGAGGAAAAAGAGGGTTGAATCATGAAAGTAAAAGATACGAATAAACAGTTGGAGAAACAGATGTGTTATTGTCATTCTAGAATATTCCTGTAAGAATGCTGAAAATGGCATTTGTAGAATGCACGTTGAATAAGCGACACGATTCGAGAATATGATGTAATAAGATACAAACTTGGATGAAGAAATTTAGAAAAGCCGTTAGTATTTAAATTTATAATTGACAATGATTGATTCAGTATTGGAAGTAGAGCATTAAATAACACCGATAATGTTGGATGCGATAATGATCCGTACACGGTATGAAATATGATTAATGAGGTACCTGGACTGAGCAAGAGCCAATTAATTAATTTTTTTTAATTCTAATATTTTTAAAAATCTATTTAATAGTTTTTTTTAAATAGAATTAAAAAAATTATTTCATGAATTAATTTAACGCAGTTTGGTGGATGTTTTGACAATTATAATTTATGATACTACACCGAAGGAAAAAATTATAGTAGCGACAATTATACAAATTTTGTTAATAGAATTATAATATACAGTTAAGTGCACTATATTATAGTTATTGTAACTCAGTTAATGGTTGAGAAAACTAATAAAAAATAGTTGTATATAATACAGTACATTACAACTAAAATGAAATTTTTTAGAAACTATATTTAATAAAATTTAGAAAACTATTTAACAAAATTTATTTTACTTTATTTTTTAAAATCTCTATCGACACAAATAATTAAGCAGCCCAGGTACATCAATTATTATTTAAGTATTTAATCATTTTTAAGTTCCAAAATTTGAATTAGATGAGAGATTTAACTATATGATGAAGGATAGAAGCTAGAGTTGAATAGAGATCGTGATAATAATATCAGCTATAGCAATCGGATTATAGCATAATAGTCTATAGCATAGAATAAAGTAGTATAGTATCTAGTATAGAATAGTATAATATCTAAATATGATACCGTGGAATCTTAGGACAATTATTACTCAACTATTATTACTACGGTGCTTCTTGTCTTTTCTATATGTTCTATATCTAGCCAGCAAACGCCGAATATAAAATAGATATCATGCTATATAGCACAAGTATAATACATGTATATATTAATATGTCATTACATCCATGTTATATTTGATGTTTGCTGGGTAGAACATATGCAGAAGAGAAAAAAGTACTATAATAATAATAATAATAGTTGAGTGATAAGGTTCCACATTATCATCTTTGGATTATGTTCATCAACAACGTATCCATCGAACTCTCTGGGAAGAAAAGAGAAGTTATATGAATAGAGCGAGTGACAGAGACTATAGTGATCTCTAGGGACATAGGATTATAATGGCTGGATTGGGATATCCTGTGTCACGCGAAGAAAGAGAGGAACAGCTGCAGGGATCCGAGAAAAATAGCACCAATAGTGCTTTTGGATTTTAGGAGTGCAGTATAAACTATGTATGCCTCTATCGGTGGCATATAGTCACTATATAGTCTCTGAGTACTCTTGCGGAATACTTGAGACTCTGTTCGGGAGTTGCGCTCCTTCGTACGCACTCTCGCGAGAGCCAGAGCAAGCGAGAGAAACAGAGAATGAGAAGAGAGAGAGAGAGAGAGGGAGACGGAGAGCAATGCGGCAAGTGCGGGCGCGAGAGAGCCCGAGAGAGGACACTGACACACCAAACGTCAACGACACCTCCGAGCACATCGTCGCTGTTCCCTCTCTCTCTCTCTTTCTTTCTCCCACTTTCCTTTCCTCTCGTTCGCATCCCTTTGGAACTTCACTCACGTCACGATCCACTGTGTGATCCTCCAAAACTGCACTTTCGATACCTTCGAGTATCGCTTCGACGAGACGAATCGCTCGCAAACGAACGCGAACGAACAGACGGACGGGCGGCGACTTCTCTCTCTCTTTCGGGCGCGCGAGCGAGTGCCGTTCCCTGCGAACGGCACGGTACGGTACGGTACGGTACGATACGGTATGGTATGGTACAAGGGAGGGGACAGGGGGACCACCATGCAGCAGGGGGTCCCCGCTCCTCAGATTGCGAAAGGAAAAACCAAGGCGGGATTGGGGGACGCGCGCGTGAGCCGCGACGCGCCGGAAAAATTGTCAGCCGTTCGGAGCTTCCCTCGCGAGCCGGACCTCGCTGTACGACTGTGTGGCAACCACCGTCACGCCGGAGATGTGTGCCGGTGTGTGACGGACTTTTTCCCACCATGGGCGAGACACGGGGTGGGGGAGCAGGTACTTACGACGGTACCCGCCATTTGTTGTAACGGAGGTGCTCCCTGGTGCTCCCTCGGCTTTGTTGGGTGAGGGTACTCAGGGGCGGATCGATGAGCTGCAAAGCCTGATGCCGAGGTGTTCAAGATTAGGTGTTCAACCTAATTTTGGAGAAAAAGTCTTGAACACGAGTTTTCTTCCGCTCGGAGTGAAAAATATAAGTACTTTTTTAGACAATTTTAAAGAAATATCTATTTGACAAATTTTTTATCCAAATGTTGATAAGATATTTTAATGTTGAAGTTAGCAAGTTGCAAAATTAAATAGTTATGATTACAAAAATAATAAAAATCTTGTTTGAATATTTAAAGAAAAGAAACTTAGAAAACTGTGGAAAATTAAATCTTAAAAAGAAAAAATTGCAATTTCAATCTTTTTGAGGTAATTACATTTCATTGAAATTTCTTCACTAATTAAATGTTCAAAATGGCGTCTAATTTGGAAGAAAAAATCTTAAAGGCGCGACGAGTTTGTTTTCGTTTGGGGTGTAAAATATAAATATTTTTTTCCGACAATTTTAAGAAAATATTTAATCAACAGATTTTTTATCGGAAATATTTTTTAATGTTGAGATTAACAAGTTGTAAATTAAATTATTGTGATTACGAAAGTAATAAAAACTCTGTTCAAATATTTAGGAACAAAAAACTTGTAATTAAATCCTCAAAAGAAAATAATAACTTCAGACTTCTTTGAGGTAATCAAATTTAATTTAAATGTCCTTACCAATTAAAGTTAAGTGTTCAAAATGAAGACTTAATCTAATTTTTTTAGAGAAAAAGTCTTAAAGACACGAGAAACAGGTCTTTTGTTCGGGAATGAAAAATATAAATTTTTCCGACAATTTTGAAGAAATATTTAATCGATTTTTTTAATCGAAAGGATGATATTTTAATGTTGACATTAGCAAATTGCAAAATTAAATAATTATAATTACGAAAATAACAAAAAACCTGTTCGAATATTTAGAGACAAGAAACTTAAAAAAATTATAGGAAATTAAATCGTAAAAAATTGCAAGTTTATTCTTTTGAGGAAATCAAGTTTAATTTAAATTTTATCATTAATTAAAATTAAGAATAAATAAAAAATATTAATAGAATTGAATTTTCTTTCAAAGAAAAATTTTCCAAGTACATTAAAAAATTATGACACCTTTAATAAAGAGATTAAAGCAGCATAAATTAAGTTTGTAACTTCAAGAATCCACTTTTCGTCTAAAAACCAATTTTTTACATGTAAAAGTCGATCTTTCACATACTTTTGCATATTCTCTTATATTGAGAATCTCAACATGATGAAATATTATCATCTCATTGGTCCGAGAATCTGCTTTCTTCAAGGTTTCCCGTTGTGTTCTATGTCCAACGCCCGTAAAGAGAAAGAGAGATTTTACGCACCATGTTTAGAATTGCTATACCACTTTGCCATTTTTGTTGACGCTTTCTGAAGAGAATAGAACGAGTGCTGCGACCTCTCCATTTCTGGACCCGCTCGTTGAAAAGAGACTGGTTTAAATATGCCGCAGAAAATTGAGGAACGTTACACCACTATCTTTTTTTTAATTTTTTTTCTGCAAACGTTGTTCTTTGTTCCCGTTTGCGTATTTGCCCCATATTTAATTCTTTTTGTACTAATGGCTTCTAGTGTCGTGCAAATGATACGAATATTATTTATTCAAAGTAACAATAATAATCTAAACCAACGAAAAAACGATATAAAAAGTTATCAATATTGATGCACTAACGAGCTAATATTTTTTCGGAATTTCTTCGGAATTCAATAATTCATTTAAAGATTGAGAATTTATTTAAATTAGTATAAACTTATTTGAAATAAGTATTTAGAAAGTTCAATGTTATTTAAAATAATTAAACTTGATTTAAACTGATTAACTCAAGTTACTTAAAATAATTAAACTAAAGGAGATACAATTTTCTTAAAAAAAAAAAACCATCAGGGATGGTGCTTGACTCTTTATGAAAGCAGCCGACTTGCAGTCGGTGAGATCTGGACATAACAGATGTAGACTCAGCATTAGTTTATATATAGGCGAATTTTTTTAATTCATTGATTGATTATGCGCAAATGCAGCTTTTCTAGATAAGACTTTTACAGATAAAAGTTGCATTTGCGCATAATGTGGCTAGTATCAATCGATGAATTAAAAAACTCGCTTATATCTCTCCCTGACGGAAAGAGGCGGATGAGAAAAGGGGATCTGTTCTTTTCTCGCGCAGGTCAGATGCGCAACGGTTTGATGACAATATGGATGATAGTAAAAAACAGATTCCCCCATATTTTTCTTCTCTCACCCTCCCGCTAAATCCACTCAAAGCGCTAGAAAATATATATTATATAGGGTCTCTTTATCTTATATGTTTATGGTTCCGAGTTCAATACCCTTATCTTACATGTGACTGACTCGATTTTATCGAAAGTTTACCAGAGAAGACAGTGGGGAACAACTCCAATTATTTCCAGGATATCACAAAGAGAAACCCAAAAGAACAAAAGAACCCCTAATCTCAAAGTCCCTTGATGGGCAAGTTATACAGATATGAAACAGCTCTCTCTAAAGTTATCACCAAGGGTGACCTGGTATGGTGCCCTTAAGAAAAAAAAAAGAAATCATGGAAGTGTCAGAATGAGACGGATGGGACAGATAACAAGGCTGGATAAAAGTATCTTTGAAATGTTAGGTTTCTGTCAAACAAAAAAAAGGAAGAACGGTGAAACATACAGGCATTCTGGTCGCGCGTTTATCGCTAAAAGTGGCTGTTTAGTTCGTGGTTCGAATAATCGCGAGTAATTAAAATAACTAGTTATCTTCTAAGGAAACGAATCTCTGTTACATTAAATTTCTAAATTCCCAAATTTTAGGCTCCTTGCGATTATGATTAGCATCAGCCGCTTTTAAACGCCAAACGCGCGCCAAGAACATGAAGACGAGAGACCGAAACGATAGACAGAACAGATAGATGGACAGACAGACAGACGAGAGACGTTTTTCACAACATTTAATAAAACGCTATCAACTATGTATGCCTCTTTTTTACTCAAATACTCTAAAAGTTACTTACATACGTGTATAATCTTTTATATGTTTATTCCTTTTTTTTTTATTCTTCAATGCCACGCGCGCGGACGTGTCACATCCCTCTCGCGTTTTGGATACACTCTCACCCCTTTACCCCATCTAACGCGTTTCTTCGAAACGCTTCGTAACCTTTGTCCCTTTCTCTCCTTTCTTCTCTCTCTATCAATCAGCGATTTCTTCTACCTTTCGCTCGTTTTGTTAGGCACCGATCATCGACGATGATGAACACAGTGAGGTACGCCAGCGCGATCAGGGAGCGAGAAGGAAAAAAAAGGATAAAAAAAAGAAGAAGAAAAAGGGTGCCTCGCAAACCTCGGGAACTGACACGTCCGGCTTCGAGTGTATATGCATGTACGCGTTTGTGTGTTTCTGTATATGTGTGTTTGTTTCGTTTGTCTGTTTTACGCACGTGTGTATAAATTTAATACTATCGTCGTATCGTTAAACGCTTCGCTTATGTATAAGTGCTTCGATTAATCGTGGACACAGCGATCAACGTCCCGGGATGCGCTAAAGAGAGGTCCGTTTCTCTTGAAATGTCTTCTACGGGGAGTACGATTGATTGGGTTTTCCCTTTTTTTTTTCTTATTTTCTCGATTTGGAGGGTGACGGGTGGTGCAAAAGGGTTTTTTAGTCGGCGTGATGGCGGTGCGGTGTGTCCCCTCACGAGTCTCTCTCTCTCCCTCTCAGCTCATGTTCCTCTTACGTCGCGGAGAGCCGAGCCTGTCGCCTCAAGCGCGAATTTCCCACTTCCCCCTTCTCTTGAGCTTCCTCTTCGCCCTTCCTCGTCGCGAATCTCCCACGCCGCATGTGTTTTCGCGTCCGTCCAAATTTCACCCACCTCCGCACCTCTTCGTTCAGGGCGGAGAAATAATCGCGCGACTCTAAAAGTCGTATATAATTACGTAGGCACCGTAATATCAGTTACAAATGTGTTCATTAATTTAAAATGGAGAACTTCAAATGTATCGAGCGCCAAATTATAAAAGTATGCTCTAGAATAGTCGCTATATGTATATATGTATATATATTTATATGTATATATAATTATAGAAATATCATTTGGGAAAACACATGATATAGTGTGCCGACAACGCATATAAAATTAACATTCCCATTTGGAACAAGTAAATTAATTGTCTGACCATTCCGCGATTCCCGATCGTGACGAAATAATATTATTTATAAAAATAAAGAAACAACAATTGTATACGTTCCTATAAATACATTATATTTTTTCGTAAAGTACTTATATAATTTTAAAATATATCATTTTATATGTAATTTCATATATATTTCATTTTTTTTATACACATGCATAATTATAAATATAAAGGATCGGCCCTCCGCGCGAGAGAGCAAACGTGCGTTTTTTTTTATTTTCGAAAAAATATTCCTCTGGCGCTCGACACGTTCGAGATCTTCACGCATGGAATTTGCGAGAGAAGAAAATCGAAATCCGCGCTTCGTCGTCGATCGTTACTGGAAACAACATTCGCAGCTTCTACATTGACCGGCGTAAAAAAGTCCCATATAATTTGTCTCTTAACCTACGAACTTGGCGTTGAACCGTTCCTTCCCATTCCCTTTCTTATTTTCTTTTTGTCCTCGTATGCACAAGTATCACAATCGCTCACGTTTCGTCACGCTCGTCTACGAATGTGTCATGTGTACGCGCGTGTGCTCTTCGTCGCTTTACAATTTCATCGTTATGTTGTTCTCGCTGTCGTTTATTCTCCGATAAAAATGGCGATCAACGAAACGTCGTGTCGCTTCGTTCGCACCTCGCGTCTCAAAGTTCCGCTCTAGAACGCGATTCGGCAGCTCTAACGATTCGAGAGATCCGAAGTCCTCACTCTGGAATTTCGCCCTTCACCGACAGACGCAACGCACTTGGCAGAATCTGAGTTTTCTTTCTTTTTTTTTTCGCAACGTTTCTCGACGCTAAAAGCCCATACGTGAGAAACTGAGAATAATCAATCACGTAAACTCCAATCTAAACGATTGTTTAATAAATTTCGTTATAAAACATTAAATAAATTGCACATATTTCTATTAAATATGTATATAGTACTTATATGAGACAATTCATATAAATATTATATAAATTCTGATATAAAAATATTGAATACAGATACGATATTTGTATATATAGATATATAAATTTCGATATACAATATGTTGTATGCAATATCATTTTATATCGCATACAATAATAAATGATATAAATCTTCAAAATTCAACTCTGTGTGTGTGTGTGTGTGTGTGTGTGTGTGTGTGTGTGTGTGTGTGTGTGTGAATGCGCGCGCGCGCGCGAGCATGTTCGTGTGTGTTTGTGTGCATTCCAGAACGATTCTCTCGAATTAGAGCGAGCGCAGATTCGCTCTAGATCGATACCGATTATCCGCGTACGCAGTCCCTGACTCAAGGTTCGCCTAAAAGGACACGCGACCCGCTCCTGGTCGGTCGCCCTTACGCTTAAAGTTAGATATTATAAACTGCAATCTATAAGCTGATCCCATGTGTTATTTCTTGGTCACAACCTCGTTGAAATCTTTTCCCACCACTGCTTTCACGGATCGCTCTTGAAAATTACCAACGGGAATCCCGGAGCTCGAAGGTCTCTCTTTTACGAGACCTTTCAGGCTCCAGGTCGTCGTCGTTGTCTCGCACAACGTACATCGTCGTCAATCTGCGCCGGAGCCACTCAACTTTACGATCTTCCAGCACTTGTCCGCACTTTCATTGCAAACGACAATCAATTCTTGAAGGGTTGGTTGCAACAGTGAGCTAAATCACACAATGTTGTAAAAGAAAGTGAAGAAAATGAACTCTAAAGCACATTTAAAAAATAGATTGGTTCGTAGGATATTTCAATACCCAGCGATATCAGGAAAATGGTAAATGGCTCCATGCAAAAACGGTTAAGCCTAATGCACAATGAAGAGCAAAGGCAGTAAGAAACAGGATAAATATATTAAATAAGGAAAACATATAAAGCGTTCCCTACTCAACACATTGAACTGTTCCTTATTCCCCGTTGCATTGTGCGCTGAGCTTTAGTCTCATATTTAGTAGGGATTGCATCTTTGTAGTGAGGTCTCGGATTCGAACCCCGAAGATCTTATTCCACATTTTATGCTGAATGGGTTTTGAAATTCCACCCGTGCGTAAAGCTCGAATAGCGGTATTGTTAACTTTAAGTAAAAAAATGATTACTTAGCGATAGCAGGTATTTAAAATGCGACGTAGTCCACTGTTGTAGTAAGCGATCTTCGATTGCAACGAAAAGTAAGCGGATTGTAAACTCGGGAAATGTTCGTATAGCGAAGTGACTCGACTGGCGCGTCGATTCTCAGGATTAAGAATCGCGCCGACGATGACGTCGTGAGTCTCTCCATCCCGGGCGGACGCACACGTAGCCGTAAAATTGCCTAACAATCTCTGAACGAGATCTCTCAAAAACCCGGTACTGTGGACCCCGGGAGATGCTTCATCTCCCTCGGAGGGCACTGTATTTCGCCCCTGTTCACACGATAAAGTGAACTGTCAATCTCATCCGTCTAGATTGTCCTCGAAGTCCTCATTTTCGAGATTATCGCGAAATTGGAAGAGATCCGAAGGATTTCGATCTTCGAGGCTTTAAAAAGAATCGACTAACATCATTTACGAAGTGCGTCGAGTGTCCCGCGCATTCAACGGAGTCCGTCGTTCAAACGATCCTGGACGAAGGACTCGAGGAAAACGAAGCGGACTGTCGAGCGTCGAGGACCGAGTTCCTCGTTCTCGAGTTTGTCGCGCGGACGAGAAAGGACTTTAGCCTTTCAATTCTGAGGAGACCAGCGGCGAGTATTCGTCGCGCATTGAGTGTCTCCGGTATTCCTCCTGGACATTTCCAACGCGAGGTAGGCTTCCTTCATCCTAGGCAGACACGGTCTCCACCATGGACTTCTTGATAATCTCGCCGAAATTCTCGTCGCAGTCCTCGGGCGTGCTGTCGGGCTGTTGCTCGCCAGTGACCTGACCAGACTCGATCATTTCCGTGACTTTGCCGGCCGTGCCGTGAGTACCGTAAGTACCGTGATGCTGATCGTGTTGTGGATCGTGCATCTCACCGTAGTACGAGTACCTGCCGCTGAGCAGCTCCGAGAAGGGCTCGAGCTTGCCCTGCATCTGCTGCACCACCGTCGCGTTCATCGGCTGCACCGAGTTGGTGAGGTTCGTGTATTGCGCGGTACTCGCGGCGTCATCTTGCGCGAACACCGTCGCGTCGTAGGACGAGTGCTGCGGTTGCTGCTGCTGTTGCTGCTGCTGGCTCTGCGGCGGTGGTGGCTGGGGCATCTGATGCACCGGTACCTGAGCTGCGCAGCCGCCCTGAAGAGCGGCACTCGCGGCATCCTGGGGCCCGCCGTAGGGCCCGTAGTGCGCGAAGGCGGCCGGATTGGGCGGCGACTGAAACTGCGGCGGCGGCGGCTGGAACTGCGGGACCCGCGACGTGGACGGCAGACTCGCGTACGGCGATCCGTAGTCCTGGTACGAGGACTGTTGGAAGCTCATGCCGCCCCCGCCACCGCCACCACCGCCGTCGCCACCGCCACCGCCGGCTGCACCGCTTTGCACGCCGGGCGAAAAGCTCTGAAAAGCTTGGCCGAATTCTGGGTGCAGCTTTCGCTGCACGACGACCGATTGGCTGCTGTCTACCGCGTCTTCGCTCGCGTAACAGTCGTCCCTGATGGCGTACAAGTCCAGACTGTCCTCTCGCGTGCCGGGTACCTCCGGTTGGCAGCCGACCACACCGGCCCCCACACCATCGTGACTCGTTTCGTAGTGTAAGGTCGTGAATCCGCCTCCCCCGGGTCCCGCACCCGGGATCGCGCACGCGTCACCGCCCACAGTAGCTTCCATCCCCAGGGAGCCGATGTCCCTCAGCGCACGAATACCCCTGCCGTTCTGTCTCTGATTGTCCACCTGGTCGTGATCGCCACCGCCATCCTCTTCGCGCTGCTTTTTCTCCAATTCTAATCGCATCAGCGTGTGAATGAAATGCGTTCGCACCCGTACTGGGTTGAACTCGATCCTGCCCGTGCTGTTCGCGCAACCATCCCGCGTGCAGCCGCAAGGGAAACCCGGTCGATCCACCTGAAAGTTGAATTTAGTGAAAAATTGTTTCGCACTTCTCAGTCTTTTTTTGCAGTTGAGAAAGATCGACTCTCAAGCTTTAGCTGTTAATCTCTGGGTTTATCCTTCAGTTTCGAACGCTTAAGCTGATCTCAACTGAGTGGAACGTGTTAATAAATGGAGAAATTAATTGCTCAAAGAATTCAATGCAATAACGGTCTTAGAAAATTTCAGCAGATTAATTTCAAATTATCTAACACATTGATCACAAACTGAAAAAAATTAAATTTTTACCGGAATTTCCGCAAATTCTCAAGAAAGTAGGTCAGAACTTCTTAATTTTTCACTTCGCATTCAATCAAATAGCGAATTCGGTTGGATGCACTAGTGCCCACTGATGAACATTTAAAACCGTCGCACACAAATCGATGTAAAGATATGTATTTACAATAAATACATAAATGAATTAAACCGTGAAATCTTCTTATACTTTATTGTGCTGTTTGATATATATTTTATCATTCAAGATATTTGCATTTTTATTAGATCATTGTACATTGGCTTTAATATGTGCACCAATGCGCACTAGTACAGTCCAATCAAATTCGTTGAAAGTTTTTTAAAGTTTATATATTTGAAAGATATGCTCTCTCCTCCTAAGAAGTCCCACTAAAAACGAGAACTATGAATTATGGCTCGTCCAATTAATTTATAAAAGTAGATAGAACGTTAATTGCTTGTCCCTCTACTCTCTCTTTCTCTCAATGAAAATAATAATTAAAACACAAGGACGAAATAGGCTTTTGATATAAAGGTTTTTACCAATAACAGTTGTGAAGATAAATCAAATACGCAAATTGCTTGCTTGCTTTATAAATCTTTTTAAGTACATTGTATCTTTTATTTTATTTGTCGCTTTTAAAAATATGCTGTAGTTATTTTCTTATTTTAATTATATCTTGTATATTAACTTTGTTACATTTGTTATTTATTTATATTTATCTTTTTTTCTTTTTCATTGCCCTTTTATTATTTCCAATTCGTATATGAATCTAAGAATCGACTGCTGATATAATTATAATAATTACATAATTACTATATGTATTCTTTTATTTATGTAAACATATATACATTGTATAACTAAGGATTTTTCACTATTTTCTTTCTCTGATTAGATATAATATATCTCAAGAGCTTTTTTACTGTGACAGATTTGTCATAATTTTTAGGATTACTTTTTGTTATGTGACTAATTGTGAGTTTAGACTTTCCATTTCAGAGGTCTTTCTTCGCTAAGAAGTAATGCATTAAGATTAGAAAGTCAGACTTTCCTTTCTCGGAGGACTCCCTTCGATAAGAAGAAATACATCATTTTTTATAAGTTTTCTAAAACATGATAATGCATCATTGCCTAGCCTTATAAAAGGGAGCTCTGGAACTCCAGCGACAGTTCCATACTTCTCGTACTACTGTAAACCACGCATACGTGACAAATAATAATTGTAATTTACAATTAAATAATTATTTCAAGAAGAAAAGAAGAAATAAGTTCTTTTTTAAGACAATTCAGTTGATGAATCTTACATCAGATAGCAAATAATGTAACACATTTCCAATATTTTTTATTTTACAAGTGTGATATTCTGCAAAGACGAAAAATCAATTATTTGCGATCACCTACGATTACAATCCAATCTATCCAAGAAAAACGTAAAGTAAGTTGTTATATTTATTTAATTTTATAAAGTAAACATAGAATGTCCAAATTAATAATAAACTATTTTTTTGAAACTATTTGTATTATGAAAGTAATAAACTATTTCTTACATCATTCAGCTTCATCATTTAGAAGATAGATTCAACGTAAAGTTATTATGATTATTTTTCTAAAAGTATTGCTATTGTATTTATATCATTCTATTATATCGTATGCACGTATCGAATTGTAAATATATAGAAGAAATAATAATTACAGAAGGATTGGGCAAAATGAAATTTATTATTTTCACTATTTTCGTTATAATTGCTATGACGATGCTTGCGTCTCAAGCAGAAAAAGAAAATGAGTGCAGTCCTATGTTTCAACGTGTAAGTATTTTGATTGCACATATATATATATATATTATATAAAGAGAGTATAATCTTTCCTGCATTACAAAGCAAAAAACGAGAAATTAAGTAAGTTAAGGTATCATAAATTCATTTTGTTTCCTATGTAATTTAATTTAAATAATTAAAAAATTAATATTAATATTGCATTTACACAAACGCATATTTCAAATAATATTTAAATAAAATGAGTTTATAACGGATATATATCAATAAATCCCATATAGGAGGAAACAACATGAATGTTATTTGACATTAAAATATCAAACAATACGTCTCAAAATATTATGTTTTAAATATTTTAGTGCTTCACGTATTATGATTGCTGTCGTTATTTGAAATGTGTAACACATGTAAGCAAATGCTTTCCAATCCGTGAGATATCATTTAAAGTTAAAGACGATAGACCCCTTGGTCCTGGACCATATCCATTAAATGTGCCAAAAGAATATTTGATAGAATGACTTCTTCGTATCTGACCAAGAATACTATTTGATACCTCTTCCTATTTAACCATGGCACTATTTTTCATTTATATGTATGTAAAAGAGGAGTTTTTGTCACAACTAAATTTAAATAAACAAATTCAAGAGCAAATCAATATACTTTATTTTCTTTCTAATTAATTTTACACTTATACTATATATATATATATATATATATATATATATATATATATATGTACATATGTATGTATATTCTTGTAATGCTCCCTCTCTTTTTCTTTTGATTTTTGCACATCTCTAATTTGTTTTTATTAGCTTGTGAAATATATGTTTACATAAATAAAAGAATACATATATTAATTAAACAATTATAATATATATACAATATATTTCTTTATTTTTCCTCCTATATCGTCTTATTTTCATTGTTTTAAACATAAATAAATTTACCGCATACTCCAAAGTATGCTCCCTTTTAATTATTGCTCCAGTCTGTCATTCTCTTTCCCTCTCACTCACCTGACACTTCACGTTGGCCCTACTACAAGGACAGCTCTCGGGATCGCAGTATCCCTTGCAGCCGCATCCGCAGTGTTCCCTGCTGGCGCGGATATCACGGCACTCGTCCTTCTCGACGGCGTCTATCCTCCGCACTCCGGCGGCCCTAAGGAGCGCCCGACGCTGCCACGTGGGCACCGGTTGTAGAAAGTAGTAGCTGTCGATGTCGAGCTCCTCGTTATCGCTCGGTTCCTCGTCGGTGTCGTCACTCGGATCCTCCGAGCTCGACGCCGTCTCGGTCACGCAGTTGGTCGCGCAATTGCGCTCGGAGCGCAGTTGCGCGAGCCGCGCGCGATGGATTCGCCTCTGCTCGGCCGCGTGCTCCGACAACGAGAACCTCTCCGCGTGCGTGTGCGTTGCGCTCATGCCCAGGGTGCTGCCGCCCTGAAACCGAACAGAATCGATTTTTCGCGTCTCTCGTGCATAAACCCGCGCAATTTATCGTTGTTTGTTTATTTGTTTAACGACCGGGTGCGAGCCTTTGAAACAAAAATTGAAAAGAGAACGAGTACAGTCCGCTAACAATGTCATGACTAGTTTGCATGTATAAAATTATCTATAGATAAAAAGATATGATTTTATTTCGGCGAATTACCGAAAAATAATTATAAACAAAAATTGGGGCCATAGCTATGCGAGATGCGTCCAACCCACGTGAAGTGCGTTTCGAAAAAAAAATGCAAATAATATTTGATGTTGTTGATGAAAAATGTGGATGAAGATTGTTATTTATTAATTTTAGGCACATGTTAGGCTTGATCTTTTCTGCTTAATGTAGAAAAATGGACAGACTAATTACAAATAATTAAAAATTTATAATTTTATGCGTTGGACGTTTCTTGCATTGCTATGGCTAATTGTAAGTAAATTTCTCAAATAGACAAATATCATTTATCGGTTGGAAGAAAAATCGATTTCAACTTTCGCACTAGACACTTATAAACAATCGAATATAGATAGACGACTAACACAAGAGGAATGTGAATTCCTCCCAGTGCGAAAACAATATTCTCGTAGAAATTAAATACAAGTCTGTGATTAAAACTGCGAGCGCAGAGTGTGCAGAGATTATATTTATAAAGCAATATAAATAGTCCCAAGAAAAATCTCTTAATAAAAAAAATGTTTCTTATAAACACCGTGCTGCTATATATAAAAAAGTTCTTTTTTCCAATTTTAATAAAAAAAAACGTATAATAAATTAATAAACATATTGCGTGCAAACTGTATTAACACGCATTTTATTCTTTACAGTGCAAAATTTTATAAACGGAAAGAGTGTGCTGAAACTTTTAAATTTATTTACATTTATCTCTTTTACTTTTCATTCTCCTCTCTCTCTTCCATTATTTCAAATTCATATAAATTTATAAATCGACTAATAGTCTAAATAAGATAATGAAGAATAATAGTAACGTAAATAAATAAAGATAAGCTTCAAAATGAAATACAAATGATATTTTACTATTATTTTAGGTCGATGAAAACTTTGTTCATTTTTTTTACTCTAATATGGCGATTATGGAATCTCCCTTACTGAAACCTTACATACAACCAATGAGAAACGTTATATCAGGGTACTATAGAGTTTTATTGTAAAGTAATGGCACACACAGAAGAAAAGGGAATCGACGGTGTCTTATACAAATTCGATAGCGAATATTATCGTGATATTATCGAACGGTATTATAAATGATACGAGATGGAGGGTGGAATTGCGAAAGAGGAGTTGTCTTGCGTGAACGCGATTGAAAGCAAGAGGGATCGATCGTAATCTCATATATAAATTCGAGCGCTCACATTCTCTCCCGGGGGTGAGTTTTACAAATTACGGTGAGATTTCCCGTCATAAAGAACTTTCGGACGCTTGTTATTCATTCTCCCGAACCGAGTAAAAATACGATCTCGACGAATGTGGAGAAATAAAAAAAAAGAAAAACACGTCTTACTTCGATGATTCATGCGTGTTTATAATGCACAACGAGGGGAAAGGGTGGAAAGGTAAATAAACAGTAATGCATAAGAAAATAATTGGAGCGGTACAAGCGGGCAATGCGCGAAGCGTACAGATTGCAAAGACAACGATAGCGAACCAATAGACAAACGAGTAACAGTTTTCATATTCAAACTCTTCCGGAATAATGGAATGAAAATATACAAAATTCAAATGCTACATTCAATGAATGACCACTTACTT
Organism: Solenopsis invicta; assembly: GCF_016802725.1. Classification (NCBI taxonomy): domain Eukaryota; kingdom Metazoa; phylum Arthropoda; class Insecta; order Hymenoptera; family Formicidae; genus Solenopsis; species Solenopsis invicta. The sequence goes on along the minus strand of NC_052676.1, from coordinate 4,417,807 downwards.
TCGAGCGCCTAGCAAGACGAGTCGGGGATGTAAATATAAAGGGAAGAAAGGCAGGGCGGAGACTTCGTATCGCGAAGTAGCACGGAGTTTACCTGCGAGCTGAAAGGAAAGACGAAGCGAGGGGAAAGGACCCATTTTCGGGACTTACCTGGGAAGGTACGCAGGTGAAGCCCTGCGCCCTGGGAAAGTAATAGACCGTCACGGCGTCGAACTGGATGTTGCGCTTCTTCTTCAGGGGTTCGTCGACCCGCGACTCGTCGCCTTCCATGCAGTCGGTCAGCCTGCGCTTGAGATTGCTCTTGGCCGGCAGCGTCCGGAAGCTCGTCAGGGGCAGCTGGCCCGGCGTCCCGGGCGTTCCCGAGGACGCAGCGTACCCGTCCAACTGATTTACGCCTGAAAGACGCGAACGCCATGTCACGAAATAGCAAATTCCTATGAGAATTCCTATCCCTACGAAAGACCGATGCGCAGCGCTTTTCCTCGAGTTTCACGGAAATTGCAGGAATGATTCTAAGACTCTGGCATATTACAACGATTTCTCGAGAAAGAGAGTAACTCTTGCTGTTCGTGCCGTAACGGACGCGTGTCGTCGATCAGAATAATAATTCGAAACAAGTCACCTTTGTATAATAAAACTGTTGCATTTCCGAGGTCTCTTACAACGTGACTACGGCTACATTCGTTGAGTCCGTCCCGGTTCTTCCCCTTTTGACAATGAAGCCAACTTGACTTTTATAGCTGGGATCGATCTAAGATCGATATTACCAAGCGCGAGTCGATAAACGCACGCAAAAACTCTAGCGCTCATGCGCCACTTATGAAACTGAACACTTGCTAAAAGACGATGGGTAAACCCGAGTGGAAATTTTACCTCCTACCTTAATAGTACTTTCTTCACAGCAGGGTCTGCGTGTGGTTAATTGCAACAGAATTGAGTCAGATCTGCAAAGGATTATTCTCAATACGACTACCTTGTTGGCATTCTATCGCGAGATTCGTACACTGTACGTGAAATGAGATATTTGCTACAGAAATCGAGCTATCTGGAAGCAGATGCTTCCCGTAGACTGCTGCAGTCTGTAAACAGTCTGTCAGCAGTCTGTCAACAGACTGACGTGCAAATCACGAAAGAAAGAATACTGCAATTCAATTTCTTGCGAGAATCTGTTTGCAGAATCTTTCGGAAGGCTTGGATAGAATAAGGAGACAGATCATAACGTCCCGCTGGCAGAATCCGACAAGATCTGCAGGATTTACAATAGTCTTACGACAGATTGCTATTAGGACTACTTTCGATCTCGATTGAAACCATCACACGTACAAAAATTTTAGTTGTATCCGTGAGACTGTAAGCACATTAACCAATTATAATCAAATGTCCTGAAATGTAAGACAGTTTTGATTGTGATTGGTTGATTTGCTTACGCCTAATGGTTACAACTAAAATTTTTGCACGATCTGCTTTAGATTTTTTGTGCCTACTTTGGTACTTAAAATATTCAAATGGACTTCTTTTGATATACTTAACCTATTGACTGTAATTAGGCTTGTAGAATTTTAAAAGGTTTTTTCTAAAACTTTTTTTTAACTTCAAATGAGAAATTTTCCGATAACTAGCATTTTGAGGACAAGTAGGAACTCAAGAGGCCTTAATTAAGGTTGTAAGTAGGAGTAAAATTTCGATTCGGAAAATAGGTCGATTTCTGCTTTAAAAATGTAACGTAAGCTACACGTGTAATTTTAGCTTGCAGAATACGTTGACTGCATTTTGATTTACCTAAACTTGGGAAAGTAATCAAAATTTGATCACTTAAAGGAATCGAAATAATTTAGTCACAGTTAATAGTAATTCAGACATTTGTTTCAATTATTTAAGTACTTCTATTCCGTTATAGTATAGCGCAGAAATAACTAGCTTTCTAATTTTAGATGTTGATCAACTCCAACTTTATTCTGCGTGGCAAATATCAATTGAAAAATGCTATTACGCTGATTACACAAAGCCAAATGGAACCAATTCGAATTTTAAGTCGAGAGACGGTTTATTTTAATATTTTAATTTAAGAAAATATTATATCACTTTAAATTCTGCTAATGTTCTTCCGTTGAAAACGCGAATGCGATTTCGTCGTTCAAAATTAATCAAATTGTATTTTGTTCATGCCACTAATAGATAAAAACGCTTCCGGTCTTTCAACTGCACCGGCTTATTCATATAATTGTAGAGTTGATATTTATGTAATATGTTGCTCACGGTTTTATCTGGTTTTCTCTGATACTCGATATCTGGATTCAATGTTTCTGCTGAATATTGAAATAATATATTTTATATCGAAACTTCTTATCAATGCTGATGGCAACGAATGAATGTATCAAACTCTATATTATACGGTATAAAAATCCGTATAATCATTATTCAGCAACTCCAAAAACTTAAGATTACACGAATAACTTACGTAACACTTTTTAGACAGAAATCGATTCATTTTATCCCATCGTCCCTTTGAAGTCGATTACCATCAACAAAAGATTTGCGGAGACAGTAATGATTTTCTTCATCGAAGGGGAAGAGCCTCTCGCGAGTCACGAGTCGCGGCGAACGGAAAAATTTCTTCGCCGATAACGAAATTCCTTATATTCGTCCTTCGACTCGAAGCAGGTTTTACCGCGACGAGGTATTAATTCGTAGCTCGAGATGGGAGGCTCGACTGGTTGACATTTTCGCCGTGAAAAGTTCACCTTGATTTTTATCGGGGAAAGCAACGTCGCGTTTTTTCCTTGTATTCTGGGACACCCGGTATATCGCACGTTGACAATCGATGCGAGGCTTATCGAGTTGCGCTCTCCTCGCTCGCTCGCTGGACAGCTTCGACCAGCAAGACCAGCAAACGCGAGACCGTACTACTGGCAAAGATACTACTGGCAAAGAAAATCCTCGCAAAGTCTAAAAATTTTGCGTTTTTACGAGGATAAAAGTCTAAAGGAATCTTTCGAGTCGGTTGTCTCATTTAGGATGATTATCCTTGGGATTCTGTACTTAATAGCAATCTCTTTATCAAGAGATTGCATTAAGTGGCTTTTATGAAAATCTTTGTACAAGATGGAGTAATAAGACAATCTTCGCGCAGATGAAGATTTGTATACAAACATCGAATAATTAAGAAATTTTGAATGACACATAATTCAGAAATGAATGTAAAATAAGATAGATGTACAACTCGTAATTGATCGTAGAAACAAGAAAGTCATCCAAATAAGCGTAAGAATAAATAAATAAATAAAAACACACAGAGTAGATAACTTTTACGTCAAGAGTCATCATCGTTATCGTGAACAATAACATTTGTGTTGCGTGCATTAAAAAATCTAATAAAATCTTAAACATGATTAACAATTCCAATATTCGACATCATATTCTAATTCTCGATTTCAATGATTATTTTGTATTCAATCGTTTTTTGTGTTCTTATCGAAGGATCACAAATTTCAAGAAGCATATTCAGGGTGTTTAGTAAAATTGTAGGAAAAAATTATTACATGAGAATTTTTCTGGATTTTCCAGGAATTTTATTAAAAATTCCAGATAAGATGAGAAAATTTTTTACCGCAGTTTTGGTATATATTTATGTTATTATACCTTTTAATGTACCTTAATCATACAAGCGCAAACAAAAGCAGCTTGAGTTTTGAATTTTAAAGTAAGAAAGTGAAAAAGTAATATGAACTAAAAGCGCAATACGCGGATCTAGCTCGGAAGAACAGAATTCGTAAAATAATTAAACACATAATTTTGAACGGTGTTTCGTGACTTCTATTATTGTATCTAATTTTTTTAATAAAAATTCAAGTAACTATATTTTATATAATTGCCATATTTATTGCCAATCGATTTTATCAAAGAAAAAATGATACGAGAAACAATTTTATCGGAAAAAAGAGATAGAATTTAAATTCTAAAAATTTCCCTGAATATCAACAGAATCTCATGAAAATTTACGATTACAAAATAAATTCCCTGAAAAGTCCAGCTTTTCTCCATTTTTCTCAGTAATAAACACCCTGATATCGAAGAGTCTTTCAACCAGAACTTTACAATAATTTGAACCATTCTTAACATTTGCATTGAAATCAATACATAACGAAAGAAGAATGCAAATTCTAATAAGAGAAAGCGCTCCTTACCTTTCTCCTTGTCCGAGAGGATGTCGTCCGGCAGTCTGTCAAGGAAGGAGGTCTCCGAATCGCTTTCCGGTGCGGGCGCCGGACCCGGATCACCAGGGATCTCGTTCCCCAAGCCGGAATCGCTCCCATCGGATCTGACCTCGTCCCTGGCGCCGGTTGCCAAGGCCAGGCTCTCGGCGGAGTCCTCCGTATACGCTTCTGGTCGATCGGCCTCCAATCTCGTCATGATCGGCGCCATCGCCTCCACGCAGCACAGGGCGACCCCGTCGGAGCAGGGTAGCTGATCGGGCGCCATGTCGACGTCGCGCAGCTCGTGGCGAATGCTTGTGATGGGCGACACCTCCGAACTGTCGGAGCCAGTCTCCGTCTCCGTCTCGGTGTCGGCACCCTCGGCAACGTCCATCGACACTTCCGGCGTCTCCTCCGGTGAGCTCGGCATCGTCTCCGATGAGTCCAGCTCGTTGGACACGCGGCTATCCTCGGCCGTGGACGACGAGCTCGCCAGCACCACCTCCTCGTCCTCCTCGAGCTTGCCGATCACCGCGACGGGCGCGGACTCGTCGTCCTTCTCGTGCATCCTCGAGGCTTCGTTCTCCGGCGATCGCGACGATTGCCCCGCGACCTCGCCGATTCGCTCCAGCACCACCTGACACTTCTTCAGGATCAATCCACTGTTCGGACTGCGAGCACCCTCCATCAGTTCGCTCTTCTTCGATCTGGTCATCGGAGAGGAGCTGCTCTGCCATCGTTGCTTCTTCGGGGTGCTCTTCTTCTCAGCTTCCGAAGTCTCTGCGAACGCAGTCTCATGCTCCTCCTCGATGAGATTCCTCCTTGCGCCGGAATAAGGCAAACTCTCCCCGACGACGTAGTTCCATATGTTCTCGTCGCCGCTCGTATTCATTGGGACATTTTTCTTTAAATCCTCGTTCTCAATACGGTTCAGCACGATGGTTAAATTTCGACAGACGGGACTCGACGCAGAACTCGTTTCGACGACGCAATTTTTCGTCGGAGTGCAAAAGTCGTTCCCAACCTTCGTCGCCGCGCTCGTGTCTCCGACGACGTCGTCTTGACGCGACTCCGTCGTCTGGTCCAGACTGTCGCTTCTCGAGAACGTCGAGGAAGTCACATCGATGCCGAGCGTCGTAATTCCCTCCTCGTTGTCGTAATCCATCTTTCTGGCCTCGCGGTTTAACGTATCCTCGACAGCGTCGCTGCTCGTGCACTCCGAAGAATCCGCGTCGATCCTACCGATCGTTTCCTCCTCCCGCAACTCGCCCACATCCTGGCCCCCGCGACTCTGATCGATATCGCGAATTTGGGGATCATTCGCCGTGAACGATCCCGCCGGGATATCGTTGCCTCTGGGCGTTATCCTACCTTCAAGCTCGTCTCCGAAGAGGCAGGACTCCGAGGTCAGGGATACCTCGCCCAGGGTTCTCTCTCGCAGGCTCACCAACACCGGCGACAGCCTCCTGACGTCGTTTCTCAACTGGGTCGCCTGCTCCTCCGGGATCTCGATGCCGATCCTCTTGATCTCCGCGCCGATTGGCAGAAAGTCACTCGCGGCCGATCTCTTTCTGGAAACGTCCGGTAGCGCGGCTTTCTCGAGCCCATTCTTCCGTACCTCCGTGGACTCCTCGATGTCGTGATCTTGAGTATCGGACGTTCTAGGCGATCCCTCAAGCTCCCGGAGAGTACCTTCCGTCGATTCCGCGTCGATCTCATCCTTCTCGTCCTTCTTGTCCACGTTGACTTTCTTTCCTATTGTTAGACCCATGTTCGCTTCTTTTTCTTCTTTTTCCTCTTGATCCCTCGCCTGATCCTCTTCCGACTTATCGCTCGATTGTTTCGCTTCGGGTCTTCCGTCCTCTGGTCTCTCCTCCAATCTCTCGCACACCATCACCAAGTCCTCGCGCGAGTTCCGCAGAACGGACGAACGCGCCGCGTAGTCGTCGTCGTCGTCGTCCTCGTCGGCGTCCGTTGCTGCCGTCGTTATCGTTGTTGATGTCGTTCCGCCTGGCGACGGTGCGCCCTTCGCCTCGGCCTCCACTGAGGTGGAATCCTCTTGGGCCTCAACGAAACAGTCCTGACGGGCCGAAGTCGATTCCATCTCGGGTGATTCTGCCATCTGCAAGCACCAAAATCACAGATTGGAGATTAAAGGACGGCTTCTACATTCTTGACGAAGGGATAATCGATCGGCAGCTCTCCGCGGCACACACTAAGCACGGCGATGAAATTATCGATGCGTTACAAATGATATATCGCGCGCAAACATACAAAGGTTATTAAAACGAAAATATTGAAATCTGAAGATAAAATGAAAAATGGTTTACATCAGTTTTATATTGCACAGTATGAATAATTATCACATTTTATGTATCCTTCGTATTATTGTATAAATAAATATATTTATAGTGCTACTGGAGAAAGAGAGAGAGAGAGGAGATATATATAAATATATCACTCGGAATGTATATTGGAATGTCGAGATGTTAAGCAAAACATAAATACTTAAATCCCGCGGAAACACTGGGACGAGGATTTATATACAGATCGGAGTGAAATTATACTATAACGACATAAAATGGAAGGACGCCGAAATGACCGATGCAGAATACAGATTAATTGGGTCGTTACGTTCACCGCGGGAAAACGACTTCTTGCCCTCCCTGTCTCTCTTCCGGCGCGGGCAGATGATTTCACCCGGTATTACGATCAGCGATCATTGCGCTCTACCTTTTTCACGAAAATAACATAAGCAAGCCGGAGAGAACGGGGAAATCAATAATCCGCGCACTGATATCGCGCGCACCGTTGCTAAACCCAGAAGAGAATAAGAGCGAGCGAGCGAGCGAGCGAACGAGAGAGCGAGAGAGAGACAGGGAGAGAACATCGATGCAGGAAGGAAAATCAATTTCCTGGAACCTAGCGCACAATCCCTTATCCGTTGTCCCAAAACCCTTTTGATACATTTTTCTTATCGTCCTCGAATATACAAGATATCGCGGGGGAGCCTACATATAATCTTGGCCGGAGATTATTGATTCAAAGCCGACCGGTACGGTGGCGAAAGGGGGGCAAAAGGGGGAGGAGGGGCGGCAGAAACACCTCCATTCGCGACGGGGACGAGCACTGCGTGCGCGAGTTACTCTCGGGAATCCTAAAAACCCGACGACAGGCCACCGGATTGTAAAGAGTGGGTGGGGGTGGGTGGGTGGGGGAGGGTTAGCTCCTTTACCTTGAAGTCGCGCGATCCTTCCTCCAGCTTGGTCCAGCTTTGTGCCCCTCGACAAGCGGCGAGGGTTCGCTATCTGAACAGCCCCTGAACGGTCTCTCCCTCCGGGAGGGGAGAAACGGTTGTCTTAAGTCGTCTCGCGACTCCGGCTACCACCGTCGTCCCGTTCGCGAGGGCCCGCGAGATGCCGATGGCACGGTCCCATTGCAGGACCGAACGCGTCCTCGTGCGAGGGGGACGACGAATAGCTCGGACACAACATTCGCGACGGACGAAACGATCCGGGGGACACGTTCTACCAGAGAGATGAGGAGATCTACCGGCTCGCCGGCACTCTCATGGGAAACGCACGAGATTCACCCCTGGAGATTCATCCGATCGTTTCGCGGACAAGGGGTTCCCCGAGATATCCGGGAGTCCCGAGAGGGATCAACGGATCGTCGCAAAGCCGACGAGGGCGAACTCGAGGAAGTAACTTGAAGTGTACCAACGTGAACGTGAAGGAGGCGACTGGAGCTTAGCTCGCCTAACGAGAAACCCCGAGGTCTGCGGCGCGGAAGAGGAACGTACGAACCCAGGAAGCAACTGACATCCTTCCAAAAGACGACGAACGACGTCGACGACGATGAGGAGTGCGTCGGGAGAGGACGGAAGGGGACTGTGTTAGCGACGTAATCTGGAGAACAACGGCGAGGTGGTGCGGCGCGTTCGACAGCTCGGAGCAGAGTGAGCGGAGGCGGCGTCGGCGTCGTCGCTCGGCGTCATCGACGACGCCGACGTCGACGTCGACGCCGACGCCGACGCCACGCTCTCGGATACCCTCGGCTCGGCTCGACCCGGCTCGGACGGAAGACACACCGAGGACGTGTGTTGGTGAATGCGTAATGGAGTGGTGCACACGAAACGCGCGCCGCGCGCGCGGAGGAGCGCAGCGGTTCTCAAAACGCACACCCGCTAGAGCGGATTAGTCATCGGGGGGCCGATCTTCTTCTTCCTCCACGCTCATCTCTCTGTGGTATTTTTAATTTCGCCGAATGACGCGCGACGCAATTCTCTTTTCGTCCCGGCTTCGCCGAAACAAACCTCGCGGTTTCGTTCCACCGTAACGAGATTCTGAAGCTTCTCGAGCGGCGTTGTTGCGGAAAAGATCGCCGAGTTAAAGGATGAGGTAGAAGTGACGTAACCGAGGGACGGCGCAGCTGGCGAAGGAGCGCTCAAACAAAGGTCATTTGAGCAAATGCGGAATAAATTGAATGAGAAATTTGACTGCTCTTTGTTTCAAATACGGATATTGCAGATTTCAAATTCATTCCACTTGCCTAATTGATTGTAAGTCTCTGAGCACTTGTGATTTATCGTATATTTATTGTACTCTGATTCTGCTTAAACTTTCTTCATCTTTTCAAGAACTCTTCATCCGCGTGTCTCTAGTATTCAAGGAATATGTTCTATTATTCATTGTTTATTTATAATTCTCAGCTATGGCTCAGTTGCTGTCCCGCCTATCGCGTACACTTGTTGGTATCTTTGTTCATCTCCCACTGTACATGTATTCAACTTGTTTGTTAATCGATGCACTATTATTACTGTTATTATATTTTAAATATTTCGTACGTTTTTTTTTCTCTTTTCCTGCACTAAACATAGAATTATTCGTTCCGCAATATCACATCGAATAAAATAGAAGTTCGACTAGCACTCTTCCCGACAGCAGAGACCGTGCAATGCGAATTGACAATTCTGCAACGATGATGCATTCATTCGCCGTAGTCTAATTACGCCAGTGATGCCACGCGGCGCGGCGCGGCGGCGCGTCGACAAGGAGGCGCAAAGTTTATTCGCGAAGGAGCCGCGTAGAAAGTAACTCGTGAATGATTTACAATCCCTCAAATTGCAAAAAAAAACGGTTCTGCACGCGAAAGCTGCCGAGGGCATGATTTGCTTATATTAACCCTTCGTAGCCCAACCAGAAATTGTAAAGCGAATTTTCGATTTTGAATTATCCTGCCTCAAATTCGGACGCGTGCAAAAAAAAGGGAAAAACGTTTCGGATCGAACAATTGTGAAATCGTATTCTGGAATGTTGGAGGAGTGTATCACGCAAAATTTTTTTAGAAGCCAGAAACTTTCGAAAACACTGTCAGGCCTCAGTGATTCTGTTGGATTAGCCAAGCAGCGAAAGAAACGTTGGAAGGTTCGATTTAAATAAAATCGTAGTATTCGTCGAAATAAACCGCGAATTATATACTGAATTAAATACTTTGAATGAACAAGCGACGTGTAAATATGTTCCTTAAAAATTTCGATTACATCAGGAAATTAAATATGTAAACCGATAAAATGAATACTAATAGTATTATGCGAATGGCATATGTGTAAAGAATATGAATATGTTTACAAAATCCTTCTAAAAGAAAATAAATATTTGCAATTTTTTTGCACCGGATTTTGAATCGAATAAAATAAATATTTTGATTAAACATTTGTAGGGCGGGAGAGTAATCCCGACAGACGAAAAATCCGAGCTGATGTACAAACAATATGTGCATAAATGACAAAATTAAAATACATAATCCTAGTCAGCGTATTTCATAAATGTTTGACTGGTTTTGGAGAGAGTTTACATCAAGTCTCGCGATTTTTTTTTTTTTTTTCGATTCCCGATTCGGGGATGCGTGAAGGCAAACGTGAAAAACGCGAGAGACGGAGGCGGCGAGATGCATACTACCGTGTACGGGCGCGATAATGATGCACAATAATAACAAAATCGACTGACGTAAGCAAGACAGGCGGTGACGCAAGCGTGCACGTCGAGCGGCGACGTCGTTTCTTGCCGATACGTGCGATCTCGTCGCAGGTCCCGAGATACTCCCCCGACAAACGTTTCTCCATCGAGGTCAGCCCCGAAGCCGTGCGACGCGCGAAGCGGTCCTCTCGGTCTCTCCCGTCTCCCGCTTCACCGAGAACTTCGCGCGGGACGCGAAGGCCTGGCAGCCAGGCTCGTTTCGCGATCGCGGTCGATTATCACCGCGCTCCTCGGGGCAGCGACAGGCGGCCTCTCGAAGGACGGTGCTAGAGGGAGAACGCGCTAGGCGCGAGCGCGATGTTGAGAACCGGAGGGCCGTTTTTCGCCGAAGAACGCTCGCCAGAGATCGACTGGCATCTAAGCGAGGAATAATGCTTCGTTCTGAATAGAAATTGGCTAAAGTGTTCTACGATCGTTTTACTACTCGCTATTTCGAAAATATGCGGGATATACGAGGTCCGCGCACGGAAAGAACGGTTTGACTAAAAAAAAAAAAAAATGTAAAAGTTTTGCTGGATACAGTCCTGGTATCATAGAAAAGTTTCTGTAACGTTGCGGGGATGTAACAATTGAAATATTAAAATTGTTACAATTTTACAATATTACGCAATGTTTCTGAAACGCCTCTGCGAGGTTGCAAAAACATCGAAATATCCACAAGAAATGTTTCTGTAATATTATGGAAATGTTACGGTGAATTTGTTGCAACATCCTCTTTGATTTCAACATATTTATCTCACGTAAAAGATACGTACGATATAATTAACGTATAAAAATGTCACGCAAAGAATTAGTAGCTTTCTTCATAATTATTTCGATGATCCAACATAATTATTTTCAGATCTGCGTTCGTAGCTAAATTTTTAGACACTTAATTTAGTGAAACAGTTCTTTCCGTGCGGGGATAGCGTTGGTACCGGAATCGGCGTGGTAGCGTCCAGCGATTGTTGCCTGTCTCTCGTCCCTTTCTCGCTTTCTGCCTCTCTCTCTCTCTCTCTTTTTCTCTTCCCCCTCCTTTTTCTCTTTGTCTCTCTCTCTCTCTTTCTCTCTAATCTATATTTTTTCCTTTCCATTCGACGCACAGCCGGCACACGGACACGCGCGCGCACACGCATACGCGCGTACATACACATCGATACGATTCTCTCTCATGGACGGTTCAACGAACGAGAGAGCGCAGCGCTTGCGCGCCGGGCGGGCGCCGTAATTGTCGCTCCACGTTCCGCGAAACTAGAAGGCGAGCGGAGTCTTCTCGTGGAATTTTAGCGACCCGAGGAGCCAGAGCTTCCTCCTCCTCGAGGGTGAGCACGGCGCGGCGGCGGGCCCGCACGCGGTGTCTTGTCTCGTCCCTTTCTCACCGAGACACCGAGATTTCCGGTGTAAACGAGAGAGAGCCGCCGCCAGTTTCGCAGGATTATTGATCGGCGTTCGCGCGAGTATTGATCCGCCTCCGGTTGGTGCAAAGTTGGATACTCTGGATGCTAAATGCGCGTGACCGCCTAATGTTTGGAATTTACCCCGATTTAACCCCCCCGGCGTGCACTCGCACTCGCATCCATCGAATCGAAATGCGAGGGACGAATTTTCTTTTTTATTTTCTCTCTCTTCCGATCCAGCCTCGCGGGGCGACGTGGACCGGACGGCGGATGCGAGACCGGAGGCGCGAGCGGAAGACGGTCGTCTTGGAAGCTCAACAGAGGGAAGAGTAACGGAAACTTTTTTTATACGAATATTTATCTGCCGCCGAAGTATCAAGTTGCTTTGCATTGTATTTCCATGTACGGCTGGATGTGTAATTTGAATTCGAATTTAATCATCCGCGAAGCGAACGACATTTAATTTAAAAGTGAGAATACGGAATGGCAAATTTAAATGGCGTGCCGTGTTCTTCTTCTCTTATTTTAATAACTTTGAGATAATATTTCAGTATTTTTACTTTTGCTGAATTTACGATGAAAATTGATATAATAAATGGCAAAGTATTTGTATGATTATTGATTAGTGCGTTTTCGTGAATATTGGTTCACCAATTGGGACCGGTTTGAGTTAAATGTTATTCTCTAGCACTTCGATCACCGGATGCGCAATGTAATATGCAATAAATAATTTATAAATAACGTTTGTAAATTATGATACTAATAATTATTATTATTTTAGTCTCTAATAAATTATTATTATGTCCTGTAATAAAAAATCTACGTCGGTATTGATGAATTTCCTTTAATAATAATAGTAATATTTATGATTACAATAATTATAATTAAAGGAAATTCGCTCGTATCGACGTAAACTTTTTTATCGTCGGATATAATAATAACAATAATTTATTATTATGTATACTCCAGTTTACGCTGCATCCCGGTTTTGTTTAAAACCGCATTATGAAAGAGAAAATAAAAAGGAAAATCGTGATTTCAATTTGATATAATAACAATAATAATTTTTTAATATTATTATATCAAATGAAGATCGTGATTTTTATTTGATGCATGTTCTATGGTGACTATTCTTGGCAATGGTACTCTCGGGAGTTTGCCGCCATTGCCTTCTGAGAGGAATTGGTGATCAATTAAAAATTTTACATTGTTCTCAGTGGATTTGAACTTGGGTCTTTGCGTAGAGAGCAGACACGCAATTCTTACGCCACGATCACCACAACTATTGTACATATATTTTCTTTAAGTATCTAAGCAAATCATGCTTTTATTAAGTACATAGTGTTTCGTAAACACTATGTAACCTAAAGTTTATTATTAATTAAATTATTATCAATTATTATTATTAATGGTAAACTCTCTTTGAGAGCATCTTTGCCAAAACAATCACCATAAAGTATGGAAGAACGAGTAACAATTTTTAGTCATAGAAAATAGACTTAAAAGAAAAACCTTTAATAATTTATATGTTATAATTGATGACTTGTTTTCATATAAAATCGGCTAAAAACAATTATTCAAATGTGAAAATATTTTTTTTTATTTTCTTTTGCAGGTTGCATAGTTAAAACAATAGTAAGTATATTATCGTATTGATAATATCGTATTATTTGTAATACCCTAAAATGTTTTTATTTATATTTTTCTCTTTTTATTTTTTATTTTTTTTTATAATACGGTTTTAAACATAAAAATGAAATGCACCGTAAATTGGCACATTTATCAATAATACAGTTTATAAGATAGTAAAAATTATATAGGGTAAAATAAAAAGTGCAGTGTTAGAAGATCTATCAAATTAGTAATCTAATCTTTATATATTATTGCGCTACATGTTACGTTTTATGGAATAGCGAAAGGTATTTGTATAAATCGAGAAAAAACGTTTTACATCAAAGTGAAAGTTCTTTTAGAAATCCTTATCAATTCTCATATTAGCTTATAAACATTTTATGTAGATGACTTGTATGAAAGGAAAACAAGGAAAATGTAGAGCATTACCGCTTGCTACGTTTTCAGACTTATTTTGTTAGACGTTTATTTTTGCTTATTTTACGAAAAGCTTAATTATTTTGCAAAATTTGAAACAATATTTTATAAAAATTGCTATCATATAATAGAAGATACTTTCTTTTTTTATTGAAATTCTCAAAATATTATTTTTAGTTTTTATTTAGAAAAAATAATTAAAAATGAAGGGGTACGTTGACGTTAACAATCTTTATTATTATTGTTATTGTTATTATTATTAATAACAAAAATAATATATTATTATCAATAATAATATTATTAATATTGATAATAATGTTATTGTTGTTATTATTATTGTATTATTATCGGAAAAGCAAAATTTGAGTAGACGATAATAACTATTAACAATAATAATTATTATATTTCATATTATGAGTATAACATAATTGTTAATAATAATTATTAATAATAATAATTATGATAACATTTTATTGTTATTATAATATTATTATTATTGTTGTTGTTATTATTATTATTATAAATTATTGTAACATGATAAAATAATAAAACAAATCATATCGTTCTCTTTTCAAATTTGTCTTTTCCAAGAGGCTTTCTTAAAAGCGAGTTAAACAAACGCGAATTTTTGTGACGATGAAAGAACCGCCACGGTGCGGAAGAGCCATAAAAGCCGTCCCATTGGCGTTTTCGAGAGCAATCGAGAGATACATACGCGAGAACGGGAGGACCAGTCGTCCGGTAACCCGATGCGATCTAATTGAATTGGAGCGGACAGTCGCGGTGGAAAGCTCTGCCGCTGTTTGCCTATCTCGCCATCTTGGAGCGTCCCCCGGCCAAGCTTTATTAATTGCTTTCTATTTCAAGACAATCGAGCGCTCGCGAATTAAATCTCGTCGCTTTCGCGTACCGAGCGTTATCAATCTCGCGCGCGCGTAGCGCGCTCTCGCAAATTTTTCCTTTCTACTTCTCTCTCAATTTTTCCCGTCGTCTCCATCCGTTCGTTACGGCAAGAGATTCTCCTCCGATGTCACTTCTACCAACGACACATCGTCGCGAATAATACGTCAACGAGATTTCACGTAACGCGACGCAGATAATTTAATCTGCCTTAACCTGTTGCCAAATAGCAGTATCATTAAATTAATTATATTCAAATGTTCGTTAATTACTTAGCGCGCCAATACGGCTACACATTATATTATCAATAGTATATTAATTAATGTATAATAATTAATTGATGCATATTTATTAATCTATTATTAGTAGAGAAATACTAATAGATTTATCGATCGTGAATGTTAACAAAACTACCCCGCAGTAAGAATTATTTCATTAAAACTTATTTAAAATAATGAAATATATATTATACATGTATACTTCATAATTTTGTAACACATAATAACGTGATAAAATATAAATAATTTAATTTGCTAAGATTGGTAGATTATTATATGATTTAAAAAAATTAATTAATTAACTGAATTGATTATTTAAAAGACAAGGTAATTAAGAGATAATCAGAGTAGTGCGTTGCAATTGTTAATTTTCCCAAATTAGATTACAAACATCCGTTATTTAAAATTGCGCGAGAAAAATTAATCGACAAAATATTATTCTTATACACTTTCGCACGAACGCATACCTTTCATTTTCGAGAGGAGATTCGAAACTGCTACCTTCCTACAAACCCGTCCAACTAAACACAGCCGATGTTCGATCATCATCTAATGATATACTAACGTGTTTACGTCGCTCGTGCTCCCAAAATCGTCCGCGTAAAGGAGAAGAGAAAGAGCAAATGGAGAGGAGGGAAGAAGATAAAGGAACGGCAAGAGAACTAGTCCCGGACGAAGGGATGCCGAAGAAGACGGGGAGGGTGGTGCATTCCGCAGCTTCCAGGGCGGCCATCGGAGAGCGGAGGTGGCTGCGTATTATGTCCCATTCTCTCGCTCTTATTATTCCGGAGCGACCCATACCGTGTCTCGCCTGTATCTTTCGTGTGTACGTGTGTACGTGTGTACGTATGCGTGTCCTATTGTGCGTCCATGTGTGCCTGCCCTGTGTAAGTGTGCACGCGCGTTTGTGAGGCCCACATCTCGCCGGCTGTTCGTTACTCTCCTTCGGGCACACCGACTGCCTGGCACGCGGCGCACATGTCCCGTCGACGCGTTGTACCCGACTCTACTGGGTGTCCCGGTAAAAATCCGCCCGTTCGGAAGATCCGAGAAAATTTTCACGGCTGAAGATCCTCGAGTAAAACGGTGAATGCCGCGTCCTAAGTATGGCGGACAAAAGTTTAATATAGAATGAGACTGAAATAGATGCTTCTATTTCGTTCTATTTCACGCGTCTATCTCATTTTATGTTGACCATCCTGGACATCGTCCGTGTGCGGACCAATCAAGACACGTTGTTTAAAACGTGCGGCGTCCAGTCTCTCTACTTGAGAATCTCTGCCCTCGCGCGGCGGGGAAGCCCCCGCTGCTAAACTTGCGGCGCGCGCGGCAGAAACTGCCAACGGTGGTAAGACACTGCTCTTGACTCCCGTTTATTTGAGATGTAACAGAAAAAAGACGGAGGAATGCAAACACACGGACACAAATGGGAAGACATCGTTGTTCCGCGCGTGAGAAGAAGATCCAGCACGAAACAATTAATTTAAGCTACAAATAACTAGAAACCTAGTTAATAACTGGTCTAATTAGTTTAGTTAATAGCGAGAAATGATAATAAGAATAAAGAAGAAGGAAATCTCTTCATGAGAACGTGTTTCAAAAAGGGAGATAATTGAATGTGTAAAATACAGCTTGCAAGAAACGAATTAAAAAAAAAAGAGATGTACATGATAAATGTCTTTTAAGAGAATTAAAATTACCCGGGAAAAAATTGTTCATATATGTAATTTTATATCAAATATGTCCATATATAAATATATATAACAAAAAATATATAGATATAATAAAAAATTATTTATTGAATAAAAAGTAATATATAATTATATTTTTATATTTAATTAAATATAATAATATATGTGTAATAATAAATATATAAATTGTATTATATATATGGACATATTTGATATACAATTATATGAAAATTTTTTTCCGGGTTTCAGAGTTAGAGTTTTTACACAAATTTCTTTATGTTTGCAACTTTCTTATGTCAGACTTTCAATTGATTATAATTCATGCGCACGATGTTCCTGAGAAAAAAGTCTTTCACTGCATAAATTACTTACTGCACACGTTTGTCAACTTGTGACAGAGGAAACATTCCTGAAAGGGGAACCCGTCTCTTGGAGAATCTCGAAAGTTCAGACATGCGAATTTAAAAATTCAAAGATTCTGGAAAAAAGATCCGAGCACACAAGCGCTGCATATGAAAGGCTAATACATTAAGAACGAAGGCGAAGAGGAGCGCGAAACATAATTAGAAGAGACGGGAAGAGAGAATGGAGGGGGAAGGGGGTTAGAAGGAAGCTCAAGAGCTTTCCCGATACGTAGAAAGCGCTTGTGGAGTAATATTGCGCCGTCTGCCAGTGTCGTAAAACCGCTTTGATCTCGGCTCTCTCTCTTTCTCTCTCTCTCTCTCTCTCTATCTATCTATCTATCTCTCTCGCTCCCTCGCTTGAAACATTTTTATCTTCTTTTTCTACGTACGAGCAGAGACACCACCTCCTTCCTGCCTCCTACTTTCCCTCCCTCCATTGCCGCTCTTTTTTTTCTCGGCTTTACAGAAACCGGCGAGATGGAGCCCGAAGAGAGAGAAGCCGAACGCTTCTTCTCTCTCTGTCTTTCTCACGAAAATCCGTATCAAGCTCCGATCAAACCGTCGCCTTCACGTACAATCTCCCCCTTACCCCGATTCCCACCGCGTTTCGTGAAAACCCCCCGGCGGAAGGGGCGAGCGTTACGAGGCAGCCCTTAATATCGCCGCCGCACGTGGCCGGTGTTTTCTGAGCGACTACCACGGTGTCGATGAATACGAAGCACGTGAACAAACGCTGTAGTGTGTATGTAATAAAGATTTACGCGTGCTAAATTACGTGAACCTGCGGATTTGTCTAGAGAGAGGAAGGTTACCGAAGTCGCATCACTTTTCACACAAAGGCTTATATGTCACGGAAATTTTTAGAAGAATATTTTTAATTTCTTTTCATTATAATAGAGTACAACAGTGTCCCTTTCTTATGTAATATTTTTATAATTTTTATATTTTTCTTTCAATAAAGAGTTTTTACAAGTTTGGAATAAGCGCGGTTCAATTTAGGAAACGAGTCTCTTCAATCGCAAGTTGCCAAAATCATAATGATACTCTACCATTCGTAATCTTTTCGTTATGTTTCACGTAGAACTTCATTCTGATGTGGCAAAAATAATAATTAACATTTACAATTCTTTATAGTATAAATAATAAAATGAGAAAAAAGGGAGGCAATTAAGAGTTAGCGCGGTAAACGGTGCACATCCAAATTGATTAGTTTAACTTGCAATAATCTTTAATTATCATCTTGAATAAAATTTACATGATCTTTTTTGCAAATACAGACGTTTCGGCTTAACTTTGAGTCATCTTTAGTGGATGTCGCAAAAATGTTTTTTTTTTTTTTTTTTTTGTATGGAAATGCCTTATTCCCTTTCTACTTTATTTAATCTTGTTTTCTGTCTCTACACTCTTTGAGTGTACGATTCATAGATTCTAGACACCACTTTCCGTATTCTCTTTTGGCCATTTAAGGAAAAGGCAACAATCTATATCCTAGTACGATTTACTGGACTAGAACATTTCGTAAAACTTTGTTTATCTAATCACCTATAGCATACTGAGAAGAAAAAGTTAAACTGACTAAATTTTGCAACTTGATATTTAATTTTTTAACTTGAATATTTATATTTAACTCAAATACATAAAATACTTGAATTTAAAAGCCTTCATTATATTTAATTTAAAGACAATAAATACTTGAACTGAAGAAATTCGATCAATTGAAAATTTTTGTCGAGTTAACAACTTTTTTTCTCAGTGTTACAAAAGCGAAAAGAAAACTTTAACCCTATTAATCTAGTAGCAACGTGATCATTTTATCAAAACCATTTGTCTTCTTCTACAATTGTCAAATAATCCCATAGAAAATGTACAAGCACGCGATTGAATGTTTAGAGGTGGTGCGATTTCGACGACCTTTTCCCCCCATTCCCACGATGTTCTCTTAACTTTTAATTTATTTGGAGTTCGAACTTTCCACGGGGAGAAAAAAAAAGATACTGTAGACTTGTAAGATAAATTTTAAATTTAAATCACGAGTAACCGAAGGTCCAAGAAATTTTGCAAATAAAGTGAAGTCGAACGAAATCCTTATAAACATTCTAACTCCAAGATTAAGAGCCCAATTCCCTTAAGAGTCTGCTCTTACGCGCAAACAAAGATCTCCCAGAATCACTTCTACAATTCGATTTTAAACATGCCCTTATGGCCACCTCGGAGAGAAGAGCAATTTTTCTTCGTTAAACTTCAAGTGGGGGTTTCCTAGACTGAAATTTTAATTCGCGGGTAAGTTACAGGGAGATATCGCGATAACGTTACGGAGCAATTAGGAATGGATCCCGGGGCTGCCGAAGGAGGTGCAGGAACTTTATCTTAATTATTGACGCGTATCGATTCGGGGAGGCTTATCGATTCGGGCTCGGCAGTCGGTCGCAGCTATGCACTTCCGCATTGGTGGCCAGCGCGGCGTACGCGGAATCGCACTGGGTGGACTCTATACCCGGCGCATCGGTGGTGTATTCACCCTTCCTGAACTTGGACCGCGATGTTGGATGCACCCGTGGTTTAGGAGCGCCCGCGGATTCCTCCTCCGCGGCTCAATTAAAACGCACTTCACGTACCCCGTTGAAAAGCACGTGGTCTCGTTAACCACCACGCCCGATTCGTACTTTCCTCGCTTTCAGTAATTAATTAGTGCATCGGTCCTTTTCTTCGTCCCTTAGACAGACAATATACGAAAATTACGAGAACATAACGATTTAATGTATGTAGGGAATTTATAAAACAGCACGAATCGTTTCATCGATATCGAGCGTCGCGCACGTTCGTTGCGCGTGGGAACTGACGGGCGTTCTCCACTCGGGCACGTATCGAACGTTAAACAAATGTTCCCCGGTAGCGGCCCTTCAAAAAATTCGGATTGCGTAATAAGCACCCTCTCGGCAATCCGAGAATTCTCTCGTTAGGTGGAAAGTAAATCAGAAATTCCGTAGGTAAGGGCGACGAGAAATCTGCTTTTCCACCCCGCTAACAAGAAAGCAACACGACAAGCGGTGATGTTGAGGGTAACACGGGGTGGAGGGATGACGAGAGGAAAAGGACGAAACAGAAAGAGAGAAGTGGAAGAGAGAGAGAGAAATAGATTACGGGACTATTCGAGACAAACTGCGGATATTTTGCGGGGGCGCGAAGGAGACGGACGGACGAACGGATGGAGAACGCCAAGGGGGTGTATATTGAGGCTTGTAAATGGAGGTGGGCGACCGGCGGGGGTGGGAGGGGGAGGGAGAGAGGTGGTTCCGCCCACCTCCGGCCGAATCGATCCCACCGCAGTGTAGCGCTATAGCAGCCCACGTGCATACATACCATGAGCTCTCTGCTTTCATAATGCTATAGCGTTTCAGTGCCGTAACAATCGCCGCGACGCAGCGCCGCCAGCTGAATGCTATTTAAGAGGTGCCGTTTTAGCGCGCCGTTCGTGAGGCGACTTTCCTATCAACCTTTTAGGAGGCTTCGACCTGAATAAAGAATCCCGAGATTTACGAACGTTTTGAGCTCTTGGTTCGAAAGTCCCGGCCTCGGGGATTGAAAAGCTTGGTATTTTGGGGACAATTTCGGAATCTTTGAGGTTTTTTTTAAATGCAAGGTGTATTTTTGAAATATTTGTATTTTGCCTCAATTGAAGTTTTGTCCTAATTTCCATTATCTATTATGTTCTCGGAATTCTGCATTTAAGATTTGAGAGCTGCTAGAATCATTTTTGCGTAAAAGATTCTAAACTCCTTAATGCTATATTTCAACGTTTTCAAAATTTTGAAGCTGTTAAACAATTCTAATTTCGAGATCCTGATAGATTGAGAACTTTTAAGTAGAAAGATGCTAAAAATTAAAAAATTTTAAAACGCAAACTTGAATGTTTATTCAAATTTTGTAAAAAAGTTTTCTGAAAATGATCAGATACTGTTCAAGAATTTTATTTAACATTTTAGATTAGATTAAAGAATTTCTTAATGCAGCTAAAATAAATTTATCTTGCATCCTTTAACGCTCCTCAATCATAAAATCACAAAAAAAGCCACTTGAGTTTTAATTATTAATTTCAGAAAGTGCTAAAAAGAAATTATATGAACTAAATGACGTATGACGATCTGTCCGCAATACACGGACATCTATTATCTAAAGTATAAAATTCGGCAATTAAGAATAATCTATACTAAAAAAAAGTCGAAATAATCAGAAGAACGTTATTTATGACATTTTCTTCGATATTTATCAATTATAAAAAAAATTGGAGATGACAAAATATATATTTCTGTGGAAAATATCTCATTTCCGTAAAATAGAATATTTCTAGCAAATAAACCAATTAATAAAAAAATAGCATTGATATTACTTTCTTATTAATTGGTTATTTGCTAGAAATAAAATTTTATTTCATCATATTTAATTAACAATCTATTTCAATTAAAGAAATTTATATCCCACAAATAAGTATTTATTCTTCAGCGTTTTGTTATTAATCTGTTTTATAAAAACTCGCGAATTACATGAGAATGTACGTAAGGGTAATCAATTATGATCGATACTTTGCATTTCAATAAAAAATGATCGAATAAATAATTTTGTCAGAAAAAAAATTTGATTTAAATTTTGAAGTAAATCTACAAAAATTAAAAAAAAATTAATAATCAGAATTCCTAAATTTCCGAGTCTTTTCTTTTTTGGGAATTTCCAATCGCGCTCAAGCGTCTCCTCGAACTCGAGATTCCCCAGTCTCTGGATTTTCGAACAGTCGGTCGGTCTTGTTGTAGGCTCGAACGACACGGTATCCTCGTGCACTGATTGCATGTCCAATACGAGGACCACCGACGCGCTCATTCAATTCGCGGTCCACGGCTGCAGGCGTGGAATGCACCGACGACATTGGGCCGTGCGCGAGGGGGGTTGGCGGCGGGATGAAGACGCGCCGCCGTAGTAAGGGCGGGTAAAGGGGTAGCGCGGGAAGATAACAGGCGAGGAGGTATTATAACGTGTGTCACGGGATGCACAATCGACTCGCACACTCGCCCGAGAGTACAGCGTACCCCCGCGAATTCGCTCGGGAGCATCTCGTTCCCTTCCAGGGAAGATCTCTCTCGGGTCGGTCAGGATTTCGGAATGTTCAAACTCCGCGCGTCTGGACGTCGTCCAATTTAGATATGCTCCGTCGCGGAGAGAGATCGGGAATTCGTGAATTTATTTCCGGACACCAGATTTAATTCATTTCAACCCATTTGTCTGTGAACGACGAGATTGACTTGGTAGGCGCGTCAAGCAGTGTGTATTTAATCGTGATGTATTTAATCGTGACGTTTATAGAGATGATCCTCGAAGACGTTTCCTTTCAAATTTATTTACGAATCTTTCTAACTTCAGAATTTCAGGACTTTGAACGGAATCTTGAGACTCGTGGATTGGATTTTTAGATCGCCAAATTATTTAATTCGTACTCTAAAATTCAATTTGCGAATCGAAGAGTCTTAAGATCGGATCTATTCTTAAATGACAAATTCTAGAATTTTAAACGTAAGATTTTTAAATGTCCTAATTTTACGATTCCAAATCATATTCGGATTTTGGAAAATTCAATTCCTTAAAATTTAAAGAACAATTTAAGGATGTATGGGTTAAGCTCTGAAAATTAATAAAAATATAAACATTTCTTATAATATTTTAATATTACATTCAAGTTTCTGTAAAATTTGAGCATTTATTTCTTGGTTTAAAAGTTATTTAATTTTATGCTTACTCTTGATTCTTATGTAAAATCGCCTTTTGAAGTACTTAATCATAAATTTAAGATTTGGAGAAGTAGCGTTACCAATTAAATTAAAATTTTTATAAATACTAATAAAAATCTAATAAATATTTGTGCAAAAATTTATTTATATCCACTATTTGTTTAAAAGTTATTTGTTTAAAATTACAATACAACGTAGTAATTTTTGCTACAAAAACCATTACAAATCAAATTTTTCATTATTTTTTTTTTTAATAGTAAATTTCAGGACCAAAATTCGAGCATTTGTGACCAAAATTTTTTGTTGTTAATTAGGACAAAAAAGAATGAATTTAGAAAGCCTTCGGTTTTTAAATTTCGATAACTTTTAGGTTGTATTTTGTAACCAAAAACGCCCTTAAGAAATCGCCACCAGA
This sequence comes from Solenopsis invicta, assembly GCF_016802725.1. NCBI lineage: Eukaryota > Metazoa > Arthropoda > Insecta > Hymenoptera > Formicidae > Solenopsis > Solenopsis invicta. The sequence continues at coordinate 4,394,691 of NC_052676.1, read as the reverse complement.
CGGTGAAAAGCCGAAGAAAAAAGGCGGCTAAATTTTTAAAAGCTTTTAATCCCGGAATTCTCGCATTTTAGCATCTTGGAAGGTGACTTGCTTCCCTGGGGGAAAAACATCTGAATTGAGAATATCAAAGTTCTCGTGTTTTGGTATTCACAGTGTCTTGGATTCTGCAGCAGAGCTCTAGCGAGCTCACTCAAACGAAAATGTTCCGCTGAAGTGGATTTCTAGAGGTCACAAGAAAAATTTGTCGCTATTTTTTTTGTACCTGCTAAAATATTGTTTGTCATATATAGAATTTATAGCAGCAATCCTTCTAGAAAATTTAGGTCTTATTGCCAATTATACATTCAAATTTTATAAGTACGATTGACCTTAATATGAATGGACGCCATGGAAAAAATTTTTTTCCTAAATTTCACAAACAATGGTAGATATAAATTCTGTTAAGTTTGTTGGACTGATTAAATATCAAACACATGGAATATCATGATATTTGCAACTCATTTATCTACCTTAGTTAATTTTTGCGGCCAAAAGTTGTGGCTGCATTTGCAAGACTATTGTTTTAAGTGCTAATGAGAGTCGAGGGGAGAAACGAATCCCCGGAAGTCAATTTTCGGTTTCTTTATAAAAACAGCGAAAAACTCTCTCAAGTTTCCGAATTCAATGTAAATAGTTCGAGCAGTTGTGAGCGGGGAAAAAAATTAAGAAGGGAAAAAAGGAAAACGAAGGGATCCTAGCGAGGTAGAGGCAGGGCACCAGATGAACTTCTGGTTAACGGGACCGTAATAGCGAGGTCAGACGAGTCTCCTCGCTTCCTCGGTCACTGCCGTCTTCCTCTCGTCCTCGCAACAGCGACCGTTGCTTGAGCTGCAACGGACGGCCTCTACGGATAATCGTAACATAAAAAGTTCTCAAGAAAATCTCGAATAAATTAAATTCATATTTAAATTCTATTTAAAATAATTACGTGATTTGTATCTAGTTAAGATTAATTATTCATTGCCCTTGTTGAAAAGAAGAAAATATTCATATTTATAATTTATTATTATTATATAATTTTTTTTTTTATTATAATCTATTAATAATTTTGAAAATGCAATACAAATTTGACCCGATCTAAAAATAATTATGTTGGGACTATCGAAATAATTGTGTAGAAGCACAAGAACATAATGATAATGTTGCAGAAGATTTTAATATTTCCAAAATTAATTTGAGAGTCCAACATAATTATTTTCAGATCTGGCTAAACCTTTATATATACTCCAGCAAAATTATTCTTTTCGCGTATAGTTCTAATAAATTATAATTTATTAGAATCTAATTACTTGGGATAATTTCTAATCTGTATATTTGATTACCTCTCTCTCTCCCTTTCTTCTTTTCCCCCGATCGGTTCATCATTTTAATTTAACTAAAGTTTAACCGAGCAAAATCAAATTGCCATAAGTTTTATCGAAGGAAGTCAATCTTAATGAGATATCGCGAACGGTACTGTTATATTTCAGACTTTTTAATCTTATAAGAGGAAATCTCCTAGTATGTATCTCGCGGATTTTAGAAAGTTCGATCTCAAGATAAGGTAGAATTTCATGTCGCGTAAAAAAAAATATATATATATATATATATTATTCGTGTGCCTATGAATCAATGAGTTGGAGTTACAAGATTTTTTAAAGTTTGAAACGATTGCACGCAAATGACAGATATCACTGCAAATTGTCGAAACTTTGTTGTACGAATAGAATCAGTCTAGCCGCAACGCCTACGTGCTCATTTTCTCGAACTCGCAGTTTTTTTTATCAAACAGTACATATTTAAAAAATAATTTAACGTGTTTGGATCTTTTTAAATGCTTAATTTATTTTTATTTTAATTTTTTAAATAAATAAATAAATTTAAAATTAAGTTTCGTAGAATTACAAATTAGGAATACGAAAAGCACATATTGAGGAAATATTATTAGTCGATCTCGCACAGTAGAAAAAGAAAAAAATCTTTGAGAAAGTTACCTGTTACTTTTACGATATCAAACTCAATATCAAACTTTCCAAAATCAACGAGATATCTACCTGGATCTCTTCCTGTTGCACTTGCAGGAGATGTTCGTTCATTCGCTAAAACAACGATGTAACTCAAAAACATAATATTTCGCAGTTTGAATGTTTTGAATCATTAAAACTTTATTACATAATTTTTAAATGCAATTTTACAATTTAATTTACTGATCGTAGAGAAAAAAAGATATTATTAGCACCTCGCTTACCACGTATTAAATTGTCATCAAAATTTTCCTTTCTTTTACAGACAATTTTTGAGTTATATTGTTTTAGTAAATGAGCAAATGTGAATTTAATGCTATAATACAACACAAAGCCTTAATAAGGCCTTGGTAAAGTCGCTTAGAAATACGGTATTTCGAGCCATACAGGCGCACCTGACATTACTCTAGAATCGAAAAATCCTTGACTGAGAATTCCGCGTTGTTCCGTCACATCACTACGGCACATGCAAATAACATGACACTAGTGTGACACAGTTGCACATTACGCAGACGAATAGTCGTCGTCATGCTCACGTCGCTGTGACGTCGCGACGAGCGGCGAAAGGGTAGAAGCAAACTCTAAAGAGCTTAATACTTCTAACGCTTTTATTCGTCACGAACGATTCAGACGATCGACAGAAGTTTATCTACAAATTTAAGAAAATTTAAGAAAATTTTCACGAATCTCTTTTTATTAAATTATTATACATGCGTAATTCTCCGCAGACATTTTTCTGTTATGCATCAATAAATCTTTCATATAGCTGCAAACGATCGGAATTAATTCGCAAATAAAAGTAAATTACGGATTTTACATATAATAATCAAATAATAATTAAAACATTTTGTGTTTCACGTTGTTTACCACGGTCCATTTTTACGCTTTATAAGCAATAAATATTTTGATAACAATAATTCGACAACTGTTAAGTTACGTGCAGAAATGCTAGAGCTGTAATATTTGTTATAAAAAACATTTACTGTTATTTATCGTTAACGTCGTCCCAAATGTCAATTTTCAAAACTAAGTGTGACACTTAAAAATATCTTATATTGTCGTCAGTTTACGCTGTGCCTGATTTTATGAGAAAACCTCATTATGAGAAAACCTCATTATGAGAAAAATAAGAAAGAGGAAAATATTAATAAAACATTAATTAATATATTATATTTGTAATTAACGTTAATATATTGTATATATTTAAAACCGTAAAGTGTATAACACGATTCAAATCGAGAAAAGGCCAACAGCGGTCATAACGGAGCTTAGTGCTCAAACAACAATTCGTGTGTGATTTTATATACATTTTCTAGTTCTTCGAACTGCGCGCCGTTACTCGGTCTTGAATCGCAGCTCTGAAATTGAAGGAAATATCAGGAAAATAAATTCAGTGTTAAATTGATAATCAATTTCATAATACTAATACTATACAGCATCTATAAGATCCACTCCACCATCACCATTTGTTACGAAAAATATTATCTCAGCCAGAATTTGAACCTGAACCTATCTACCTTTCATGCGGACATCGTAGCCAGTTCGATCGCCGAGGCATATAGGTAATAACTTTTCTGGTTCAATTTAAGAGCTACGTTTCAAAAGACCGATAGTAACGGCGCGCAGTTCGAAGAACTAGAAAATGTATATAAAATGTTTAAAAGATAGTTATATTTACAATTGTGGTTGTATTTACTATATGAAAATGATTGTATTATTTTTACCAACCATATCTTTATATTTTACTATATTTTATTATATTTGAAATTTTTGTAGTAAAATCTTTTTATAGTTAAAGTTAGAATTATAAAAAACTTGGATTATTATTATTATTATTAATATTATAGCAGTAACTACTATAAAAATAAAGCTTTCATAATTCTGTTATCATGCAGTTATAATCACAATTACCAAACACTTCTCTCATTGTTAAATTGACTAAACTTTTCAATTCGATTAAATTTTTCCAGTTCAAATGTTTATATATTTAATTTAAATATATAAAATACTTGAACTTTAAACATTAATATATTGAACTTAAATACATAAATATTTAAACTGAAGAATTTAATCAAGTTGAAAAATATAGTTTATTAAACAAGTTTCTTTTCAGTGGCAGTAGCTTTTATCAGTATTGATAAAGTGCAATGTTTAGTCTCCGAGAAATAAGGGGATATCGCTTGAAAAGACTTATGTCGTTACTGGCGACATTCCTCTATGCTCTCTCTCGAACGCTGCACTTAGTGGCATTTTCCTCGATTGTTTCAGAGTTATAAATCGCCGTGCGATGTAAATACGAGCGATTTGAGGAGATGTCTCCGCGATGCAGATTCGACTTCCCGTTCCTCCTTTCACGATCCTCCTCTTCTTCATCGCGCCGCCGTCCGTCGCTTCCGTCGATTTTTCCCATATTGCGTTACGTTCAAAAGTGTGGATCGCCGCGAGAGCGGCGCACGAAATGTCTATTTATTCATGACGTACGAGGCTCCCAAGGAGAACGAGGGCTGACCCACATTTACAGCCGACCGAGCGACCTCCGTAGGTGGAGATATAAGCGGTCACGCCGGCCGCATTATCCTTCGGTCGTTTCTCTCTCTCTCTCTCTCTCTCTCTCTCTCTCTCTCTCTCTCTCTCTCTTTCGTGCAAGGATTTGAAATTCTGAATGAAAATTACCTTCTAAAACGTCGCGCGACATCGAACTTTGCGAGGAATACCGATATCGATCCATAAAAGTTGTCATAGGGTTAATGTCATCGGTCATAAGTTCATCAACTTTGAATTTAAGGATGTAAAAAAAAACTCTACTGCACTCAGAGAAAAATTATGTTTAAATTGATAAAATCGTTTTTTGCTTATTTTTAGTTGAAGTAAAAATATCTTTGAGAGAAATAGAAATTTATTTGATCTCAAGAGACGTTAGTAGTCTTCATTAAAATAAATAGAATTTCCTCAAATTATTTGTTTCATTTAGACAAATAATTTTTTAGTTCCAAAGAAGTGCAGACAGAAATGTTTTGAAATGATTCAGTTTATTTGGTTTCAACAATGTATTTCTTTCATTTAAAACAAGATTTGCATGTCAATGAAACAGTTTCTTTAATTTTAATAAAAGGAACGATTAAAAAAATTTCTTTTAATCAAAGAAACTTTTCTTTAATCGCAGCAGTGCACAAATTTTATTAATTTAAAACATTTTTCTCTGGGTGCAATTAAAAGTTGTCTAAATTTGAAAACTGTCGATTTCTTAAGTTTACTCCTTTTTTTCCTAATAAAAAAAAAATGATTCTGGAACCAGCTGCAAAGAAAAAAAAACAATAGTGCTACTATTTCATTGATAAGCAAATGATTTTTTAAACGCGATCTAAGCGTCGCTTTATCGAGGAAAACGCAATAGGCAGTCCAATCATCTCGATTCCACCAGCAGAACCGTTTTTCCGTAATGTCAAGAAGCAAGATTTAGTCAAGGTTGCAGTACGGGATCACTCCTCGTTTTATATTCATTATGCTCGGTACTCTGCGAGTTGAGTCTCGACTCAATTTTTCTGCGAAAAGAAACTCGCGATTGTTTTAATGATTCCAGCCGCGAGGGGTGATTTTTAAAGTAGCCGTTGATAGGCTTTTCGATCGCTAGACTTGACTGTGGCGACCAACGCTTTTTCTCGGATGTGAAAGTCCACAGTGCAGGACGACTGCAATGTAGAATGCAAGTAGAACGAACGAACGGACGGACGGACGGACGGACGAACGGGCTTGTGCGGTAGTTGCAAAATCATCCTGAGATCGCCGACTCGGTCCGGCTCGGCTCGGCTCGGCTCGGCCGCGCTGTACTGTGCTGTGACGTGCCGTGCGCTGCGCGTTGCGTTGCGAAAGTTTCACAACATACGGCCATTGTTAGATGGAACGATGTCGAAACCGCATCAATTTTAGAGGAAACGAGGCCAGAGCGCAGACGGAGCATCGCGCGGCGCATCGACCTTTTCGAAAACTCGCGCGGAAAGATCGAGAGACGAACTGGAATCGAACTCGAAAAATTTTACGGCGCTCAGAGGAACCGTGAAATTCACTTAGTCTTCTTCATCAAACGCGAACGATCGAAGATATGCGTCGCACGTGCGGCTTAACCGTCAATAAAATATCGCGCTTGCGAATTTATAAATCTGTTCGATTTATGGACGTATTGGACATTTCTTAAAACATTAAAAAAATTATGAAATAATTACAGATTGGTTTATATTGCATTTGAAGGTAGTGAAAAGAATTTGGCGACGAGTTTCTATTTGAATAAAGAATTGTTTCAATAAGAAGTAGACATGGTCTCTAATGAAAATATAATTAATCATGAAATAAAAAATAATGAAAGAAAATCTGAATTTTTTAATTTAAATATTCAAGATGATTTTATGATAGTTGATAAGACTATATAGCCAAAGATATTATTATTAATATAGCAGTAGTAATTATAAAAATGACGCTCTTAACTATAATCATTTTATACTGTGATTGTAGTTGAAAATACTGAACTTTTTTTTCTCATTGTCAGTGTAACTATTTCGAATTCACGTAATGCTTATTATTATGCAATAATATAATGATAATCCAATCATGTTATTAAATGATGATTTCAAGATTCAAGAAAAATACTTTTTTAAGTCATCCATTGTTAATAGACAAGTTTTCTGTATATTTGACGTGTCTGTCTGTTAATTTTTATAAAAATATTCTGTCTTATTTACATTATTTTTTGAAGATGAAATTTAAGAAGGACAAGTGAGCTCGTCCATCTTGTGTTGATCTTATAGAATTTAATGTTAATTCTGATTGATTAATTATAATAATTTACATCATTATATTATTATTCATTTTTGACTTGTCTCTTATAATACGAATTGCGATTGCATTGATCGAACCTTTCTCTTAGTTTTTACTTTTATCACTTCTAATACAGAAACGTAAATTATGCCTTAACGAAAAATCTCCCAAGAAAAAATTTCTGCTTCTCCCATTAAAATTGAAAATGGAAGCTCTCCTGACTTTTATAATCAGCTCTTGATTTTTCTCGATATAATTCTCGATAATAAATCAATACGCAGCGCATAGATGCGCTTTGAGAGCAACATCAAGGGGAGAGAACATCAGGGGGTGGAAAGGGAAGGGAAAATGCGCCAGGTGGGATAAGAGGGTTGAGCGCGGGAGTGGGCCGAGCGTGCACGAGGCGTCCCGACGTCCCGCGTCAATAGCGTGTCCCATAGGCGGACGTCACCGCGCGTAAAGCCGTCGGGATAACGCGAGAAGGGGACGGACTCGATTTCCCGTGTAACTGACCATTCCTAATTCCAAGTCCTCACGAGGATCAGTCACGACGTATCAAGATGAGACGCCGCACAGTGGAAAGATACTACTGAAAATCGCTTCGGCATTGAGAAAAAAAAAAGAGAAACTCAGGAAACGCGAATATTGTAAAGCATCGATTGTAATATTGATTAAAAGATTACGATAAAGTGAATTCTGGGTAATATATTAATCGTACATAATAGGAGAAAATTATCAACGAATTAATGCTTTTATGAACAAACTTCCCAAATTTTAATGAAAAGGATTTTGGAAAACGTGTAATGCAGAAATTATGTGATATTTTATATTAAATTTGGTATTAACTAGTGTTGTTTGAGATTACTGCTGATTATTATTGATACCATTGCTGATTGAAATTTATGTGAGAGAAATGGAGAGAATATTGCGTCAGTTAGTAAATCCTCTTTCGGAAAAGTTCAAGTTGGAAATGCTTTTGATTTAATTGAGATTAAAATATAATTTTAATTAGCGAGAATTTTTATTTATCTCGATTTTTAATTCATCAAAATATTTTTCCTCATTAAGTTGTTGTTTCTCTTCAATTTACATGCATTGTCAGACGTTATTTTGCATAAGCTATTAAACATGTTGGCTTTTTACCATCAGTTACCATTTAATTTATTACAAAATTTATTTTCCAAAAATTACGAACAATGTTAATGTTAAAATATATCCATGAATTTTTGAAGGGTTAATGAATTATTATCAGAAGCTGCTTCACAAAATCGATAAAACGTATCTGTCTCGCTGTGAGAACATTTAATTTTAATCATTAAATTTAACTCCGAAAAAACTGGTGGAGCGCCAATAATTTATGAGTGTTTCAATTAAAATGTCGAACACGAGCCATTTTACAACATCCCAATAAATTGTAAAGAAATAATCAATAATCTCCCTCGTTAATTCTCTCTCTCTCTCTCTCTCTCTCTCTCTCTTCCCTCTCTCGCGCCCTTTCTCTCGTTGCTCCCTTTGAAAGTTGATGACCCGTCCGTAATCTGTCACAACCGCGGAAGGGTTGACCCGCGGCCGCGGGGTCAGCAGCGCTGGTCAACGACGTACGTACGTTCACACGCTCCCGCGGGACCACCGAAATAAATGCCTGTAAACAAACACCCGGTCTCGCACACTCGCTCGCTCCCGCCATCGCCGCCGTTGCGGTGACGATCTCGTAACAACGTGCGCGACGTTCATTCAAGAGTTTGCGCGCGGATCCCGAAAGTAAATCGCACGACGTACGTATATACCAGAAGCCGCTTCATTCGCCTTGCTATTCAGTCGACGCGATCGAGCCCACCAGTCGAGAAATTTTCTTCCAGCTCTTTCTGCGTCAAAAACTGCCATTGTTCCAAATTATAGACATTCGAAGTCTTGCGGCCAATTAACGTCACTCTCCAAATCGGAATCAGTGTATTAGTCTGATTTTACGTAGAAAAAAAATTTAGTATAAAAGCAACAATCTTTGTTTCATATGTAAGCAAGAATATAAAATCTTCTTGGAAGACTTTCTAATCTTAAACAAACATAATTCGCTTACATGAAGAAAATTTTTCTCGTATAATTCCCCTATAAAATCTTTCAAGAAAATTTTATATTCTTGCTTGTATATGAAACAAAGATTGTTGATTTGATATTAATTTTTTTTCTGTGTACTTACAAGTATATTAATCAGTGATACATAAACTATCTTCTAGTGACAATGAGAATACCTGCTTCTTACTAGGAATCACTGAAAAACAATGAATAGTTACTGATGATCACAGTTAGTATAGCACTGCAAATCCATTAAGTTTTCGCTGATTCAAATTTAGAGAATAGGATTTTGATAAAATGAGGACTGTTGAAATTCAGCGAAACAATTGATATTTGTCCATTATATAATGGGCGCATAATCTCATTAAGAGTTACGCAAATTCACTCATCTTAATTAAAAGTAAAACCTTCCATTCTCGACAATGTGATTTTTTTCTCCCTTTTTCGCGACGAACAAGTTTCTGCTAATTCGACGCGAGCGTATTGGCCAGAGGGCAGACGCGGGACGACACTGACAGGAGCAGAATACTAGACGACGTGTCCCCGATATGCAATCTACTGGCGGGCACCATTAGGTGCTTTCGAGGACTTACGAGGCGTACCTTGGTAACTTTCGGGAAAATGAGAAAGAAGAAAACGCTAAAGAAGAACGAGGGCGGCAGAGGGGTAGCTGGGTAACGGAGGGGGGCGGGGGAGCGGAGCGTGGATGAGTTTTGTGACCTCCGAGTTCGCCTCAAATATTTACGCTACGCCCGCAACAATGGGAACAATATCGGTTGCTTGGCAACCGCTCTGTTCACGACCAGTTCTACCTTTAGCGAACCCCTCCCTCCCCTTGCCCTCCTTTCCACCTTTTTCTCCCCGTCACCCACCCCTCTCTCTCACTCACTCGCGACTAACTCCCCCCTGTCATCCCTATGCGCATTTCACTCTCCCTCTGTCCGTCTCGTTTTACCCAATCTTCCGCCCTCGCGCCTCATTGGTTGAGGGACAGAGACGAGAAGTGATTGACATTGTTCTCCATGGAAGAGAGCGAGAAAAAAGTTAGAAAGGTAGGAAACAGGAACGTGTAAAAGAGAGCGGGACGGGATGGAGGATGGTGGAGAAAGGGGCTCCTTTCTGCTGAGAGAAAGAGAAAACGACTTCTAATTATTCTGCATTCGTCTCTCTAGTAGACTTTATTCTAGCGAAGTTATGAGTTGAGTAATTACTGTATACGGTACGTCTCCGGATAAGATCGAGAAGCTCGCGGTAATAGCGAGTAAAGTTGTAAAGAAGAGGGACTGAGACTTTAGCGTTAATTTACGACACCGTTGTTCCACGGTGATTAATACGAAAATAATAAATATATACACAGCGTGTAATAATAGAAAACGATGTGTCATGATTACGATTACGCGTCTATCAGATTTTTGGAAGAGCTCTCTCGCGATAAATAGAGACTTAATTATAACCCAATTTCACGAATTTTTTACTTTATACGATTAGGTCATTTACCCCGTAATCGGAATCGGTGTGTTGTTTATCGAAAGACAGCGAACAGTCTGATTTCAGTGCTACTATATCAGTCAGCGATACATGCGCTATCTTTCATTGATATACTGATCAGTGAAAGAGATCTATGAAACCCCTTCTTAATCAGAATCACTAAAAGACAGCCAGTACAGTCAGTACTACACCTGTAACTGTGAGCGACAGTGAGTACAGTCACTGTCGCTCACAGTTACAGGTGTAGCACTGCAAATTAGTAAATTTCACTGATTCGGATTTAGAGAATACTCTCTAAAACCATTCTCTGAAAGACTGTGAATAGTCTGATTTCAATGCTATACTTATATCAATCAGTGATGCACGTGCTATCTTTCATTGATACGCTGATCAGCGAGAGCCCTTTCTTAATGGGAATCAGCGAAAGACAGCGAATAACCAACGATGATTACAGTTATAAAAGTATAACAAGATTTAGAGAGTAACCACTTCGAGACATTGTACGTATGCGTGCTGTTAATGTTAATGCTGATCTAATTAAGAGTTCAAGAGGTATTAAGATTCGCAAGGAGAAAAATTTACGGAGCTTTCGAAAAATCGTGAGAAATATTCGCCGACCGAATTAACTCGCCCATAAAGAGATCGTCCCCGGCGACTGTCAAAACAAGGGTAAAAAAAATCGCGGACGAGATGGAGACGCGAAGGTAGCGCGTATAAAAACGCATAAATAAGGATGAAGCGCAGCGAAGGTGTGCTCGGTGTACCGCTAATGCACGCTGAATCTGAATATTCAAGTTCAGAAAGAGAGAGATCGGGAATAAGAAGAACCCTTCCCCCTCCCTCTCCCCCCGGAGTCGCGCGCGGAAACGCAGGACAGGAGGATAAAGGGAGAGCATGAGAGAGAGAGAGAGAGAGAGAGAGAGAGAGAGAGAGAGAGAGAGAGAGAGAGAGAGAATCAAGGAGTCGTGGACAAGCAAGAGGAATGATCGGCATTCGCGTGTATATACCGGCAATGCGTGCGTAACCGACCGTGCGCTAGTCTGTGTGCGCGCGCGAGTCTCCGAATGCATTAGAGAATGAGCGCGAGGGTGAGGAGGCGGGGGTGAGGAGGTGCTGCGCGCGCGAGGGGGCCGAAGGGGGACCAAATCGGAGAGGGGGTTCAAAGGGGGGCGAGAGATGGAGGCGCACAGCAATAACGGACGGGAGAGAAGAGGAGGGCAGCGGTAGAACAAGAGGGGAAGGATCAATGCCGGTTGCCAGGACAACCACGGCACCTGATCTTCCTTCCATCCATCCTGGGGAGCGAGTGTACTTCTCGCTCGGTCCGACCCCGCGCGCACACCACGGGGGCGCCGGAGGGGGTCACGGGGACCGACGCGAACCGAGGAAAAGACCAGGGGTCCGCGAAGGATCCGCGCGAGGACTCTCGCGGATTTCACCCCCTCGCACCCCTTGATCCTACGAGTGCGACTAGGAGATCGTTAGCGGGATGTTGTCAGACTTGACATGGATTCGGTGTCGTGGACCCCCTTTTGTCCGTAGATTTTTCATTCCGGTGAATATTTCCGAGCGAATTGAGGCCGTCAGAATTCAGCGGGAGGTTGATGCGAAATTGGCCGGAAGTTGAGCAAAGTTCGGACGAAACTCGGCAAACGTTAAGCAAGATCCGGGGAACCAGCGAGAATTAGAAAAAGTTCGAATCAAGCTTCGAGCGAAGAATTCATGAAAATCGGTAAAACTTGCGGAGAAATTAACGAAAATTACCTGGAGGAGGAGAAGGGGGGCAGGGGGCTCTGCACGTCGTGCGTACATTGGCAAAGTCTCGATTAGCAAAATCAGGTGAGCTGAAATAAAATTTCGACGTAGGGAAATTTGGGGGGTGGGGTAGAGAGGGGGTGAGCAACGAAAGAGAGGGGGGGGGAGGGAAGAGAGACGGAGAGAGAGCTGCTTCCGAGCCAACCGGAAATTCTCCCTCGGAAATTCGGCGCGGTGCGATCGATTTTCGCTTGGGGAACGATCAATATGATGGGCGGCGCGGGGTGGATGGCGCAAAGCGAGCGTGGATGGGGTAGGGGGTGGCAAAAGTATTCATTGTTTCGAGGAGACACGACGTGCGCGTGTTCCTGCGCATCGGCCGGCCAACGGCGCGAGTTTTGGCGGGTCGATGCGCCATTGTGTGTTGCCTCGGCGGCTGCGTTCGCTTTGTTTTCGTCTTTCTCTATCTCTCTCTTTCTCTCTCTTGCCCCCTCCCCGTCTCTCTCGCTTGTTCATCTCATTTCCCCATCTTCTTTCCTCTGCATTTTGCCTCGTTTCAACGTGTTTCGCTCAGTATTTCCACCCGCGCATTTGTCGATCGCGGGCTCGCGCGGAATGATTCGCGGAGACCGAATTATATTTGCTGTGAATCGCCCCGATGTAAATACCCGCGGAATTTCCGGTGAAGAAGGCTGATAAGATAAAGACGCGTGATACGATTCAATAAAGTCCCGATAATATTTGATAAAGTCAGAGACTTTTCGGGAGAAAGATTAAGGAGATATCGAAAAATGGAAGAAAAAGAAAAAAATTAGTAAGACGCAACATAACGCGTTATGATAATGAAATTTTATTTTTCTTTCGATATAACGCGCTTTCGTAAAAAACGGAGAGGGGGAGGGGGGGGGTAAAATTGACGAATCGCACGATTCGCAGAGGCCACAGTCGAATTATTCGCGACGTGCCATTTCAATGCAAATCTTCGAAAATCAGAAGAAGCGAAAAATACGTGGTTTTCGTGAAACGTGCCTCGACGAATTCTTTTCGTTGAAATTTAATTTAACGCGGAGAAAAATTTTATTTCGGCGAAAAAAAAATGCGGGGAGGAAGCGCAAATGAAAGAGAAAGAACAAAATTCTTAGAAGTCACTGTTTACGATTGTAAAAATCCAAATCCTGTCGGAGAACAGTCCTAGTTGAAAATGCAGGACTAATAAATCGAGTATGCAAATATTTCAATTTTATATACGAACGACTTTAAAGAAATTATTAGTGCTCAACCGGATAAGACATTTATCTTGGGTCCCATCTTTTCCCCTCCATCTTCCCTCCGCTCACTCTTTCTTGATCAGGAAAACGATTTATACAATAACGAGATAATGCGACGGTCGACCAGCAAGCAGCAGCGGCAGCTTCTTTGGCGAACCAGTTTTACCTCCCACACGACGCTGCTCCGACATTTGTTTCCCCTTTTTTTTCCATTCATTTTCCATGCCCGTGTATCGCAACTCGAGCGAACGATGTTGTGAACGAAAACTGATTCATACCCCGCGAAGCCGGCGTCGACATCGTGACGTATCCAAATGTATAATACATGGCGTAGCCTCCTTTATCCTATCTCTCCGTCTTCACCGGATTATTTTTTTATGCTCTTTAGTCGATTCAGAGAAGATTTCTTTGTCTTGAAAAAGATTGTTCTCTCATTCAGGAGAAAAGATAAATGATGACACAATGGCGTGTTCCTTAATTAATTTCAGATGTGAGAGTTTTGTATTACAAACCTTTTCCAATCCAAGATTTTATAAAAAAATGTTTGCAACAGACGAAAGTTGCCAGTACCGACTTCTAACGCGGTACCCCTTTGTTTCTTGGAAACTAAACGTTGCACTTTATTAATGCAGATAAAAACATGATCTATTTAGAAAGTGAAAGAAGTAAAACTCGTGGTTAATACATTTGTAACTTTTTCCATATGAAATCCACTACGAATTCTTCAAAAGCAAACGTAAAGGCACGAGTTTTTTTTTGCAAATTGCGCAGTTACAATAATTACGAGTATTGACAATATTAGATCTCTTCACATGTTCATAGAGTCTTAAAACTGTTTTATATAACAGTTCTCTCTCTCTCTCTCTCTCTCTTGTTTGTCTCACAATATGATTTTAAATATAAAATCGAAGTGCAGCATAAACTGATACACTTTTGTCAATAAAATAGTTTACAGGACCGTAAAAACTGCATAGGATAGAATAAAAGACACAGAGAGATCTATCTATCAAGTTGGTAATCTAATCTAGTTTTTATACAATATATTGCCTCGCTACATGTTGCGTTTTGCGGAACAGCATAAGGTATTAATATAGACCGATGATAAACGAAGTGAAATTATTTTATATCGAAGTGAAAGGTTATCTTCATGTACATTAATTTATAAATACTTTGTACACATGACATGTTAAAAGGAAGAGCACTAGTAGAGATCTTTTAATAAGAATTGCGACAAAATGGATAAAAAATGGCGGATAAAAGGAGATAACATTTGTTTCCTATCTCGCATGGACGCATGCGCAGAAAGGACAATGAAACGACGCTGTTATTTATAGCTATCTGTTTCCTTCTTTTCTCCTCTCTTTTGTAATATTTTCCGAAAATATACGAAGCTATTCGAAATGGATACCGAATGGATCGTGAATTATTGATCAATCAAAAGACCGATCCGCTTTGTCGCAATTTGTTATAAATGAATTTTGTGTTATGTCAGTTATATAAAACTTGATTATTGCAAAATTCGAAACTGTATAATAAAATTCTGCATCATTTGACAAACATTTTTTAGTTTGTTCTTATATTTCCAAAGTTGTATTTTTAGTTTCTGTGTGAGAAATGCAATCCAGAAACAAAGTGGTTTGTCGATATTGACGACGATTCTCTATTAAAAAACAAAATGAGACGATGAAAAACTTTCTATTATTTAAAAGCAATGTGGTAAAAACGAGTCACTCGATGTACAGTCCAAGATAAGATTAATGAACAATTCATGTTTTAGAATTTGCACATTATATGTTATAAAAAGTACTATTTTATTTCTGGTTCCTTCGGAAAAAATGGCGTTCTTTGCATAGACTCTTAAAACAAGCAATTTGAAAGAGAGCCATTCTTAAATCAATATTTTACTATTGCTTTACAGAATACACTCAATTAACATTTAAATACTGAAATATGTTACGACCACATTAGCATTTTCTTCTCGAAACTCGTCTTATTATCAAAATAATATGTTGTTAATCTACGTAGCATCACAAATTTATTCTATAACACCCGGCTTTATTTCTATTTCTTTTCGCGAAAACCTTTAAAATCGGGCGGTTGTGCTTAAAGTGAGGTCACAAACGCAAAATTTCGGTAGCAAAACAAGTCTTTATTCGATCGATATCAATTCCACTGATAAGACGGTGACGTATCGTGTTTTCCATGCGTACATCGTGATCAGAGAATTTTTTCAAGATTGATCGTGTCTTTCTTTTTTTTTTCTTTATACAACGCGGCAGACGTCGCATTCTTTATTCACGCGCTCCAATTCTATCCTCAGTCGTCGATAATTTCATCAATCGGCGCACCTTGACCCGTCCCGCCAGTCGTTTCGTTCGTTTATGCGCGCCGGGATAATTCCCCGATTGTAAATTAAGAATGTGATTCTCACTGTGAAAAACACCCCGAGATTCCGCGTTGCGCAAGACTTGAAGCCACGTCTAAGATCGTTAATTGAGCTCAATTCATCGGAACCCAGTTGACAGGATCTAGCAACAATTCGGAGTTGCCTTAGAAAAAAAAGATCGAAAGGGAAAATCGACGCTGGAAATCAGTTTGTCGAATCCGTTCGGTTAAAAAACGAAAACGATGAAAACGGAGCGATAAAAACAGCTTTGGAACTTCGCCAATGCGAGTTTCCGTCGTGCAAAAGTGTAACGACGAATATCGACTTGATATTCGCGTTTTTTTTTTCTTTTTTTTGAAAATGACAATTTTGGGAGCAAGGCATTTAGCATTCAAGCTTGATTTTCTAAACGCGTTTAATAATATTAGCGAGATCATATCTAATTATTTCTCATCGTGTCGCGAGATTGACGTTTCCATAATTTGATATCAGACTTTATTTTTTTCCTAATTTTCTATTTCTGAAGGTTTCGCGCGGCCGTAATATAATTTTCATCATAAAATTTCAATCTACTATATATTGAAAAGTGTGTCTAAAGATTCGTTTCGTTCTCATCACGACGAGAATATTATTTTTATCTCCGCACGATTTTAAATATAAATTATAGCAGTTGTGAACATCTACATAGGCAATGTTTGTCCTGATACAAGGATATTTTTAACTTTCGCACGAAGTGTTATTACAGATAACACCTACAAGCATCAGGATAATTTTCTGGATGTGAGAGAAGTTGTGCTTTTCACGAGTGATGTCGGATACGATAGACTGGTACTTTTCGTGTAGGCGCATTTCAATCGTTGCTGGCCGATTTTGCGACACACATACGTCACGGACGCTACCTGTGAGATAAGCGCGCCGGAAGTGCGTCAGAACCCGTTATACTTCTCACGTGAGGTTCGCACGGCGTACGATAAACCGGAAAATTTTCCCGGGTGCTCGTTCAAGACACGAAATTGAACTGCGCCAGTCACAATTTGGACGAAAAGAATGTTACTGAAAACTATTTTAACATGTAATCGATTTTAAGATATAAAAGGTCCTCGAAATAAATTTCTTATGGGTTTTTAATTGCATTTTGAAGTGTGCGATTTTTTTTATAACAACGTTTTTCCTCAGTGCGTAAACTATAAGGGCAAAATGTATAAAATTCATAAAAATTATTATTCGATATACGGTCCCGCTCGAAAACGTCAATACTTATTTATCCTACGTTATAAAGAAAAAAAAAAGAGTTTGATAATGATAATCAAGCCTAGATGATAATTATTAAGCTTATGGTGAAATAATTTCAATTAAATATTCGATTAAAGTAACCAAATATTTAGTAATATTTAGTAACTGACTGGTTACTATTATTATAATCACTATTAACGTAATTGCTAAATATTACTGAGTATTAATAATTTGTGATTGTATTAACTAAATAATAGCAATTAACTGAACATTTAATTGCAATTATTTCACCAAAGTTTAATTATTACTACTACCAAACTCTTTTTTCAGTGTACATACACATATCGTGTACACTATCTACTTATTAAACTACCCTTTTAAAATCAGTATTTATCCGCAGAGAAAATTTACCGAGTAGGTAAAACTAAAATTACGATAAATAATGTCCCGCAACCCTTAAATATTAAACTTTGAAAAAACATTCTGATACACATTTTTCGTTGTCGCACGTGCTGTTCACTGTACGGGGGAGAAAAAAAATGGGAGTGGAATCGGCTTCTTTAGATCGGCCGGTATCGATCCTCCCGATACCAGTGCAACAATTTTATGCAGCGAAGCGCCTGGGGTGAACCCTACCGCGAATTACATTCATTATTTACAATCGCGGTGCGTACACACGCGTTACTATACGCTTGCATTTTCCGCGGAGCACGTGTTTACCTCGTACGCGACAAATATGCGGCCGTCCACGTGTATCAACGTGACGGATGTGGCGAGCGCGATGTAGGGCACGGTAAGGCTATCGGAACGGGGAAACTCGCAGGTTTTGTTTTCCGCATTGATTTCCGCATGTTTCTTTTGTCCATTTTTCCTGTTGTCTGTCTATCGCTACTTGTGTACACGCCGTCCTACAATTTGTTTGAAAAATTAAATGCTGCGATGAATATTTAAAAACATCTGCAGCTCACCGATAACCTTGACTTTTAAATGCGCAGGACGTAAATCGCCTATGAAAAATATGTTTTAATATCCATCACATGCGAGTATATATTGTATGTATATAGCGCGTTGGTCTTTAATTACGTCAATTACAAGCATTTGACTGAATTCTTTCACTGAAAAAGAGTTTAATAATAATCAAGGTTTGGTGAAATAATTTTGATTAAACGTTTGGTTAATATGACTAAACATCTAGTAATATTTAATAATTATATCAATAATAAAAATCGCTAATATCGACATACCATTTTGTTTTTAGATTTTATTCCTTAAAACTTAAACATACAACTTTGGAAATAAATACGAACTAGAAATTGTCTTCTATTATATGATGTTTTTATAAAACAATAAAAAAAGTTTGATAATAGCTACCAAATATTGAAATAATGCTGATTAAATATTTGGCTAATATAACAAAAAATAATTTTTTTTCTAAACATTTTATACATATTATTAAATCTGATAATACTTACTAAATACAAAGTAACATTATTTTCGGTTATATTAATTGACATTATTTCACTCAACTTCGTTTGATAGCGATTACCAAATTCATTTTTCAGTGTATTATCTCGAATTTTGCAATAATTTTTTCGTAAAATAAGGAAAAAACGCATCTAACAAAACGAGCCTTAGAATTGACAGCAGACAGTAATTCTACATTTTCTTCTTTTCCTTTCACGTGGGTCATCTGCATAAAATATTTACCAGTACATGAGGATTCCTAGAAGCCTTTCACTTCTATGTAAAATGTTTTCAATTTTGTCGATTCATACACTGAGAAAAAAATCAATTGTTAATTTGACTAAATTTTTTCAATTTAACTATTTATGTATTTGAACTCAAACATATAAAATACTTAAACTCCATTTATATATTAAACTTAACTATATATCTATTTAATTTAAATACGTAAATGCGTGAACTGAAGAAATTTAATCAAACTGAAAAATTTAATCAAGTTGACAAGTTTTTCTCTCGGTATACAAATGTCTTGTGCTCTTCTGCAAAACGTTGCATGTGCAATAATATTGTGAGACAAATAATAACGTAAAAAATATAAATAAAACATTTTTGGACATTAAGAACATGTAAAATGATTTAATATTATTTAAATAACATACTACTGTTTCAACTGTACAAGAGAAAATCTTGTGAATTTTATTTTCGTTTTTCAAAAATTTGTTTTCCACAGATTTTATGTATATAGAAAAGAGCCATGAATATATAAACTATGGAGTTTTATTTCCTTAATTATGTAAGCAGGTCATGTTTTTATCAGTGTTAATAAAGTGCAATGTTCAGTTTCCGAGAACTAAGAGAACGTTGCTGTATTAGCATTGACGACTTTCCTCTAACCAAACATGATAATAAGTAACCAAACGTTTGCTAAATATTACTAAATATTTGATTACATTAACTGAACGTTTAATTGAAATTATTTTAATATGGTTTAGCAACTATCATCTAGGTTTGATTATTGTTACCATTTTTTTTTTAGAATTTTATGTAGAAGCAAGCTCCGCAAGCTCCAATTGCGTATGCGTTTTTGCATTTAGCGATGGAAATGGAAGAGATCCCAGATTTCACAAATTCTGACGATATTGATCGAGAATTATTTCGGGCGCTCGGAGCTATTTTGTAGAAGCAAAACAGATGTACCGCAGGCTCGTAAAAGGTGAGGGGACTATTTGGGTCCCGGTGCCGATGGGACCCAGGCACACAAGACGAAACTACTCGATGGCAACCTGGTCTTTCGTGACGAGAGGCGAAGCCTAACGCTTTCTCGCTCGCTGCAGAAAATATCACTTTCAAAGTTTCTACTTGCAACAGTAAACGTCGACGTAAATAATTCGCTCGTTTCATAATTTGAGGCCGTTCGATTGAAAAATATACGAGAAAGAAATGTACAGAAATCAATCAGGTAAAGTATAGAGGCGCAATTGTAACATTTGTATTATTTCTTCGGTTCTCGTGATGGTTTGCTCGAAACATCACTCGCATAATAATAATAATATAATAATAATAATAATAATGCGAGAACGAATAATGCTGTTTTCAACGAGAGCTCTCTGCTGAATTTACTTCCCCCGTAAATAAATAAGCGATGAAACTCAAGTATACGGAAGGACGAAAATGTTGTTAGCATATCGCATCGTCGTATCGCCCGTCGCTATCCTTTTCCCTTTCCTTTCGTTTTCCCCGGCTGCTTATACTTTACTTTCTAATTGCAGGTAATAGTACGTGCTGCAGTGTTTTGCTTCGTATTCTCATTCAGGTATCCGCACAGCGGAGGCGCTTGACCCATTGTGCTCAATATCGCTGACTAGACACGAGTCTCGAGACATTTTCCATTTATTTACTCATATAGCCTGCACGCGCGACTGATGAACGAAATAAATCAACTGTCCGAAGGTCGCGTGACGAAAAACAAATGATTAAACCGGAGAAATCTTTTCGATTGACCAATATAGAGGTTTCCAACACTGTTAAGTTCGAATTACGCCCAATTTTATTTTTAATATTTCTATAGGTCACCATTGTTCTTACGTAATACGTCGTTAATTTAATTAAAACAGTGAAGTTAAGGAGTTACATACTTTTAAAAGAGTTAAATTTTTTTTCAATATTAAATCAGCCTTTATAGTCTAGAATATACACTGAGAAAAACGATTTTATTACATGAACAAGATTTATACGATTGAGTGCGTTTTTGTGAAACCAAGCAGAATTTCTGGTTATTATAATAAAACTCGAGATTTTATAATTAAAATATTTAATACACTTTAATAATCTGGTAATTTCCATAAGATTTCTGATTCGACCCTTTTTTTTGAACAGGTGTATTTGTTGAATCTACCAAGTTTTTAAATAATGCAACAAGATCTTTTTTTTCCAGTGTAGAAATAAAGTGGAAAGTTCCAAAAACATAATTATTTACATGAATTTTCTTTGTCAAACTTTGAATGCGTTTTTCAAACCGAAACCATGTTTTTCAAAAGTCAACGCGATAATTTTAATAATTTTCAATCCTTTTTGATAAAACGAAATTTAATCGTGTAAAATGCAATTCTCTTTGACCTGCGAGGCCAGTTTATTTAATTTTTTATTATAACAATTTTTGCCAACAGTTAAAGGTCGAAAATCTGTCGACAAAATTGAACTTTTTTTTTAATAATATAACTTTTCAATTTTTACAAAATTTTGAAATCCGCTTCAGGTTTTAATCCTTTCAGGAGTAATTTAAAATAAAAATTTATTTTAAACGATGATTTTAGCAAGTAACATAAAAAATTTGTTTTTGTATGATAAATCTGAAAACAATTATGCAAAACCTGACGTTACACTCTTTACAAATTCAAATTTTTTGTTTGCAATTTTTTCACTTCTATAGCACAAAACAACATCTTTTTTGTCCTGTTAGATGATTTACTATAAATGATTATATAAGCGAACGCGATCCTAAAAATTGCATCGAAAATTGCAAGTAAGATGGAAATGGATAATGGCATACAATAAGATATAAAGCCTAAAATTCTGATTAATATGGTCATTCACTAAAAAAAAATATTAATCTGTCCTTGACATATTCGAGCTTCTTTATATAGTACGCTGGTGCTAAACCGGTTAATGACGCAATCTAGAGGGTCGTAATCATTTTCCTTATTTTCGTTTGCTTTACAGAATTTTAGAGTTACGAAACAGAAGAGCGTTTTGTCGGAGGGCCCGAGAACAGCCTTAATAAAAGTTAATTTAAATAAATTAAAACAGTTTAAAAGAATGTTTCATGTTAATAATCAGTAAAACATTTTTTTGTAGATATCAAAATTGTTTATTATCTTTTTCAAAAAAATTTCCAAGAACTAGTAATTTTTCAGCATCAAAGAACTATGTAATTCTTTAAACAATTTAAATGTTAAATTCGACTCAAATTTAGTTTTTACTTACTAGGTACTTACACGATAATATGTGGACATTATCTTAAAACTAAGCAATTCAACCAGAGAAATGAGTAGATTAGATGAGATTGTCTTTTTAAATACATATTTCGTAACAGATTTCGACATATAGCAAAGTTAAAAACAGCGTATAAATTATGTAAGTTAAACTATGAAAGTCTTATAATCGTTGTTATCTTATTTTATACTACCACTATGTATATTTTCAACATTATTATTTAATTTCAGTAATGTTAACATTAACAAAACAATCCGGTTGTCATACTATACTATAATCTTTTCCTTTGTCGTGTCCATTTGACTGCAATCTACTTGATTAGCAAGAAAATGGCAATTATTTAACTATTGTGATTGTAATTTTAATTGATAGTAGCTTATTTTTATTATATAAATTTTATTTGTTCTTGATCTACGATATTGGCTTACAATTAATTTATGGAATATTATTCTTGAGTTTTTAGTCGGTAATTTTTAGTGCTTTATATTAGGGTAGTAACAACGGTATTTACGCTGCGCGGGGATTTAAACCGCAGAAGTACTCAGAGAAAAGTTGTGTTTAAATTGATGAAATCGTTTCTTTAACTTGGTTCTTTTTAAGTTGCGGTAAAAATACTTTTGAGGAAAATACAAGAGGAATAAATATTTATATTATATACAACTAATTATGATATTTATATCATAATTTCTTATATCTATTGTTTTATTTTATGCACATATAAATGTGCAAATGTTGCATATTATTTGCATAACAAATATGTAAAGCTTTAATATATAGAATTTAGATGTTGGAACTACGTAAACGTTATACGAAAAAGTAATTAATTATAATAAGACCATATAAATATACCATCATCGTTACTTTTAAAAAGGGGCGAAATTGTAATATAACAGTTTGATGCAACTTTCACGTTATACAAAATATTGAAACTTATAGCTATCATATAGCGAACACCTAACTGTGTCGATTGGGAATCTGATTCTTTCATGCTTTTAACGTGAAGCAGCGTAAATTTCCGCAATCAAAATTCGCACAAAGTTACGTACGTTTACATTTTAATATAAATTTCTTTGCGCAATTTAATTTCTCTTTTCCTCACGCGACGCTTAAAATATAGTAGCGGATACGCGGAAAAGTGGTTCGTGATATCAGTCAGTTGACGTATTTACTTTATATGCATATATATACCAGCTTTACATGCCCGTTTATCTCCTCGACTGGCAAGACACTTTCGCACGCGCGCGCGACGTGCACTCCATCCGGCATTATTATTTGTCAATCGGAATTCAGCATTGCAAACTGAAAATAAAGCTGATGCCGCGTGGAAAACGCTTCCCCGCTGCAAGATCGTCGGTAAGGAGAGCTCTACCCCGCCTCCGGGTAGCCACCTGTCCGCGCGCTCCGAAAAGCACTATCGCTAATGACGGGGAGAAACCGAGCCAAACAACACACTTTATTCAAATGATATACTATGGACGTACTACGAACGTCCCATGGACGTCCCCGGGAGATCTGTGCTACGTGGGCGCACTTACGTACCGCGTGCGCGGGGCCGCCGAAGAAGAAGCGAGATAACGCGTGACATATTTAACTATTCGACTTGTTATTGCAAACTCTCCTATCCCCGCGCGGGTGCACCTCCTTTTTCCCGCCGCTTATCTTAAAGAACAATCGGGGAGCTGTTGCCAACCGAGTGTGCCTATCCTGCGCCCGCACCTGTGGGGACCTCGGGGTCGTTTTCGCGAGGCTGGCGCGGTGCTACGTGAGGCTTTAGCCACCTTATATTGCAAATAACAGTATCTAGACGGTTAATATAATATCTTTAACAACATCTCTTTCTTTCTCTTTTCCCCCCCTGTCCTCTACTGTCTTTCTCTTTCTCCCTCTTTCACCTCTCTCCTTCTCCCACCTCATCGAAATTGCTCCTCTCTCTCTCTCTCTCTCTCTCTCTCTCTCTTTTCCTCTCTGATCGTCAGCAACTACGCCATCGTGAGGTTCCGGCTTGGAGCGAGAAGCCCTCCCGGTCTAAATGATTCCCACGGGATGAGAGCGGCCGAGTCGCGTCAGGGTAAGCGTGAAGGAGGACTCACCGGTTCACTAACGAGCGTCACATCTCCGCACCGCTGAGGACGTCGCTGACTGGCGCCTTCGTCCCGATCGTCGTCGTCGTCGTCGTCGTCGTCGTCGTCGTCGTCGTCGTCGTCGTGATGGTGATGGTCGCGATGATTGTCGTCGTGCTGGCGGTCGTTCTGGCCACCTCAACTCCAGTACTCCGGCGTAATCCAAGTCTGGATCGCGACGGAGCCTACCTCGTTCGGAGCGATATCACTGCGCCGCGGCGAACAAAGCCATCTTGAGGAGGGCACGCGCGCACCAACGACACAACCTTCCTCCGAACGCGACGGTCAGGTCCTCTTGCCAGGACGGGAGGCGGCTGAATGAGAATACGATGCACGCTGAAAGAATAAGTTGCGATGGCGCCACGCGACGGCTGCCACCTCCGCCATTGATATCATTGCTCCCGCCGCCATGGACGTATCCGAGGGGGGTTTTTGGGAGAGGGCCTATCCCCTCGAAATTTTTTTTTATTCGTTTATACAGGTTTAATTATAAAAAATACAATTTTACTTTTGACTCCTTTGAGTAAATTTTTTGTCGTCATATTAAATAATAAAGTGTGTTGATCGCATTGGAAAGAAAAAATTCTTTAATTTCGTAAATTTTATTGGATAATTTTCTTTGCTTTTTTCTTCATTTCGTTTCTTTGTTATATAACTTTAGTTTAACATCTTATTTTTAATAGTCTAATAATGTTTTTTATGTAGGAAGTCTTTCAACTGGGTTATACCGAGATTTAATTAAATCGTTAAAAGTCAATCAACTTCCAGTTCTCTGGAAGTTAATATAAGTGTACTTGCCTATATTTCATTCAGGATAAGGTTGAAAGTTATAATTTATAAAATCTAATATATCTTCCATTCAAAATTAGGAACGAGGAACCATTCTAAGCTCTAAAATATCCAAAAGAATAAATTTATTAATCTAACAAAATTGTTGTTTATGTGAAAACAGAAACCCCCTCCGGAACGAAAATCTTGGATACGGTCCTGACCGCGGCCATCGCTCTACCGTTGCAACCGTTGCCGCCGTTACTACCATTTGCTTCTTCAATATTGGATCGCGACAGTTAGTACTGGTGAAAAGGGTGCGATGGAATCTGATAAACTCTTTGTAGACCGTCTCCGAAACGTTTCTATACCGACGCCGACGAAGTACACTCAGAATGATTCAAAAGGTACTTTTGAAACGACGATGATGAAGATTGGATAGCTGAGTGACCTTGAAGAGAAGCTTTTACTTGCAATCGGCAAGCGGCGCTATTTCAAAGGCGGCAACTTTGAAAGTAAATTGGGTTCTCAGAAGAGTCTGCTCTTTGATTAAAGAGCGACGAAGATGAAGGCGGAACGTACGATTTATGAAAAATCTCGCAAAATTGTCGTTACTTTAGATTCTTGTTATTAATGTCTAGAAACATGAATATTACTTCAGAAGCGAAGAAATGTTGCTTGAAGCGATTTAAGCAACAGCTTCCGAAAAGAAGAAACAGTCCTAAGTAGCGAACTAACGCTATTTATTATTATTTTAACGTCAGAATAACGTCTCTGACGACATTTTGGGATATAAACGGATGCGGAAGAAAGATTCTCTAAAATGGCCGAGTTGAATCAATTATAATGCATAAAGGCTACGTGTACATCCAAAGACTTATGCGCGGCCTGGCTTATATTCCAAGATGGGTTTAGTCACCAACTACTTATAGCGTAATCAACCTGAAGTATTCTCAGCGTTGCTGAGACCTCCTGATAACGCTGTTTTTCTTATTGCGAATCTGAGATTACATTGACAATTTGGTAGTAAAGGTTGGGTAACGTGTATTTACATTGAAATTTCATGCGACCTGCTGTAGGTCAGGTCAAAAGCAAGGCTTAACTTAAAGCCAGGTCACCAGTAGTGTAATAAGGGAGGGAGGCGGAGAGGACGGTCCCCCTTAAGCGCGATATAATACTTTTGAATCGAAGATTTTTTTTTTTTTTTTATAGATTTGATAGATTTGTACGAAAGAGAAGTGATTGAAGTAACGAAACTTTTATGCCAAATTTCTTTTTTTACTACAATTGGGATAAATTTCTATCTGTAACGGAGAAAATTTTGTTGCTTGTAATAGGTAAGTATGCAAACGCATTTTTAATAAATTAAAAAAGCTATTTGATAATTAGTCTATTGATGATTGCTGTCAACAGTATAGTAAAAAAGGCAAAGGAAACGGAGGGAGGAAAGGAGCTGTCTCAGACATTATTTTTTTTACTATTACCTACCAAATGTTTACATCAGAAGGCCTAAATAATTTTAGGTCAAATTTGAAGTACAAGCCGTAGCCCGAATGCAGGGTGTAAATGCAGCCAAATAGAATTTTTTTTAATTAAATAGTCGTGGAACAACATTTCAAATTTTAGTATAAAGATGATAGATAAAATGTGTAATTAGATTTTTACCCTTGGAATTACAAGTATCTTTGTTATAATTTTATGTTTATTTTATAATTTAAATTGCTGAATTTAATTTTTGCATTTAAAAGTTTTAATTTGTCAGGAAAATATTCAGCACATAAATTTATTAAACAAAAATAGGCAAAATTGGACTATTTTATCTATCTTCCTTTATTTTAACCAAACTGTTTTATATTATAAAAGAGTTTAGTTAAATTTTATTAAAATCTTATTAAAATTATAGTAAAATTCTTCAAAGCACCATGTTATCCCAAGATCATGGTAATTTTGAGAGTAAATTCTTTCCGTGTACAATACGTCATTATGTGAAAATTAAAAACCTGACGCAAGAAAACAAAATAAAGTAAAAGGTGTAACAAAATAAAATAATGAAGTGAACTTAAAGTGGATACTTCGATAATTATACAATTTAGTGTGCGCGTCGGACATCGAGATGCGATTTTCTTAAATAGATTTTATTCGAGAGCACTAAACAATTATTACCTACACTCTACAACAGGTATATCTTTCTTTTACCTTCGTTGAGACGCTGCTTAGCCCTCACCTTCCCCTCCGGCGAAAGAGGGTGGTGTCGCGAAAAAAAAGGAAAGAAAATCGCACGATATCTTTTACATGTAAATAGCACAATAAATAATTTTCTTTCTCTTTCCACACAATCCCATGCTTCTCTCTCGCTACTCACATCGCATTCTCTCACTCGTACGCTTCTCGAGAAGCGGACAAATCATTGGCACATTGTATAGTAGACTCTTAAGTATATAAATAAGTCATAAGTCAATGACTCGTTTAGATTATTAAATATATATATGTATATGTATATATGTGTATATATATATGTATACAAGGTGTTTGATAATTATATTATTGAAACAACGATTGTGGATAGATAGAGCGAATTAAACTGATTAAAAAAATTCCTGTGCAATTTTGCGATTTTCGCAATTTTCGAGAAATTAATTTATGAAGATTTGCGTGCACGTCGGCGATAAGAAACAGTCTAGCGATTAAAATTAGTTTAGTGCGCGTGTAGACAACGAGAGGAGCATTCTGTAAACAGCAATCCGCCGCTCATGCATAGTCACTAGCTTAGTTCGCTCTATTTGTCCACGAGCGTTGTGTCAGCAATTATCAGACACTTTGTATATATACCGTATATGTGTATATGAATATTCAACATCTTTATGTTGTATATACGACTAGAACTCCTCGACATACGTATCACATACTAATATTGACTATCGTGTTTCAGGACGAGACCCGGGAGCACTTCGCGTCCCGAGTCTTGGCGACGTTCTCGTCCTTCCGTTCGACTCGAAAACCGGAAAGCCTCAGAAATCAAATTCCTTGTATTTCCTCCTGGAACCTTTTTTTGAGAAATTTAATACCGATATTTATTTGATTAAAATGAATTCATCTTCAATGAGCTGGATGAGGTGCGACATTCCTTAGCATTTAAACTTCTATAACTTTTTCTTTCTTTTAAAAGATTAAAGATTTTATTTTTTTTTTATTATTTTATTTTGTATACCTTAAGAGGCAATTGGTATATTTATAGCGTGGGTGGCATGTAAGAAATTCCACATGATGATTGCCATGATGATTTTTTTCATCTGGTTTGCAGAAGATTAATTAACTTATTTCGAGTGTTTAAAAAATTACTAACGAAATAAATATAAATAAATAACTATCAGTACCAAATTTCTCTAAATTTCCCTTTTTTTGCGATCTCTTTATCCTCGCGAATCCTCAGTCCTCTACTGTTGGCTCGACATTTTTAAAACGGCTATCAAATTCAATAAGAAGAATTTTCCTCCAGAAGAAAATCTGCGCTTTCTTCCCACGAAGGAAGTGTATTTCATAAAGAATTATTGAGCGATCGGAAAACTTGTTGTCTCTTCGAAAATCGTCGGATGGATGAGAACGGCGCCGTCGTCTTATTGCTGCATTATTGACTGTAAGATCGCGACAGTGTTTTATTCTCTTAATCGCTAGTACTTTCGCAATACTTTCACAATGCTTCCGTCCAGACTTTATTTGGACGAGCTTAATTAATCCGCTGGAGGGAATTGGTGATACTTGAAATCGCCGTACATTTTATTTTTTTCGTTGAGAAGTTGTTTTTTTTTTAGACTGTCGATAAATTGATTCCTGTGTTTCAACATTTCTCTTTTCGTGTTTATCTTTGATTACTTGAGTATGACATCTTTTCTCTCTTTCTGGAACGGTTTATTACATTTTTCTTTTTCGTTTTCTATACGGAAAAGATAAAATTGTACGGTTCGTCCTTCCTCATTTTAATCGGATAAATAAGATTCTTAATATTTAAAAGACTAATCCCCCTTCTTTTCTTTTTTCTTTCTCTCTCTCTCTCTTTTTCTCGAGAAATTAGCACTTTATAATACTCTAGTAATTAATACTTTCGTAGCCAAAGGCGTTTTCTGAAAGCATCTCTCTCTATATCTTCTAAAAAATCTCGCACGATATCTTCATCGTTTATCGATCGTCGCTCTTTTCGCTTCTAAAAACTTCTTTGACTTCTACTTCTTGCTGTTCTTTCCGACATTCTCTTTTTAATTCCGTGGCATGTATTCGCGTGCGAGCGATTCACAGATCTTTCATGCGGAAAACCAAAGAAGAGATGAAGTCGCGCGGGGAAAAAGAAAGGACAAAAATTGACTCCTTAATTCGACTCTCCGCTGGCGACCGTGCCGTCGGTGGGCGGGCCGGTCACGATCTGAGGCTCGTTCGCGGGTAACCCCTGCATCTCCTGCAACCCCTGCACCCCTTGGAACAACTTGCCGGGGAATCCCTGCAGGAGGTCGTAGGAGACCGGCGTGGGCGGCAGGGCGGTTGTGTGCGCGTGCGGCGACTGCAGGACGGCGATCACTCTCCGGAGCTCCTCCAAGGCGTTTCCTGCGCGAGCGACAGAGCAGTCAGTCGATTAAAATTCAATCTCTAACTTTAAGTTTAAACTACAAGGTATTCGCGTCGTTACCTTGCATGAGAATGTAATTTTTCGCCAGCAGGAGGGTGGCGATCTTGGACAGCTTTCTCACTGAGGGACTGTGAGCGTAAGGGATGACGGAACGGAGCTCGTCCAGGGCGTCGTTCAAGTCGTGCATCCTCCTGCGCTCTCGCGCGTTAATGTTCAGCCTCACGCTCTTCCCCTGACGAGTTGTCTTCGATTTCGGAGGGCAGTTCAGTCGCGAACCCGTGGGTCTAAAAGATTTACGGAATTGCATATGTATCAATATTATTAATTTACGTTTTGTATTTTGATTAAAACTTTACCAACGCTCTTTAGAAACAGACATATTTTATTGAATATATTATATTTAATAAAATGTGTTTCTAAAATTAAATTAACTGTTTCCTTTATTTTAATTTAAATTGAGTACCTCTCGTCCGGTCGATTTTCATCGGACAATGCGCTCGACGAGGCGTGGGGTTGCGGTTGTTGCTGAAAGTAAAAGCCACCGAGACCCACGGCACCCAGCGGAGTCCTTCGTCCTGGTGCGCTCTGAGTGTGCTCCGATGAATACGCCGCCGGGGGACCCGAGACACCCGGGTGCGAAGCGCCTGGTGTTGAATATACAGACTCGAGGGCTGCCGCAGATTGTGGAGGCAGCGGATGCTAGAAGAAATAATTCTTTACTGCAGTTTTTAATAAAAAATATATTAATATTTTACACGTATCTTTATTATTTACATTTTTACATTATACATATTTATATGTATAATGCAATGAATTAAATTAATTTCTGTTTTATTCCAAATATATTTCATCTTGTACTCTGCAATTTATCCATTTAAATATTAATTAATAGCAAAGTAACGTCAATATTATAATTATGCACTCAATAATATAACTGTTACATATAATATATATTATATTATTTGTAAGTATTTATATCGTTGAGTAAGAAATTTTATTTATCAGTTTTATTGTTTTTTTAGAAAATATCATTATTCTCTTTCTTTTAATATTTATTTTTGGTTATTCTTAAAATTGTTTGTCAGTGCTTAATTCGAGGCATATCCTGCGTTACTTACGGCATTGCGATGCTCCCAGGCCCAAGTAGGATGCGACGCAGTGCGTTGCCAGGATCCTTGCTGCAGATGCGCCTCCGGCAGGCCCTCCCTACGATCGTCGTCCTCTGTCGAGCTGCTCTCGCCGTCGTAGGATCTCATTTCTCGCGAGGACACTTTTTCAATTTACCCGACAAATCCTTTCCCTCTTGCTCTTAATTCCTGCAATCGTAAATTTCAACTTTACACTTATCCCATCTCGTTTAACTAAATTACAGTAGTGACAAAAATAAATTTATCTTAAATCTTTTTGCATTTTCTTTAAACAAATTTGACATACGGTTTTAATCAATTTATTATTTTATTTTTCGTTGTTTATTTCACACGAATAATTTGTTTAATCTCGCTGGAATTTATTTTGTTGATGCAATTAATTGAAATTTTAAGCTTTCCACACTTTTCGATGATATATGTACATAAATTCCTAAAAGTGATTTTATTACATTTTTTCGCAGGTTTTTTTTTTTTTTTAAAGAAAAAAGTCAACGTTAGATCTCATAAACATGATAGTTTTACCTTTCAACGACTCTAAATTTTATTTTCTCTTGTTCCGAAGGAAAATATTTATTGTCATTTCGTATTTCTCAAACTAGCATCACCGCCGCCATTCGTAGGCGGGGGGCGGGAGGCGTCATCGGTCGTTCTAATGCAATCAATAGCAAGCGGAACACTTACCGACGACGATTTTCTTTTTCCACCCCCTCCGCGCGTGTCTCTCCCCCGGCGGAGTGTAGAATCCGGCGCTCAGCGAAGTTTCTCGCGCTCCAGCGCGCAGCGCCGGGTCATCCCTCCGTCTGCGTTTTCTCGACAAACGATTTTTCAAGAATCACGACCCCGCGTGATACCCTGTGGCCTCTTCTATTGTCGCCGCTGTCGAAATCACCCGACTCGACAGTCAGACACAGCCATTTTAATTTGCTGGAGCTGTGTCTCTCGGTGAAAAAAAAAATCCCGTGAAGCCCTCGGGCGATTTCCTCGCGGGATCTTCGTCTCGCGCGAAGGATGCTCGAGACGAATTCTTGAGTTTCCCGTTTCGCGACGATGATCTCCGATGAAGAAATCGTCGTTGATGAAATTATCGCGCCCGACGTCCCAGGCGTCGGGGGCACGCACGCGTCTCTCACCCGTTGTTTGGTGGATTCTGCGCAGGAGGGTGCGCAACCCCCGAATTAATTCGGCCGTCGTGTGCCAGAGGGTGCGCCCGTTACGACCGGGGGATGCTGTGCTGGACCATCGACTGGCGTACTCTGGCGGATCGGGTCGGAGATCTACTCCCGGATGAGCAGCTTGTTACCATCGGGAAAGGAGAATCGTGTCCAAGGGAAGCGAGAGAAGTCGCTAGTTGCCAGAAATACATTTTACGTAAGGACGCCGTGCACTTTTAAATCTTTTTAACGAGAGCTATTCGTAAGAAATGCACGTAGGTGTTTATAAAAATTTGTTCTCCGTAGAAAAAGTAGGAGCAATTTTGGAGTTCGAAAAGATGGTTTGGAAATTAATAATTATAAACAAAGATAAAATGTCAAATAAAATTATTATTGAGGAAAAATTTGCTTTACACTAAGAAAAAAGAGTTTGGCTCTAATATTAATTAAATCTTGGCAAAATAATTTCAATTATGTGTTTAATTAATATAAACAAATTAACATAAACAAATAGTAATATTTAGTAATTATATGAATAGTGGCCAATCGGTTAATGATCATCAAATATTATTAAACATTTGATTATTATTGACTTGAAATTATTTCGCGAAAGCTTAATAATCATCACGTAGACTTGTTTATTATTATCTATCAATTTCGGTGCGCGTAATTTTTAGCTAGAAAATGATTTATGCGTAGTCATTTTCATTAATTATTATATTCCAATAATCTGTTTACTTTTCACCTTCAATGAAGCAAATCGATAAATGAGTATTTTATATCTAGAAAATATTCTAATTAAACATATTATTACGATAATTGATAAATTCAGTATTTATTACATTATACAAGTATCGAAATATTTATTACTACCACTATTACATTTTATACGCCAATATTCTTACATATTATGTTATTGTGTTTTATCTTTCCTTTAAAAATCTTGTATGTTTATTATTATATTGAATATAAATATACATCTATTGCCGCTACAAACACGCGAGATTCCTTCTCTCTGTCACAAAGAAATCAACGTCGATCCCTCACGATTTTACCATAAATTTCTCTTCTCTCCTTCTCTCCCATTCCTATGCCGATCTACCGTGTGTCGCGAATACAGCTCGCCGACATACATCGTCGTTGAATACGATTAACGGACGCGCGTTAGCGCTCGCGGAAAAACATCGCGATCGTCGCCGGGGATGCCGAGACAATTCGGCGACAACCATCGCCCCTTCTGCGTGTGAATCACCCCCTTCCCCTCCCTCGTCGCCCCTCGTCGAGCGTTTCACCCACGCCGCACGAACGCGAACGAACGGGTGACCCCGGGTGAGTTTTACTTTTGCGTAGACTGTGTGCGTGCATGCGTGTGTGAGTGTGTTTGCGTACGTTTGCCGTAAACACAAAGCGACGTAATAATATTCCGCGCTGCTGCTGCTGCTGCTGCTGCTACTGCTGCTGGGCGCGCGACCCGCACTGAGACCGTCGCAACTTCGACATCGCATAAATTAATCGAAGGGGTTAAACAGGGTTGTTTGCGCGCGTATACTTTATTTCGCGGCTGGTGGGAGGATAATTAATGCCGGCGCGCGAGTGTTTGCAAATGACTAGTGGATGCCTTATGCGCAAAATATTGCAAATTTCCGGAGAGAAGCGCACAAAATGTAAATTTCCCGCATGCGTTCACACTAAACTGCTTTTCCCGTTATGACGTAATTAGATTATTTCTATTGTTATCTACCCATACTGCGCAGAGAAGTATTCCAGTAACGTTTTGAAGAAATATTTCATCACAAAACATTTGCAAACATTATAAAATGTTGCTGCAACACTGCAACAGTGGTAAATATCCGTCTTTAGAAATATCCTTGATGATATCTAACGAATATACATACGATATCATGTACGATATCGTACGAATATTCGTATAATATTTAGAACATTCTAGAAAATTTGTATCTTGTGATGTTAAAGGTTGTAATATTGCAGCAATATTACAATATGTTTTGATATTACTGATAATATTTCAGGTACGCGATTATATTAATACATTTTGGCAGTTATTTTTCAAGAATATTATTTCTGAATTAATTTTTAGAATAATGAAAACTTTTACTGTTAAAATACGTCTTATTTACTTTCGTTTTTGCATTCAATTTTGGGAACCTGTCCCTTCCAAGAATCATTTCAGAATGTGGATGAAGACTCTTACAATGCTGCATGCTTTTTAATTTATCTTGTCTGATTTTCTTTAATTAGAAGAAGGAGAATTCCATCACGTCCATCTAATGGTTGTAACGCATACTGCTCGCGCATGAAGCACAGGGCATTACTTTTCATAATGTTTTTGAAACATTATTACAACATTGCTGAAGTAATATTACAAAAAAATCTTTGTAATATTTTTGCAGTGTTGCAGCAGACTTTTGAGCTGTATGTGGGTAATATTTTCATTTTTATCACGCAAATGTATTAAAATATATAATTGATACACAGAAAGAATAATTTTGCTGAAACACAAATCTAAAAATAAATATGTTGAATCGTTTTAAAAATTGTACAGAATATTTAACTTGATTACTAGAAATGATAAAACTGTTCGCAGTAATATTATCATACGTGGGCGTCCTACATAATTTTTTTAATATAATTAATACTAGCATAAAATTATTTTCTGATCTGTTTCTAGCTAAATTTTTAGATACTACGGTAAAAGTGTCCTTTCTGTGTATAGATACATCAAGAATATTTCAGGACTTGAGTGGATGTGTAAATGCTTGCGACATAAATCGAATTTATATTTTTGAACTGCTAAAGCGTACAAGTTCTAGCGTAATATCATTTCTCGAATAAAACTATCCAATAATGTATTTACATTTTAAATTTGTTGCATGTAAAAGTGACCCAGGCAACTAAGTCTTTCTTTTATATTTTTAATTCGAATGAGTTCAATAAATATTTACTCGAGATGAACTTTACAGGAATAAATGATAAAAAAAAAATACTAAAAGCAGATATTTGAAGAAACATAACGACCAATTTATTTTGAGTTAAAAATAACAGAATAGCTTTATAATATTCAGATTTTCCATCTCTCGTAAACGACTTGAGAATGAAAGAATTGAATCATTGAAGAGCATGCGTAGATGTGCTTCGCTCGCTCGCGAGATATACGCGTGAAATCTTTCTGGGTCGTACGGCAACCGTAGCACCTGAAAATTTATCGTTTCCTTCGCGCCGAGAAATATCTCGAGATCTCGAAAATAATTGCGGGCACGTCTGTTTCCCCGTATTGCGCAAAATTAATCATGCCAGCGCATTCAAATCCATTATTAGGGAGACATGCATAAAGTACTGTAATTAATTCACTAACAATAAGTACAAAATGTATTCTTATTGTTTGTAAAATTCTTTTCGGTGACCATTTAGAATTGCATTGTAAACAAATTATCATTTCAGACTTCGAAATCCATGATTTTCCATAATTTTCTTATGATATTATCTCTCAGTTTTATTTTAAACATTCTTCGCATGAGTTTTAAGCAAACCAGAAATATTACCTCGAATCTAAAAAAATTCTAAAGTTATAAATGTTATTATTACAGTCAATTACTACGATTTAATTAATATGGAAGATGATTATGTAACTTTATTAAAATATCGAAACTGTATGTACTCATAAATTTTTTAAGCAGCGCTCGAAGAAATAATCTAGAAATGTGATTAAATATCGCTATATTATTTCCTGTAACAATATCAAGAATCTGTCTTAATTGTATTAACATTATTTATTAACGTTTATACTTCCTTTATAAAAAAAAGTAGTTCGAGAAATTTAGCCCAAAATATTTGAATATTATTTTCTTATTACTTTCGACGGTTATCAGGAAGCAGGAACTGTCCCAGTTATCTTCTTTCATTATTTTTGCATTGTTCCTCGGTACTCTACGCATTTGTCCCATAAATCTCAAAAGCACATCGTCAAGACTTGCTCTGAAAGGATTAAACGCGACCGCCATCATCTCCGATAACGTTATCAGGAAGCAGGGCCTGTCCCAATTATTTCCGAAAGGAAAGACGCGCGCCCGGAGGCCGATTGAAGAAGACCGCGAGTGGGAGGGAGAAAAAAGATCCCGCACGTACGCATACACACGTGCATCGGGCATATCTATCGGGCGTACCGCTCGGTACGACGTATAGATCGCGAGGCCGATGATAGAGAAGGATAGATAGAGAAAGAGATGGATTGATAGAGCGAGAGAGGGAGAGAGACGGAGCGAGGGGGAGAGAGAGATGGCGAGAGGTAGTGGTTGGCGTTTGGGGGTGGTTTTCGGGCCGACGGGCGGCCGGACTCCTGAGGGATGAGGGACGACGAGGGTTGCCAAGGCAACCCTCCGTGCCAGCCAGCCTCGGCTTACTTTAGCCCGCTCGCTCTCGCGATCAATACAGCATCCCCCGGCGAACTCCCGGACCAAACGCAACCCCCTCCACCCCTCTGCCCCTCCCACCCCGCCGTTGTCCGCCGCGCCCCACCACGCTTCTCACCCCGGACCCTTCCTCCGCGCCTCCTTCTCCTTACGTGCCTCTCCACGTGCGCATTACCGTCGACCGTCACAAACCAACCCCTCGCGACCCCCTGCGCACCCTCCTCCTCGCCGCGCCCCGTCAACTCGCCGATTCTCTTCTCCGTTTATCTTCGGGTGTGTTTTCCTCCGTTGCTCTCTATCTTTGCCCCCTTTTCTTCCCTCCCTCGCCCCTATGAATTTGTCTCGAAAATCTCGCTTTATGCAACTTTGTGTGTACTTGAGAAGCTCCTGAATTTGTTTATTTACGAATTATCGCTCGTACACAGCTACAACGTTCGTGACGAGCAATTTCGGAGAGCCCGGCTGTAAACAAAACTATACAGCTAACGAACTTTGGCTACTCGATAGTGCGAATAAAAAAAATATACTGAACACGACGTTATTGAAGAACACCATTCGTGAATACAATATTGATATAAATTAAATATGGTTCGGCCGCTATCGCGTGCGGAAACGGAAATTGAAAAATGATAAATGATGTATTTACTTATTTGCGTTACTAATTAACGATTTTTTTATCTACGGTGGCGCGAATTTGGTGAACCCGGTGCGTCCCGCGTGTAAAATTACGCGTTGTGAAAATTTCACTGAAAAATCTGCGATCGCGCGACTCGGACTCGCGGTGCTTTCAACCCCGCATGCAGCCCCAGCCCTATCGTCAAAATTAACCCTCCCAATAAACGATCGCTTATTGATAGAGAGAGAAAGAGAGAGAGAGAGAGAGAGAGAGCAAGAGAAGGAGAAAGTTAAATAATTAATCTACCGATTCGATTAACGTAAGCCCGCGCGATATTCTCGCGTGATCCCCGCTGAAGGATCTAGGGCGCAATTAATTTTAATCAGACCGCGTCGCGACTTTTACTTAGGGACGGAGGAAAGGAGGTAAATAAAATTTCGACTTCTCTCTCTCTTTCTCTTTCTCTTTCTCAGCAACGCGCCGCTATCTCCCTCCCTCCCGTTGCTTTGCATTTTAATTGCATTTCGGTATGCAACCCGTTTTGCATGTTAAAGCCGACCGCGAGCCCACTTATTGCGCGGGGTACGGTCACGCTGCAGGGGGCGGAAGGGGGAAAGCCCTCCTCTCTCCCGGGTGACGGGCGGCTCGTTACACGCCGTTGATGCACAGGGGCGTCGTCGTCGTCGCCGTCGTCATCGTCATCCTCGTCGTCGTCGTCGTCGTCGTCGTCGCCGTGGCCCGGCACGAATTTGGTCCACGGATCATCCCGCGAGCGAACGGTGGCTGCCTGCCTACGTCCGCTATCGACAGTTTTCCCAATCGTATCCGTTCCGGAGAATATTTCCCCCGTCCACATCCCCCTCCCCTTTCAACCCCTTTTCGCTTCCCCGCCGTCCCTTTTCAACCCTCGCCCGCCGCCGACGCTGGGTGTCGCCGCGAACTTGCCACGATGCAACTCATGTGCGCTCATCGTATGCACGCCGAGATGCAAAAATCATTAATAGTGATGGGATTAACCCTTTTGTAGGCACACCGGGTCTCTTTTATCCAGCCCAACTGTTCTCGGCTTTCAAAAAGGTCTAACAAAATTCAAACACAAGGTTACTTTTCAATTATCTGTTCTACATTAACAGATATTATAGTTGTGAAAATGTTCAAATGATGAAACCATAAAATTCGTGCCAAGGGACAAATACAAATTTGTTTAAAAATGTACGACTGAATAAATAAATGTAAAAAAAGTTGTTGCAGACTTTTATACTTTAAGCAAAGATTGTTTTGTAAATATTATTTTTTTTCTACGATGCCCACGGTTGAAGGCACGGTAGATCAAATCGAGTTGAATTAGAGCGAGCTAATTAAAATAGTTAAAATTAAATTAAATTGGCCTCGGTGTCTTTCGCTGCGAAAATAAATTGCAACGATACGAATGTGCTGACTGGAGAAAGCGAGAAACAATAAAGGAGCGAGGACTGATTGACCAAAGTGAATTATTCCCGAGAACGATATATTCTTTCTTGCCGGGGACGCAAAAAATAGCGCGTACGACGTCATAAACATAAATCAGGCAATAATGCCGTTTATATGCTTCAACGACGATGATTTTTCCGCCGCGCTGGAAAAGGAATCGTCCGTCCATTCGTCCATCCGTCCGTCGTTTCTTTTCTATTTTACCGCGATATATCGCGATAGGATCCCGAGCAGAATGAAAAGAATCGCGTTGCGCGAGTCGGCGTCGAGTCAGCGATATCGTTTCTCTCGCCGGATACGGTCAAATTAAAGTAACGCCGGGATTGCACGCGGCGACTGGACGACAGGGTGAAGAACGAGGGAAGATCACTTCCAACGTCCGGGTTTAATTGATGACGCACCCACGGCTCACGGCTGAAAGTCGCCGCTCACCACCGCTCGCCGATCGATTCGCAGGCTCACTTTCCCACAGGAGCCTTCTCGGATCGAGCAGTCATCCGGGACTGCGTAAAACACGCCTATATATATGTGTGTTAATTACGCGCGATCAATCGTGCGGCGATCTGCGAGTTCTGCCGTGAGAAACACCCTCCTCGTTAGTGCGTTCTCGTGCGTGGAGCACGGGCTTTCACGTCGCATGCACTCTCCGCGAGAGAGAAAGCTTATGTTGAATAATAAATGTGAAATGTCGCGGATAATAATGCGGAATAATACATGGAATAATTTTCAGGTAGTTGTATAGGGTTTGCGAACCGAGAAGCTATAGAAATAAACGTATAGTGATTGAAGGGTTCCCTACAATAACCTAACAATATATATTTTTTTTTTGTTAAATCTCTGTTATGGCAACAAATCATTTTCCATCAACGGCGTTACGAACAATTTCGTTCCGGCAAAAACACAATTAAAATAGGGAATATAAATATATAACATATTTGAACACAAGTTCAGACTTTGTTTATTTTTTTATTGATTCCTTAAAATATAATATTATTTAAAGGAATTGCAACTTTGTTTTTATACTTTTTATACATTTCTTTCCGTAACTAATTAAAGCACAGAGGTTTCTTAATTTTTCCAATAGATTTCATAAAATATTAATTTTGAAGCCTAAATCTTTGTTCGCATATATGTCCGGTAAAAAATTTTTATCTTTACATTAATTTGTTTCTTTTTGTTTCTTAAAAATTTATTTTTGTAGATTTGCTTGATTTTTGTAGAAAACCCTTCAATTATTAACTTATAATATTTAAGAGTACTTAAAAATATTTTAGAGTACAAAACAAGGAAACATAAAATTGATGCTGCGTGAAATATTTTTATAATATAAGTAATATAAATAAATACTGTTTTCTCTACAGTTTTTTCTCTCTCTCTCTTCTCTTTTTTTCCTTTTTTAACTTTCTTCTCTCTTCTATAGGAAGAAAATCACTTTGGACGTAAAAATTCAATTTCCTCCGTAAGAAAAGAAAAAAAGGAAATATTTTCGGGGACATTATTTCTCTCGTACGTTAATATTTGAACACAAATAACCTTCTTCGTACTTTCCACACAAAAGTCAAACAATATTAAAATGATTACAACTTTATTTTTATTTGTGTGTGTGTGTGTGTGTGTGTGTGTGTGTGTGTGTGTGTGTGTGTTTGTGTGTTTGTGTGAGAGAGAAAAAGATGATGCACAAGTAGAAAAGAAACTTTCAGTGGATGGTATCCTGTGTGTCCTTTGAAAGTTTTCGCGTTGAGGAAACACAAGAGGACATCCGCTTCGTCATTTTCCTCGTAAATTTAACGATGCGCGAGAGGGAGTTTTGCGGGGCGCGGGGACAGTGAAGAGTGAAGAAAAAAAGCCTTCCTATGCCAGAAGATTAACGAAGAGAGGACAGGGTGAGGAGAAAAGGGGAGAGAAGAGGAGGTGGAACAGCGAAGGATGAGCTTCGTCTTTACTTCGCATCTCTCTTCTAGTTTCGCTGTCGGGGAGAATGAGGATGTAGAATTGAAATCCTGAAGAACACGCTAATAAGGTTCCTCGCCGTCCTGTGCCTCTCTTGTCTCCACTTTTTTCCGGTGAAGATAGTTATTTTTGAATCCGCGAAAGCAGGAGACTGATGAGAATACTTGAGTCAGGAGGACAGGTTTACTTTTGTTCTTTCAAGGACACACAGGCGCACGATCCCAGACACTTTCGAACAAGATATTAGTGCGTAGACGTCTTTGTCGAATGGATCCCTAGATGTATTATTGGACGGTGCAAATTGGAGCCGGCGAAGACGCCATTGATCGTGGCGTATTTCGGTTTCGTCAGATCCAGTTTAACGCATAATTTTAGACAGGAGGCTATAAAGTTCATGCGTTCACAAATAAATACATGTTAGACTTTTGCACAGGCGTATATTAACTCTTAACTGTCACATGTCAGTAAAGTATCGTAACGATCACACGGGGTCGAAATGACTCCGGTGCCTTTGAATGATTGTCGCGCTCAAACTATCGATTATTTTTTAAGTAAAAAAAAAAAATTAATTCATTAAAACATTCTTCAAGTAGTGTAAAATGTGAATCAGTTTTATGTTATGTTAAATTTTAATTCAAACATTGCAAAAAAATTAGTGAACCAAAAGAAATAATGTAGAGAAAATTCAGTCGAAATTTTCATTGGGGTCACACAGACCGCACAGTGACCATTAAAAGTTAAATCTATTTGCAAATCTGAATGATATCACAATTGAATGAATATAAAAGTAATTAAAACAAGAAAAAAGAAGTTCTATTTCTCAAAGTGAATCTTAGTGCTTAATAACATTTTCATATCAATTATTTTTCAGTTATGTAATATTTAACGTATTCTATTGAATATAATTATATTTAGTCATAGACATCACATACAAATTTTAAATAGATTTCCGAGAAAGCACGTGCACGTTTTGCATTGAGAAAAAAGTATTTATGGCTATAATTAAATGTTAAAATAATTATAGTGAGAAGCTCCGTTTTTATAGTCAGTACTGTTATAATGTTATAATAATGCACAATGCGTTAAACTGAAAAAAATGTAGTTGCAATTACAATTATAAATTATAATATAATTTTCTGTTCTAACCGCATTTAAATTATGATAATTGCATCATTTTTTTTTCAGTGTAATACATTCAATGTTACAATGTGCAATTCAACACAAGCGTCGTCCTATCTTTTTTGATATTTAATGAAAAACAAAGATAGAACGACGTTTATGTCTCTAAATAGAAAGTATCCATTATTGAGGATGTTTTGACTATACAATACCAGCTAAAAATTATCAAAATTTAAAATTATTGAAAACTTTCTAGGTTCATTCTTTTTTTCCTAATCAACGATAAAAAATTTGAGTCGCAAATGCTCGAATTTTAGTTCTGAAATTATACATAGCTACAAACAAGAAAACAATGAAAAATTTGATTTACAATAATCTTTGCAGCAAAAATTACTACATTGTACTGTAGTTTTAAACAAATAACTTTTAAACGAGTAAGTGGATTTAAATGAATTTTTACACAAATATTTATTAAAGTTTTATTAGTACATGTAAAAATTTTAATTTGATTGTTAATGTTACTTCCCTGTCAAATTTACAAATAACTGTTACAAAACGTGATTTTACATGATAATCAAGAGTTAACAAAAAATTAAATAACTTTTAAACCAATAATTGAATTGTGCTCAAATTTTACACAGATATTTAAACATAATACTAGACTATTCTATAAAATTTTTATACTTTTGGTAATGTTTTAAGATATGACCTATACATCTTTAACATTGCAGCAATAATGAAAACAGAACTCGAACCATAATTATTTTAAAATTTAGTTCAATCAAATACTTTTCTCTCAGTGTGTTTGCTATTACGATCTGGGAGTTTGACGATTGAAATCGACGTAACTGAAATTGAGAACCCGAATTATTAATTACGTGCATGGATTTATTAAGAAAAAGTACAGCTTGCGTCGATTATTACGTTTCAACGTTGCAAATAAATATGGAAATGAGGAAAATATTTTGGTGGTCAAAACTTGCGCTCGACGCTTATCAAGGGGTCTTCGATTTTCCGCGAGAAAGCAAGCGTGGAGCCATAAAACACGGGGTGGGAGAAGGAGAGGGAGAAAAGGGGGAGCAACGATTGGCCCAAAGAAGCCAACAACCCCCGAGGGCATCTCCCTGTTTACTTCGCGCGAGATGCCGCCCGAATTAAAATTGCGGACGCAATTTTTTAAAATTCGTCATCCGCATTTGTCGCGCGCATCCCGCTCTCGCTCTGCGCGTCGAGAAAAACGCACGCTCGTCGGAAAAATTCTTCCCAGTCACGCTTTTCCGCGGTGTATTTCCTCGCTGCGCGAGCTTCCTCGCGTTACATATTTTTTTTCTCCACGCGAATTGTCTCGTGTCGCGAGTTTCTCGTTACACATCCTCCCTCTCGCGCTCTCTCTCTCTCTCTCTCTCTCTCTCTCTCTCTCTCTCTCTTCCTCAGCTCTAAGTGATCTCTTTGTCGCGCATTTTCTCGTCGCAAATTCTCTTCCGTCATGCATTTTTCCATCTTTTACTTATCTCCCGGCACATTTTTCCTCGAACACCTTTTTTTTATCGCGGATTTTCTCGTTACATGCCCGTTTATTTCCCGTGTTTTCTCACCCGCTCCCGCTCTCCTTCACGCCTTTTTTTCCATCATCCGCTCCTCCATCACGGCTTTTCTCGCCGTCCGTTTTCCAGTCACAAATTTCTCTTATTTCTTTGTTGTATATTTTCTTTTCCCCGAAGCCATTTCCGTCGCTAATCTCCTCCTCGCAAATCCTCTATAGTCCATTTTTCCATCTGCTTGTTCCTTCTTCATGGCTTCTACCCCCTCCCCCCTTTTTCTCTATTTTTATTTTTATTATACTTTGTTTTTCTTGTTCTTTGTATCTCAAATGATATATCGTATTTACTTCTTATTTTTCTATATTTCTATGTTTCTTACATTCTCTCTGCTATATTTTATCTTATTTTTACTTCTCCTTTTCTATTCTGCATATACATTCTTAGGGGGCTTAAAAGCAAGACAAAGTAGCAGAAAGAATATATACATATACATCGATCCTGTATCTATATTATTTATTTCCTCTTCGCTTATTTTTCGCATCGCGCACTTCTCATTGATTTGTCGCGTATTTGCGTCCACTTGCTTCTTTGTTTCGAATTTTATTGTTTGTTCCCCTTTATTGTATTGTTCTAAAACCCTTAGATTTTTATTGCAGTTTCTTCGTCGTATCGTTCACCGGCTTCTCCGTCCGCTAGTCGCTTCGCCAGGTGCTGCCCGCGGGCTTCCGCAGCATCCGCGTGGTCCAGCAGCGAGAGAGGCGATGGAAGGAGAGAAAGAAGGCGAGGAGGAAAAGAGAGAGAGAGAGACAGAGGACGTGGCGC
Source organism: Solenopsis invicta (assembly GCF_016802725.1). Taxonomy (NCBI): domain Eukaryota; kingdom Metazoa; phylum Arthropoda; class Insecta; order Hymenoptera; family Formicidae; genus Solenopsis; species Solenopsis invicta. The sequence continues at coordinate 4,350,934 of NC_052676.1, read as the reverse complement.
AAATGAAATTTAATAAAATTTCAAGCCTGCTGATCCCTCGCACTCGGACTTTGTAGTCACGATATATGCTCTATCGCGAAGAGAGGACGGCCGGGTCCGTTGGCGGTCACCATGGCGACGCAGCATCCCGCGCCCCGTGACGTCACCGCTCCATCGATCCGCGTATCCCTCTACGGTTAGCGCCGGTGGCCACCCCACCATCGTCGTAGCCCGCAGCCACCGCCGCCACCACCATCATCTCCCTTTAACCCCTGTCTCTCTCTCTCTCTTTTTCTCTTTCTCTCTCTCTCGCCGCCGGAGTCTAACATCCCTTTTCTCTCCCGTGTTTCCCATCTCTCTATCCCTCTCTCGCATCCGCGACACCCTCTCGCACCGTCACATTCTCCGTCTCTCTTCCTCCGGTCCGTTACTTTTAACTAATTATGGTTTCTTACGTATTTTATTTCTATCGCGCGCTTTATTCCGGGAAATCCCGGCCGGGATTAAAAGGACTTCTTCTTTGAAAGAGGAGCGCTCCATCTCGCTCTCTCTTTCCTCCTCTCTTTACATTTTCTTTACCCTTAATCAACGTCTAGCTGCAATTAATTCGTGATGTAATTTTGATTTATTTTAAACATTTTATATATTAATTTATACGTGTCATTTACCTATAATATTTTATTTATAAACAACGCATATCTGTAACTCCGCTTTTTTTATGAGATATTATCTAATTACGTTTAGTTTCCCCTTCATGGACCGAGCATATGTTTAGCTTCATTAAGTATGTCTGTTTACATAGGTATATAGATCTACCCCTTTTCTTCGCGTCATTAGTTGTACTGTATCTTACCGTTCGTGCTACACTTGCTCTACATTTTATCATTTTTTTTTTCTCAATCTCGCGTTTCATTCTTCTCTCTCTTCGCTGCACATACCATACGTTACGCGTTTGTATCGTCGGATCCTGTCTCTGCAAACAAGCCTACTCGATCATTAATGTGTACCGACACATTTTATCACTCTCCCCCTTTCACCCCCCCCCTTCTCTTTACGCTCCTCGCGCTTTCTTCTTCCTCCTCTCTACATATTTTATACACATTTTACATTTCCAGTTGCGTTCGTCGTATGTTTACACGACCGTCGCGGCCATTTTTATCCCCCCACTGGAAATTAATCCCCCGGCCACGCGCGCGCTCTTTGTGCATCCCGAAGCGAACGTACGCTCTCGCGGCATCATCCACGATCCCGTAAATATAAATAAATGCATTTCCCCCTTTCCCACCGTATCTCCATCTCTCTTTCTCTCTCTCTTACACCCTCTCTTTCTCGCCCTCGGTGGCTCTCTTTCTCTTCCGCTTGCGGCAATCCATTACTCTTCCCTTTCTGGCGCGGAGACGCGCGTGCACTCATGCGTGCGCTCACGCGTGCATGTTACTCACGCGAACGGCGAGTACGCATGTACGCACGCACGCACGCACGCACGCTCGACGTATACGGGGAAAGTGAGTAACCTTGCTGATGACCGACCGGCCGGCCGGCCGGCCGGTGGATGCTGGATGCTGGCACCTCCGAGTCTATCTTCTCTCTCCGGAGCGGCGGTGGCGGGGATGGCCAGGTGAGGGGGAGGACCAGGGAGGGATCGATCGATACCGAAAGATATGCGTAGCCTCTTCCCGAGCGTATCGATATTGCTCGATGCTCGAGGGTCGATGGTATCTTGGAAGAAGCAAAACGGCAATTGTGATTTCACATGTACACGTATATGTTGCAAAATAATAAAAGTAAACTAGCGAATAGCAAAATAATAAAGAGGCAAGAGAGAAAGGGAGAGCACGACGTTTATAAGTAAAGTACATGATTAGATTATTATTATAAATATAAAACTGAAGAAAGATAAATTTAATAACCAAGTCGTTGTAAGTATATAATATACTGATCAACGAAACTAAAAATAAACAAATGCGATGATATAACATTGACAAACAAATATTCCGCAAAATGATTGTATCTTGTAATATCGCAGAAATAGATGAATGTATTATAAATATAAATGCGATTTACATGAACAATAAAAAGATGCATTTAACAAAAAAGGAGGGGGTCGTGGAATGCCATTTTATTCTTTTGCAATAGCTCAGTAAATATTAACGCGACACGATTCTAACCAACGCCAATCTATTAGCCTAATAAAGTTCTACCAATCATATTAAATGCAATAATTTATTTGAAATTCACGTTCAAGGCCTTCAAGTTAGAACTAAATTTAAAAAATTAATAATTAACATTTACTTTCCAAAATGTTATGGAGAATATACACCTGTAAATATTTTTGCTACCTGCGAAACTGAAATTCAGCTTTTATAAAAACGTAGCGCGAACACTGATGACCGGTAATCCTCCTACAATGTCTAAATATACCGTAAAAAAGTAATTTTAACGGTTGCTCTTAGAATTCAACGCGAATTATGCGAGATATCATGATATTCCATCATGCCAGATATATTCCACGACCGCCTCTATCAAATAATCGATAGAATCGGCAATGCTGGGATATCGATATTCGATGCTCCGAGTTCCGAAGTATCGGTAACGTTTCCAGATCGGGGTACCGAGGGGTACCGTGGACGAAGGACGACAAAGTTGATACGCCGGACCAAAAACGGCAGCAGCCCTTATTTCTGCGACTCGTCGCGTCCGGTGCACCCTTCGGGTAGCGGATCGCATTATCGATCGATGGATGGACGGGGTGGAAAAGGGGAAAAGGGCTCGTCCAGCGTCCGTGGCCCCCTCGTTCCGCGGTCCCCTTTCTCTCTTTCTCCCTCTCCTTGCGTCCCTTCGCCCACCTCCCTTCGCCTGTCCTCTTCCGATCCCGTCTTTCTCTCTCTTTCTTTCGTTCTCTCGTTGAATCCTCCCTGTGCTTTCTCCCTCGCGCCGGCTTCCGTCACCTGCTCCCCCGCGCCCTTCGGTTTTCGTTATTTAATTAAATCCTCTTACGATGAAAAGGACGAGGATCCTGCCAGGAGAACGAGAGGATCCGTCGTGGTTCTTCCGTTCCTTTTTACAGGCCGCCGAAGCCGCCATGCTCGCGCGGGAAGAACTGAGGAATGATAATGAGAGGCAGGTGAAAGCCGCGATGGGAGGAGGTGCGCTTTTCGAGGGTGCAAATTAAAGCTCTTACGCAGCGGCGCGATTGCTGATGCCATGCATCTTTCGTATTACGAGCAAACACGGGAGAACACACTTGCAAACATGGAAGAATCTGAATCGACGCAATTAGAAAAGGGAAGAAATGACGCGTTTAAGCAGCAAACAAGTAGCTAATTAATATACACATAAATGTAAAAAGATCTACATAAATTAACAATATATCAGAAAATACTCATTCTGCAACAACATTGTGCCGCGTGTCACGTAATGATGTAATCGCGCCCTTCATCAGTACGGAAGAATTCTGATAGAGCACGCGAGAGCGTGCTCCCTCAAAAGAGGGGGTTTATATTACCGCGCGGCAGTCTGACTGAAACGTCACTCTTTCCCGAAGTGTTTCTCGTCCCTTTAGATAAAGGTAACGACACCTGCCTCTTTCTTAGCCACCCCGCTTAGCCTCTCGCGCGACCGTCCGTCCGTCCATCCGTCCGTCCGTCCATCCGTCCGTCCGTCCATCCGTCCGTCCGTCCATCCGTTAGGGACGCGCACGGGGTTACCGGCCTCCGGAGAGTCCCAGCTGATCCCGAATTTTATCTCCCCTCTGGACCAATCGGGGGCGGTCGCCGTCCCGTTGGAACTAGACGGTGTGACGCCGTGCAGTCTCGGAGCGGATTTTCACCCTCCGGAACAACACACCCGGAGGTAGCACGTCACCCTCCGAGCCGCCGCCGCGTGCCCCGCGCTACGTCGAGGGCGAGAGCCCCGACGATCGAACATCGATCGCGATGCAAACGAGACGGGACCGAACGAGTGATCTCAAAACGCGTGCACGAGTGGACGGAATGAGCGGGAGAAAGAGACAAAGAGAATTTTTGTACGTTATAACGTTTTCCTATGTACATGTTTATATTTTAAACATATTTGTTTACGTCCACTGAGGTTTAATTTTGTTACATTTATATTCTGTTTGTATACAAAAACTGTTTCGAGGGTTCTAACGAATTATCATAAAGATTTAATATTGTAGAGTGTTTTTTAATAATACTCTTATTTTTGGAGTGTTTGAAAATTAAGATGACGGAAGGATCTACGATCTCGATCATCCCCCTTCGATTGCAACAGCTTTCTTCTCTCACCTACGCGCAACGAGCCATTCACCCTCGCACACACAGCCACTGTCCCCCTGGCGCTCGCGCGAGAAGGTTAATCAGGAAAAAAGCAGATCGCCTGATGGACTTTTATCGATTCCGGCCGAATGTTGGGCCCCGAGTGCAGCCTTGACAGTCGGTATCGGTCGATAGAGAGAAGGGACGCGGACGAGTGGGACGAAGGGAAATGCATGGGAACCACCAAAATTGGAAAGGCAATAAGGGTGTACCGGAGGGTGCACCTCTATCGCTTCACGGGGGTTGCCTAGCGACCCCAGCATCCATCGTTCCCCTCCTACACTGCGCCCCTCTCGCTCCTTCCGCTCTTACCCCTTCGCAACCCTTCTCGCCTAACCGCCCGGCCGCCCGCTCTCCCCGTCCTGCCTCCCGGTATATCCACTTCACTTTTTTTTCTCCTCCCCTCCCACCCCGCCGCCCATCATTCGCGTATCCGTACAGCGAAATACCGATGCTCTCTTTTTCTCCTGTCGCGCAATCTCCCACTCTCGCATCCTTGGCTCCCTCTCCCCCTCTTTCACTTCGTCCGCTCATCCTCTCTGTCACTCTCTTTTCCGTTCAGCGATGTACCTTCGAAGGAACCTCCGGGTTTTATCCCCCTCCTAGAAACTGTTTCCTTTGCTCTTTCTCTCTCTTTCCCGCGGTACCTGCAGCTCGTGAGCGAGGGTGCAGCCTCTTCCTCGGCGAGCATCGCTCACTTTCTGCATCTTTTCGGTCCTTCTTGCATCTGATACCTCCACCCTCTCTCACCTCCTAGCCACATAGAAACCTCTCTCTCTCTCCTTTCCTTCCTCTGTCCGTCTCGCTCACTCTTCTTCTCTCTTCCACACCGAGAGAGTAGCTACAGCTCCGGAGGCCGTGGCCCGAATTCTATCGACCCGTAGCACGCTATGCCACGCCACGCCACGCCACGCCACGCCACGCCACGCCACGCCACGCCACGCTACACGCCACTATCAACAGAGAGAAAGAGGGAAAGAGATGGACGGAGGACGATAGAGGGAGATGCGAGTCCTCGGCTTCATTCAACTACCCCTTGGAAGACTCGAAAGATTGCGGCTACGCGCGCACGTGTTGCGGGCCCCGAAACTCAGCCGAAACGTCATCGAGTCGAGCACGCGGGGCGGTTGTACGGCGGCGCGGCGGAAAAATTAACGCGCATTCTTACTCGTGCCCCGTTTCTCCTCGCGTCTCTCGCTCTCGATTTTGATCCCTACGGTCAACGAGCCATTAGCGTAACGTAAATTCGGATCCCGCGCGTTTGAAACAGCACATTTGAATAAAAGCGATATTATGGTGTAATCATAACAAAAATAGCAGTTGTGCATTTTGCGCGTAATAAAAGCGGAAGGGAAAATAAAATAACGCAAATGGACATCCATCCATTTGCTACTTCGTTCGTTTTCGTGTTACACACGAAAAAAAAAACGAAATCACTTTTGTGTAACATCATACACAAGCGTTGAATTTAAACCATTCTAAAAGGTTTTTCATTACAAAACCTTCGCTACTATCCTCGTTCTTTTTTGTATCCTTGCACGCGCGTCTTCGTTCTCGGAGCAAAGGCTGGCAAAATGAAAAAATAAATAAATAAATAAATAAAAATAAAAAGAACGCTGGAGATCGTCGCGATTTAAATGTCGGAAATGGGTCAAACGAGTCCCGACGGAGAGCAGAGCGGGTTTAATAGGAAGTCGATGCCTCCCAAGCGAGAATCCGACAGTCGGGATTTCGTCGAGATTCGATTAGACAGTAATATAAATAATCCCATGATAGGCCGCGGGCTATAAAAATCCGGCTGTCGGCGCCGCGAAAACGAACGGAGGGACGATCAGGGAGATTTGGGATTGGCCGAAAAGCCTGGACCAATTCCCTCTCCCGGGACGTGGACGATCGTCACACGTCCGGCGAACGAGAGAGAGACAAAGAGAGAGGGAAAAAGCGAGAGAGAGAGAGAGAGATAACCGATAACGGCCTCGGGCAATTTAATCCAGACATAAAAAATAATCCCTTTGATTCTCTCGGCGCGAGCCCGCGTTGGAAATTCGCCAACCGTCACGGAAACTTCCCTTTGTCGCCGCGACCGCACCGCCGCTTTTGTGCTATCGACAACAGTTTCGATTCAATCCGCGGGCTCTGGCTATTACACGGCATGCCCCAGACCTATTTTTCAGTCGCAGTTTGGGAAACGGCGGCGGTTCCTTTCGCCGTCGCACGGCGAACATTCACATAAAGTGGATTTTCATCTAACTGTGTTGTCTGTATATTTGTTAAAGCATTTTTACTGCGACTAAACGCGAGAAATGTTAGATAGCACAGCGGAATGTTTTACGGACGTTCCGTGGACGTGCGGACGTCCAAAGAACGTTCATGGAACGCCCATAGAACTTCTTGTGCTATGTGGGTACATTTATCAGACGTGTAACGTTGAACGTGGCCACGTTAAAAACTCTGTAAAAATGCATTTATTTACGGAGTACTAAAAATAATATTCGCATATGTATTTGTATTGGGTTGAGCCAAAGTAAATAAATACCGGCTATAAAGAGAGATAATTACTGAATCTTTTTTTCTCAGAGAAATCAGTATTATGTAATTATTTTATCTATTGAATGCGTGGAATAATAATGGAGGACGTATAGCTGATTAAAATTTATTGTACCGTTTTCAAAATATAAAAATTCAATTTTGTTAAGTGAGGCGAAATTTATTTATGACTCAGTCCAATATTTATATGAATTTAATAGCGTTAACCTATCTTTTTTTTTTACATTTTTCACTCTTCCGTCAGTTTTAACATTTTATAGCACCTGGTTAAGACTTCGAAATTTTAGTTTATAAATTTGACAATTGTCGAAATGTTTCAAATTTTCCTTGGATTTTCAATTTCTCCTCTCTTCGCTTTCCGATTCCTGGATTGCCTCCTTTTCCAAGAAGCATCTCTCGATAAAATGTGTCTTCTTGATCGATAAACTGCTCATCACGTACGGACGTTTCCACTTTCGTTGACCGAGCGTTGTTGCCTTTCTCCTCGCTCGTCTTCTCAAAACTCACAAATCCCGTCGGCTCTCCGCAGGAGCCGCAGGGATTCCGGTCGTCTAACAGCAGGTGGCTATTAGACCGACCTCGTCCTCGTCGTCCGAGGACTTTTATCGTCCCAGAGGTCATTCTACGGCCAAGGATTCGATTGTCTTGAGCCGTCCCGGGACGTCTCCTCACGAGATCAAGATAATCCCGTTGATCGAGGCTCATCTCATATCGACAGGATAAAGTGCGTCACAGGACGATACGTTTATTAGCCCGTGGCACTTATCCGCGCTCCAAAGCTGATCTCACACCGCGCTCTCACATCGCTTCGAATTAAAAAATGATAACTTTATCTTTTGAAAACGTTTCAGGAAAATCCTCCTGAAAACTACATTTTTTAACTGACATGATAAACCCTCGTATTTTAAAAACGAAAGAGGAAGACAGTGTATCTTGGACCAATTTTGACACGTTTTATTGCGCAAGTTTTATTTTAATGTTTAAAACAAATTTTTTTTTTAATATTCTTTCAAGTATCAATATTAATGTATTTTTTTTGTAGATTTAAATTTTTATATTTATGTACTTTTTTAATTTTCTTTACCTTTACTTTACCTCATCATTTTCAAGTTACAATATCTGTTATCGATCGAAAGTACAACGTTTGCTTATTTTATATTTGTTGTTAGTTTTACAAATTGTAAGTTAATATTGGCAATGTTAAACTTTAAACAATGTTTTTTTAGATAGTAATTGCTGAACAATATAAACAATTCTATTATGAGGTAGAATATATGCAACCATTTACGAAATTAAGATTTTTAAACTTCTTACTTTGTATATACTCAATCAATAAATGATTTTTTTATAATTGCACATTTCTCTTTATTATTAAAAAATTTATTATTAAAATATAGATTATAAAACACTTTTGGTCACACTGCAAACTGTTATTTATATCTTTGTATCTTTTACTTTTACTTTTACAAATATTCAGTAGATAATTGCACAGGGTAGCACAGTCAAAGGTATAACGGATCAAAGGAACACCATTTTCCTCGTATTTCAAGATTAACTCTTGAAGTTCTGCCAAGATAAAAATTGAACTTCCTTCCATGATTAGCTCGAGTTTAAAAAAAAATCGATTTTTTTATTGCAAATAGTAATTATACGAAAAGTATAAAAGTGCGAGGTCCCTCTTCCAAGTATCGCTATTTTACTGCTTTCCTGTTTTCAATAGTCATTCCGGGACGCGGAATGGCCACGGTCATACAGAGAATAAATCACTTTGATTTTTTGATACTATGCGAGGCACGATCATGGACATTGTCAAAGGTATTTTTTTTCGCATCACGTCACTCGCATACTGTTGTGTCTTGAATAGTATCAGTTCCGCGTTGATGAAAAAAAATTCCGAAGTGTCATACAAATCCGACGTAATAAAAAAAAAGTTTAGCCGTAAGGCTGTTCTGGTTAAAGAGAATTTGCGGAGCATCCATTTTTCATCCCTCTCAAAAGAAAGAAAATCAATTTCTGCGATAAAATTGAGAATCGTCCGTACTTTTCTTTATCGGTAACGCGTCTTCTTTTTTTTCTTATTGGATCGACGAAGCGTATTAGTGTCAAATATTACCAACCGAAAATTAATGCCACATTGTGTGCGTTAATTCGTAATTACGTTATGCATTTTAATTTTTAAAGAGATAAAAGATTTGACGATTCATATTTTTCACACAACAAATTTTTTACACTATTTGAGGAAAAAGAGTTCTTATTAGCATCAATGTCATAATAAAGGTTTGTTAGAAAGATTACTATTAAATTAGTTATCAATTTAATAATACTATTCTTATTTAACTTAGGAACTGTATTTCAAGTAGAGATGAAAATGAACTGAAAAAAAACTAGAAACTTTCAATAAAAAACAGTTTTTTGCTCGGATATATATATATATATATATTTTTTTTTTTATATTTAATGCTGCATTATTTTCCTGCACAGAAAAAAAACAATTTTACTGTAATATTTGAAAGTTGAGCTAGATCAAACAGCAATTTTATATTGAATTATCAAAATTAATATGTAATACATTCAAACATGATGATACAGTTGCAAAAAAACCAAAAAGTTTTAATATTTTAGCAACCGCTTCAAACATCCAATATATATTTTTTTAGTAAATTTTAAATTCAACATAATTATTTTCAAATCTGTATTTCAGCAAAACAGTTCTTCCAGTGCAAAATTCAGTTTTTGCATTCATCCAAAAAATTTCTGCATAAAAATAAGTATAAATAAATTAAAATGTAGTATCAGTGACTACACGTCGATGGATACCTTTCGACGATAGAGATTGTTGATAGGAAACAGGAAATGAATTCAAAGTGCATATGTTATTTGAACAAACACATCTCGTTTTTGTTTATTTAATCATTAAGGACACAAAAATATTGAATAAAATTGAAATAACGTATCAAACGTCTATGAAACGTTTTATTTTTTTAATATTTTTGCAAAAATGTAGTTTTTTTTACCGTTAAGAAATTAGTTTGTTACTCGGTTTCTTATTCAAAAATATTTTTTATTTCTAATTTCAAGATGAAAAAATTTATCGGTTCGAAGTTTGATGAACCTGAATATGTACATAAAATCACATAAGAAATATCAGCACTAAAATACAGCTGTGACCGAATTAGGCTCATCTTTAATTACAAACGTACATATGGGATTTCGTCTTTAATTAGTTGTGTTTTCACACATTTATTTCACATACCTATGTTCTCTTATTATTATTCGTATTTTTTTGTTTATCGCAAATATCTACGGCTATTGATTGCGCGCTCAATTTTTTGTCTCCTTTTTTTTCGCGCGCGATGCAAAAAATGCTCTTGTAGAGTTATTTATGAAGGAATTTACGAGAAATAATCCGGTGGAAAAATCGCGGAATATTTTGTGCCGCGACATGGCGGGGCTTATAACCTCGCCGGATGAAGTTTCCAGGTGGAACTTTCCACTTTTCCTCGGCCGGGGAGGAACTTTCGAACTCGAGGGACTCCGAGAAAATTGGGAAAGGCGAGTGGAGATGATTATCGGAGAGCGCCAAGAACGAAGTAGTTTCAGGTAATCAATGATATTGGTCGGACATGCTTCGCAAAATCGAATTTAGAAGTGTACTTAAATTAATAGTGTAATAATGAAAATAATGATGCCAGTGGGAAATGATCGTTATCGTGAAATAATAAATAACGAAGTCACAAATCATTACGAACGTGAATGTTCAAAAGTTCAATTTCAGCTCTTGAACTCTCTTTCTCTCTTAATCCGTGCGTTAATAGCTAATAAAATGCGAAAGTAGCCGAATAAGATCCATCATTAAATAAGTTTTGTTTGAAACCAATTTTTGAATTTAGCACTTAAAAACGTGCTTTACACCTGAAGTATATTGGAAGATACTTGGAAGATATGTCTTAGGAAGTAGGTAAAAAGAGGCTGAGAAATTGGAACCGCAGCAACATGCAAGAATTTGTGACGAAGCAGGCATATGAACAATTTTTTATAAATATGCTTTATTTATCGGCATATAAGTTCATCGGGTATATAAAACGAACATAATTTACTAAAGAGAAAAAAAAGGATAAAGAGGAAGAAAGATTCGTGAGATAATCAGAAGGGTAGTAGAATACTAACAATTAATGTAATAAAAGGCACTTTTAATTATAAAAAATTATAAATTTATGATTCTCGTAGATTTTACACACTAACAAGTGCCACAAAACAAGGACATTATGTAAAGTAAATTAAATATAAATTTTATGAACATTTTGTAAAATATATTTTAATTGAAAAACATATAATTTTTTAAAAATAACTTCTTTGACTTAAAGAATAATTTTTTGTAATAATTTTTTGCTGGCAGTAAGCATTATGCAACGTTGCACTATGAGGTTGCAAAATCTTATGCTCATAATATAAATGGCTATCTCATGCTATAACTTTACATGTTAAATTCATACATTACGGCACACATTAAATTCAATTGCCTATTTGAAAGTCACATTCAAGAGTTTCAAGTTAGACTAAAGTTGAAAAATCAATATCTAACGTGCTTCTCAAAATTATGTACAGAGTATGCATTTGTAAAAATCTCTGCTACCTGCAAAATTAAAATTTATCTTTTATAAAAACGCACATTAATGATCAGTAACTATCTTGTAATGTTTAGACTATAATGAAACAATTTTAACAGTTGCTCTTAGAATTCAACGCGAATTATATGAGATATCGTGGTATCTCACTACCTCATACATATTTTACGACCCTTGTCTTTTCTCTATAATAAAGCCCGATATCAAGGCTTCAAAAAAATTCTTTGTTTAATCACAAATATTTTATACGCAAAATATATTTAATTTTTATAAGTAAATGAAAAAAAATTTTATTCTCTCCTCTCTCTCTCTCTCTCTCTCTCTCTCTCTCTCTTTCTCTTTCTCTCTCTCACTTAATTTATCATCTCAATATTTCCATAAATAGAAAATAAAATAAGTTAGGTACCTTAATGCGAGTTAAATTAAGTTATCGTAGAAACGTTGTCGATCCTCCCAACGTAAAATTTATTCTTGGAAAAGTCATCTTTTTGTCTTGACGTTTCTCCTGACGGTTAATGTATCAACTTTGTAAACACCTGAGACAAAGAGGGACGAAAGTTTACTAGCGGTAAACAATCAAAATCCTTGTGTGTCAGCAGAACAACTGACTGTTGTGGTCAAGCTTCGAGATCTGGAGTTCTTGAACCATCGTACGGCGATGGTAATAAAGGATCGGAGCCTTGCGTCCTCAGGGCCAGACGTTCGAATGATAAATCGTCAAGTTCATCGCGCGTCGCTAATTACAGTCGATTACGATCGCGGAACAAGCAAAGATAACATATCTTGCGAAATTGTGTAAAGTGCAAATATCTGCATTCTGACTTGTAATACACGGCAAATGTAGTGCCTTGTGTTTATCAAGATCGTTCAGTGAGTCCTCGCATCCTCGTTCCTGCGCTAGTTAGATCGCGCAAGATTTATAAATTATTAAAAGGATAATGTTACTTTTTAAATTGGAGATATAAAGTTAGAACAGCATTTTTATTATGTTTCCAACAAGTACGTATAATTTAAAACAATTTATATTAAATTTTAACAAATTTTTGAATCATATGAACTGTATTATGAAAAATGTACGATCTATAAATTTTATTGGCTAATAAAATTCATACCAATTAATCATTTTTTAATTTATTGTTACATTTTAATATTAACACACAATTTGGGGCTCAATTTTATAATTTAAAACAAAACGGCTATTAATTATTTAAATAACAGTGTTTAATACAACTTTTAATATTGAAAGCGCAATTAAAAATTCAAAAGTACCGACGAAAGCATCAGCGCGGTATCTCGTGTGCAATTTATCACTAAATTGGTATACAACATACGTATGCAAAATCTTTCCTGATGACGAAGATTTTGCACATGTTTCCGTAAATTAAGTAACGCTACTCTTGCAACAAATTGTGCACGAAATATCGCGCGGACGCTTTCAACGATGTTTTTCATTTTTATTTATGTTTATTTATCTAATAATTATTTATCCAATTATGTATCCAATTATTTTTATTACTATTTTGCGTAACAGCATTATATGTGCGACGTGCGATTTACACATTTCTAGGTTAAATTTCTCTAATCGATTCTTGCCACGTTCCGAAATCTCCAAAGTAACGTTGAGCGTTTAATTAGAAAATCACCTTAATCGTTCATTCATTGGGAACGCCGTCATTCGAAATTCTGTCTTATTCCTCCGTCACCCTTCCCACCCCGCGCGATCCTTCCGGAAGGAGACCTCGTGACCGTAGGCGGCAGGCACTCACACGCGTACAGAGAGTTTGAAAGATGGGCGAGGAGAAGAAAAACTACTCGCAGGATCTCGTTTTCCGGGTTACGCGAGGGAGATGGCGGAAGTGAGGAGAGTACGGGAGGGATGAAGGGAGGAAGGGAGCACGTTCTCGCGGGAAAGACAAAGGCGAGAGATCGCGAAGCGTAGAGAAACACATTACCCCACCGACGGCGATCTCCGGCGAGAGAGGTCCAGAGGTAGAGGAGGGATGAGGTGGCGGAGGACCGAGGAGAACTGTGTGGAGGGGAGGGGCGTAAGGGGGTGCGAAGAATTTAGGAAGGAAGGAAGGAGCCTGGATCTCTCTCTCCTCTCTGTTGAAGGTTGCTCGTGGTAGGGGGAGGTCGTACGCCCTTGAACGAAGACGGGGCAACCTGACCCTACGGCGTACGTTCCTCCCGCCGCCACCCGCTTTCGATTCCCTCCCCGACTAGGCGAGAGACCAGACGAGCGGCCGGCGCTCTCGCCGAGAACACCTCGATGACGACGGCGGCAACGACGACGAAGACGACGAGGACGACGACGATGCCTTGATTTTCTGGGTAACGCTTGCGCCTTGGAGAAGCACACTCTCGCCCTTCTATCCGCTCACCGTTTTCCCCTGTCTTCCCTCCGCTTCTAAAGTCGGCAGTCGACTCCGTCCATTCCGTCGGAGGGTGGAAAATGCGCGCCAGGGGTGGCAGGCGCGTCGAGAGGAGCCCCGGCCGCGCTTTTCGGGGGTGGTTTTCGTGCCAGGAGGCTCGTTGCCCCCCTTTCCGCCCGTCCCGCCGACAGTGGGGGCGCGCGCTCGTCCTCCGGAGGGACGATGACGACGACGACGACGACGACGACGACGACGACGACGACGATGGTGGCTCTGGAAGGCTCGGGGAGGCAAGCGGTGGGGTGTACGTGTACACACATCGCGCGCGCAGGGGTGGAAAGCAGGACGGCCGAGTGGGGAGCAGGGTGGACGGCGACCGGGGGCGGGAGGGCGCGGAGAGAGCCCGGGGATCCCCGGGACTATCCGGGGGCAGGGGGCTGGCGGCGGCGGCGGGCACCGGGGGTTGATACCGAGGGGCAGGGCTAGGCGGGCGAAGACGGAGAGGGCGCAGTGGTCCCGCGACCATCAAACCAACAACACCGTCCTGCCGCCGCCGTTCGTTCGGCGAAAACGGCGGCCGACCGACCCCTACTTCCTCCTCTTCTTCTTCTTCTCTTCTCTTCTCTCGCCGCCGCCGACGCCCGCTCTCACAAGCGACGGACGTCGGCGACGTGGCGACGGACGTCGTCGACCTCCTCTCCGTAACGCCGCGCGCTGCGCTCCCGCCGCCGTCGTTATCCCGCGGAATAGGATCCGTCCCGATCGCGGATGGATCCCTTGCGATCCCGGGCCGCTCGCCCGAAGAGCAGTCGTCCTCTTCGTGGAGAGGAGCAACGCGCGGGAGACAAGGAAGAGGAAGCAAAAGTCGCCAGGTAACCGCCAGTCGCGCGACCGATCCCCGATCCCGAAGCTCCTTTTTCCCTATTGTCAAGGGCACAATCCTCGCCGGTCGTACAATCTCGCGCGTTCGCGCTCTTCAACCCCCTCCGCTTGTCCAGTCTAATTAATTAACTCGCCTCCGATCGCCGAGTCGAGCGCCTTAATCACACCATCGATCGCCGCCTTTGCCTCGGTTTACCGATCGCGTTATGTTTTTTTCCTATCGATCGATTCAGTCTCGATTGATTTTTTTATTTGCCTTAATTCCTCTCTCCAGCCCAATCAAAACCTTTGAAAAATTGTTTCACTTCGATTCGCTAATTATTTCTTTTTTCTTTCCTTATTTCTTATTCAGTGCCCTCTTTTTTTTATCAAGTAAACACTTCTTCATCGCTTCACGTAACTTGTTCTTTCGTGAATGGCGAATTCTTTTGCATGTGAATCTCGAGCGCATGAATGGTCGTGATGATAGTAGGATACTTTCTTCCGACCCCCCGTCGAGGCACTTATACCTTATTCAACGATGATAGCACATTAATCAGTGTCGTGATTGATGATTAATCGGAAAACGGGATTGGACTCCTCCGACATTTGGAATTTTATTTACACAATTTTCTATAACGTTCGTTATATTACAACCGGACTTTTTTTTATTTATTTAGATGCACTTTGAAAGTTTTCTTAAACTTGAAATTTTTTCGAGAAACTCGTCGACATTTTTCCGAATTTTGAAATTCGATCGACTTATGACGATTAACATTTTTAGAATCTTTTATCTCATTCGTCTTTCCGCGCAGTCGAACCATTGTTTCAACCTTATTCGCGTTACTACAACCTTATTTGTTTGTTTTACTAATCTTTCTTTCATTGTGTACATTTACACCTTGATGGATATTTCGACGACGGATTAATATAATGCGCAGCCGTACAATTTCGTAACTCGAGATTTCTATCAATCGAACAATCTTCCACTCGTTCCGACCAGACTTTCGACCGCGATATCTACCGGGTGGCTGGCCCGCTATCGTTCCTTATCGCTATGTACTACGTGCACGCACGTGGACGTCATTTTCTTCATCGTTCCCCGATTATTTCCTTGAACTCTTTTAAAATAATTACCCGCGTGGCTTCGTGCCTCTTTAGAGAACGGATTCCAGTCTGTCGCTTATCTTCGAAGAACGTCCTGATCAATTTATCCCGGTTAATTCTTAATTAAACCGGATTGAAGAAAAACCCGACATATGGCCCACGTACGTCGGTAAAGAGCGCACCGCGCGGCATCAAATCGCCATATGTCGTCGGACAAACTGAAACTGTTGCTATCCGTGAAATTAATCTATCTGAGATGAGCGGCTCTCTCACGTGACCGCACCGTTTGTCGCATGAACGACGTTAAAAAAAAATAATAATAGTAAAATTGAAAGAGAACTCTCGGGATGTAGCAACGGTATTAACTCTGGCATCAAGAAGTATATTAATTTAAATAAAATTTATCCTCGAAATAAAAACACGTATATCATAAAATTAGAATTTTCTCCGTCGCTAAGGGTAACAAGTTAACGTTGGTATTTGAGCGTCGTTCGTCTTCTTCCTCGAGTATCCCGCGGGATTCTTCTCTCGCGCGATTTTCGTGACACCCGGTAGGCAAGGTGTTCCCCTATTCCGCGTAAGTACATTATGGTGTGTACTGTTGTTTTATCAGTAGTGCAGGATCGCCATGGCTACGAAGTATGAATAAGCCGTAGCCGGCACGTCGCCGCTGCCTTGTGCCTAATTACCATTTTCGTAATTTTCTGTCACGAAACTGACTCCGCGGCGAGCCGGTGCCCTGAAATCGGTCCCCGATCACGATCGCGCCCTCCCCGGTCGATCCCTCGCGCCCACCCGCGGCCCCTCGAACTTCCGCCCCAAGCTTCTTCGGAATTCGACGAGCAGGTTTGTGCGTCTCTCTTTGTGATCTACAATCTACGGACGGTCCCAATATAAATCAATATCGAACGCATGAATATTCCCGCGTTTGTTTCAAGAGAATAATTATTGACCAACATTTGATGTGATGTCCACTAATTTGCGTAACTTATCGTCACAATTATTTTGAACGTGCTGCATGAATATTTTAAGTAGTTTGTATGTTAAATTAGATTACAAAGTTTTCATTAATTCTAAATTATTTAATCTTATTGAAATCTTTCTTCAAAATTTTATTAAAAATGCAGCAATTTTTTTTTTATATTAATAGCTATTAATTATTACACAAATTAACTGCACTATTAAAATTTTATAAATCAATCGAAGTAAAAGTAAACAAATTTAATAATTCTGCATTTTCATAATTTTATTTACACTTTGCGTTTTGATGAACGATCTGCACCCTTATATTTCTCATTGATTTCCTCACGAGCAATAGGCCAGCTGAAATAATTAATGCACGGAATGTAAGACGAGAAGACGTATTAAAATAAAATTCAATTTCTCGAAGGGACGTTTTCCGTCTCGACGAGTCGTCCGACGTCGCTCTCTTTATT
The DNA here is from genome assembly GCF_016802725.1 of Solenopsis invicta. Lineage (NCBI taxonomy): Eukaryota > Metazoa > Arthropoda > Insecta > Hymenoptera > Formicidae > Solenopsis > Solenopsis invicta. Next base: position 4,333,691 of record NC_052676.1, on the reverse strand, counting down.
TTTGCCCGACGACACTATCGACGACAGCGGCTTAATCGATCCTCCAGGATTCCGTCGTCCTCGCGGAGGCGCGACTAATTGCGCGAGAACAGTTTCGACGGTTGAGCGATGCTCGTCGCGCGGGCAACTTATCGAACTGTCAATATGTGATCAGCTGACGCGCTTGATCGTGTGCTCGCTCGCTCTGTCGCAGGCGGCTCCCTATTTATAACGTTTCGCGCGTCGCGCCGCGTAAGGTTGACGCGACGTTCCCTCCATCTCGTGTCCACCGTGTCGCTGCAACATTTCCCGAGTGCATCTGAAAGGAAACCTTTCCTTTTTTTTTTTTCTAAGCGAGAGAATCGATAGAGAACGAAAGCGTGAATCTGGGCGTGAGATTGTTAATCTCGAGGGAAAAAAATTTTCTTAAATAAAAATTAAGGAGACTCGAATGCGGGAAACACTAGAAGTTATTTTCAGGAAATGGAGGAAAATTTTAACAAATTTATGAGTCTTTGTTTATCTATATTTAAGAACGAATATATTTTTATTTCTTTATTTTCTTATCTTTCTTTATTTACATTTGCACGTATCCCATACAGCGTGACATAACAAAAAACATTGGAAAATATTGCTACAACGTTTCAGCAATATTGCAGCAACATTAATACAATATTATACATATTGCTGCAACATTACGTGTCAATGTTTTTGAAGCGGATGTTTTACCATTGCTGCAATGTTGCTGAAACATTGCAGCAATATTTTGTAATGTTGTACCATGTGGGATAAAGCTCGATTAACTAATTAAAAATAATAAATGCAAAGGGATCACGGAATACATACTGTATATAATAAAAATGTGATGAGAGGCTATGTACGAAGAGATGCTGTTGTTATTTCATTCGCTATTGTTTCTGCGTCACTGACTGAAATAGATGTGTGTATAACAAGAATTCTGCGTCCACAATCCATTACTGTGATTGAAAGACTTTTCTATAACGAGAAAGACTCAATCGTTGCGGACAACCCCCTTCTTCATTCAATTCCACGGTCGCTAACGTACTTTATCTCGCGGTTAGGAAGCTCGAATGTCGCAATTTAACGCAGCGTTGAGCGCCCAAAGCTGCAAGGTGAGAACTGGAAAATAAAGAGTTGGCAGTCGAGCAATTAGATCCGGAATTTAGAGCCGAGGGCCGAAAATCTAGATGCGAAAGAGAGAGAAAAAGAGAGGCGTATTCGTGATGACGACGTGGCGTTAAATGAGTAACTCGGCGATTACGAAGGACATCGTTGCTGACCTAGGCTCACACACGGCCGTCGTGGGCGGCCGCCACCCTCACCCTTCCGCCCCCTCGCCGCCGTGTCTATGTCTTGCCCCAACCCTCCCGCTGTGTCTCCATTAGCGCGAGCGCGCCAAGAGCGTCGGTTTGTTCCAGATACCAGGTAGAGCTATGCGGTTCGCCGGCCTGGTACCGGGGCCTCTACTCTCATGAATGGAAGAGGGTTCGCCAGGATCGATGGTGAGGGCGTGCTGCCTTCCAGGGGAGGATTGGTGTTTAACCGTGACGTTTCCAACCCCACCTGAGCGAGGCTACCGCGGCGTACACGTGCTCAGTTACGTCACGAGGACGAGTCAGGACCTTCGTGCCATTCAGGTCATCATCCGTGAAAAGCAAACTGAAGGATTCGCCGCTTTACCGGGGAACCTGCGTGATCCCGAAGTTGGAAGAACAGACGAGACGGTGTCACGGTAAGAAAAAGAAAGAAAAAAAAAGCGGAATGTGTGTGTAAAGGTGACACGAGCGTTTTTTCGCGTGTAGAATGATGATAATAATAGTCTCGTGATTTATTTATTGATGGTTAATTTATCGATTGGCTACAGTTTTAGTGTCTCGGAATAGAAAAGAAGTTCCATAAATTCCGCTTCTCTGAATTTCGATCGATGAAACCGCGCTTTTGTGATACGGCGAGTACGTCGCACGCACCTTTTTTTAGTTCGCACAGGGATCGAGAAATAAATGAAGGGTTACGAAGCTTAGCGTTCGCCTTAAAAATTACGGAAGAAACAAGAAAATTTGAAGAACTTTCAACGCGCTGATTTATGCATGTACACCGAGGGAAAAAAACTTGACTAAATCTCTCAGCCCGATTAAATTTTTCCAGTTCAACTATTTATGTTTGACTTTAATATGTAAAATACTTCTCAGCTTAAGCAGTTGTATATTTAATTTAATTACATATACTTGAATGAATAAATGCTTAAACTGAGGAATTCAAGTTGAAGAATTTAGTCGAGTTAACAACTCTTTTTTTTTTCGGTGCACGTAAAACAGGAAGTGTTAAATCGTATCTTAATTTTATATTATCTCACATATTTATAAATGGCTATTATTACGTATTTCTTTTATTAATCTTGATAAAATTATTGGAAAGTCGCGTGAAAAAGTTAAAGAGGGAGAGAAAAAACTTGCTCTCGCGGGGAAGGACAGATCGATATATCTCAATCGTGTCGGCGTCGCTCTTACCTCCCCGCGACTTTATAGCGCTTATAATTAGCTTCATACCGCCACGCCCGATTACACACCTTCCTGCCCTTTTGCGTTACTTGTCTTCGGACTCTTCGGTAACTTCGGGAAAGGCTATTACCGATCGGCTTCGTCGAGGACGATTAAATCATCTTGGCCAAATTAAATCGTTACCCACCAGCAATTAAGCACCTTGTTACGTAAATTAATCTCGCATCTCAAATTTCAATTTTTACCCAACTTTCAATTAACTTGCACAGAACGACGACATCCTTTAATTATCGATGTAATTGCGTTGTAAAGTAATTCCGACGCAAAGTCTCAATAATTTTGCATATACGTACAAAAAACACATTTATTTTTGAAAAATGAAGAATAATCCGGCGTTTTGTTCGAAAATGTCGCGCACGTCATCGGACTAGGTGACTTCATACTCGTTATTGGATCACGTAGCCGTTCGTCCCTCTCCTCCGTCCGAGAAATTATTTTTTCCGTCAATAATGGGGCATCGCCCTACACGTCGCGCAGATGTCACGTGTGACGGGGGCATTTAAATATCTTCCTATTAAATTCCTGGCTCCGCTGCACGGGTGCCCCCCTGTGCTCGCGAGGGTTTAAACCCCCTCCCGCCCCTGTCTTTCTCTCTCTTTCTCTCTCTTTCGCGTGGAGGTAACCCTGACCCACAGCTTCGGCCGACGAGGTTCCAGCCCTTTGAGGGAATGCCCCCATTGTGTCGCGGAGACCAAGCACTTTTCCCTCTCCCTCTTCTCCCCCCTGCCCGCGTCTTTCTCTCCACTCGTCCGACGATTCCTTCGCGATGGATATGAATTAGCCTTCATGGGCACAGGGGGAAAGCGGAGTAGAGCAACTGCAGTAACTGCGGACTCACCCTCCGCAAACACGCGCCTTTTAAAACGAGTGGAACCCTCGGAGAAAGTACGACACGACTTTCCGTCCCCCTCATTTTTTCGCGCGTCATCGACAACAGGAAAAAAAAACCTGACGTTCCGTTACGTTTCTGAAAGATTGGCAGCAGAGCTTTCATAAAAGGAGGTCAAAAAATATTTATAAAAAAAAAGAAACTGTTACCATGTGATGTTTTTTTTTTCCAATTTCTCTTTCCCGAAATCTGTTGATTTGCGTTTTGGCATTAGCCTGCGAGTATACACAATGTAAATCAATTTAATTAACCCAATTACTCAACACAAACAGAACAATAAATGGACTATTCGATTAATTGATAAACAAGTCTGAGAGCCCATTTATCGATACTAGACAATAATTAGAGAAGTATTTTTACCAGGAAAAATATGCTTCAGCAATCGAATAAAACTATCAATTTCTTATTCGTTTTCTACGCAGCGTAAATAATAACTGAATGGGGAAGGAACACTACATACATTTCTATTTGGATTATTTAGCGTTTGTTTATAAAGATTAGTTAGAATTAAGCAATCACAAAAAATTAGTAACAATTCAATTAATTTTACATTTTGATTTCTCTGTTTTCGATTCCTCGGCCATGAGATTTTATGTAAATAAATTTAAACACAGTGCGGATGAATGAAATTAAACGGTAATTAATCGGTAATTAATCGGATTATAATTAATCGGATTAAGCATAAAGTTGTGGGAAAACCAATGGGACGGAGATCGCCGGCACGAGGTGTCATCGCGTCGGACAATCGGGTTCGATGACCGGGATGAGAAAAAGCGTCGTTAATGGAACACAGAGTGTCGAAGTGGAAAACCTCGATCCTGTGGAAACTATCAATCAGGATCACCGTCGGACTGTAACGCTAGTTACAGCATCCCATATGCTCGCCGGCGTGAAAAGCGCGTAAGCCCACGGTGGTCGACGACGAGAGGGGGTGGCGGTAAAGGGACGGACGGGAGGGGGAGGAAGGAGGGTGGATTTCTCGATTATGCGAATATCTACGGGCACAATGGGACCCCAATGTCAGCTGCTCCCATCATCCCCTCGTCCATCGAGCGACGTGGTGTCTCGTGCACTTCCACTCTCCTCCCCTCTCCCCCAACCCCCTCCACCCCCCGCGAAATAAGCAATAAGTTACGTTAGCACTGTGACGAACCACTGCTCCCCTCCACGATCCCCCTCGCGCACGGCACCGACCCCCCCTTGACCGAGGGCACGCGCCGGGGTGAACGTCCCCCATAGTGCAGTTTCGGCGTTCATCATGCTCGCTTCGAGTCTGTGCGATGTATCCGGTGTCCCAGAATTAACGCGATCATTAGCAGCGAGATCGGAAGGGTCGCTTCTTTCCTTCTTTTCGCGTGTAGAAGCCAATTCCTTTTCTCTTAGTGATGGTTGCGTGAGCCAATTATGAGCGAGATTTCGTTTCTCTAGTGCCATAATCTTTCTCTGATACGTCGTAGTTTTTCAAAATTTAATATTTAGTGCGCAGTCATGTCGGAAAGAAATTCAAATAAAGAAAAAACGATTGGTGAAGAACGGATTGCAATTGTTTCCGGTGCCGAATATTCATCTCGGCGTTAATTTTACGCGACTGTGTGGATGACTATTTGGAAAAAATATTTCGCTACTGTCCCAGATATGCTTTTATATTTTATTAAATAAGTGCGCAATTAATTGTAAGTGCAAAAAAGAAAAGAAACGTCGATGAGAAATAATAGTTTGCTGTGCTTATCAATGAAATCTGTTTCACATTCCGAAGGTTCTTCTCATAGACAGTGATGCAAAATGCGTAATTTGTCCAACTGTTGTTACCGATCGATCATAATAAATGTAAGATTAAGAAGCCCGTCAGAGACGTGTGCGAAATATTTCCCCCAGGGAAGCTCGAAGATGAGAAAACTGGAAGTATCGTCGAAAGTGACAAAGTGTGTTCTCCGAGATCTGCGAAGGTTGTAACGAGTTTCAGCAAGGCGCACGCTGGTGCCGGACACCCAGCGATACCCCCGGAGGGCAGGATCGGGACCGCGAAAAGAAGCGTGAGTCTGTGCTCCTTGCGTTCACTGCGGGCTTCCATGTGCCAACTTTTCAAAATTCATAAGGCACGCGGTGAATGCCAAGAGCGGACCAAATTCAACGATCTACGATCGAACGTCGGTGGTAGATTCATCTCGAGAATCTCTCTCTCGCGATCGACCGGAATCTTACGTCCGACCGCCGTTGGGTAAGGTCAGTATCAACGGATGACACGGCGACGACACTCCTCCCCGTACTCTCCTCCTCGAATTTGGGGAATGTAAACACTATTGATTTTTGTGCGTCCGCTTCTTCTTTAAGTAACGGCTGCGTCAAACACACTTTTAGACGTACTCTTTACGCTCAAATGTCTTCTCTGGTTTATGGTATTTATAATTGCTGCCTTAAGTATAGCATATTCATATAAGCTTTGCTTTGATTAATAACTATTAATTATCTTTATTAATCGCACTTTGAAATAATCTCGATTATAAGACTTATATTTGATTTTTAGTAAAATGGCCGTTTCGTCACTGTCTTCACTTACTTCCTAAAATCTTATAAAAATGTAAAGTAAATTTAATTAATTAAACTTGATTCTTTAAATTTAAATGTAAATTGCGTAATTATTATTTTTATTACATGTAAAAAGATATTTTGTATGTAACATTCTGTGACACACGTTGATAAGTGATGATGTATTTGTCATAAGTTCGTAATATTTACAATATTTGTATAATGTTCGACATTTTCAATGTAATTTAGAAATTTCCCATTTTTTTTATTTTATTTGTTTACAAATTTATGCATCGAACGCTGACGTCCTGGCTCAGTGATGAGGCAAAAGATCGCTTTGTCGAATATAAAAAAATTAGTTATAGATCGGATTCCTGATCTTTTCTGTCAAGCGCATCAAGCATCCAGATAGAAAGAGAAAGGTGATAGAGTGGTTAACGGTAATGGTGGAAAACAAGCGTTCCCCGACAGACGAGGTCGGGTTTAAAGCCGAAAAGCCCCTAAATGGAAATCGGGGAATTCCCAGGGCGTAGAAGACGAGAACGACTGTCGGTTGTATCGACCGAGACGAAAGGGCGGCGAAGGGAGATGACGGGGCGATGGTGGGGATGCTGCGCGGTTTAAGGGTGGACGCACGTTGCCTGGCAACCTTCCCGCAGCATCCCTCCTGGACCACCGCCGCCGCCACCGCCACCGCCCCTATCCACACCGCCGCCATCGACGACTTCCACGATCATTGTTGTCGTCGTTGTTGCGCGTCCGCCATTATTCAGGATCGATATCTCGCCCCGAGACGTCTCCTTTTCTCGATTCGTCGTGATTTCTGTGTGTACAGGAGCACGCGCGCGCGCTTCTTTTCCAGGAGAATCCTAGAATCCGATAGTTTGCATCAAAATTGGAAACTGGAGTTTGCGTGCAATTGAGAGACTCTATGTCGGTATTTTAGAATTTTTAGATATTCAGCGAGGGAAGGTAAAGTCGAGGATTCGAGGATTCTCTAGAGAGAAGTCAGTATCCGTGAAAAATCCAAGAAATCCTAGACTTCGAGGATTCTTAGATTCCAAGGATCTCAAAAAATTTCATGACCTAAAAAGGAACAGGAAATTTGTTAATTTTTAAGTTGGGAAATTGTGGTTTTGGACATACCAGTATTTCATATCTCCTATTTTATCAGAGTATAAAAATTTAGGCTTTGCAGGTACTAAAAATCTTTCGTTAAAGAATATTTCCTGTAATTTGGAGCATTTCTATTTTAATTAGCTATATGAAAAATACCAAACAGAAAAGCTTTCGTTTCGAAGGCAAATAACGATATGAGCAGGCAGCATTTTTTTGTCTAATTTATTAGCTTATTACAAGAACATCAACATTCTTTTAAATGGCATGTAAATGCAAACTTTTTTATATTAATGCTTAAGGTTAACATATTCTAAGTAGTTGAATTTGTCTTTCATGAGCTGTATTACTAGATTGATAAAAATATGCTATTCCATTTTTTAAAAAATGTTGATGATCTCTAAACGTGTTACGGAAAAATACTGTAAAGTATTATAAATGTATAGGGAAAAAGTTCAATCCAGAATCTAAAAATTTTACGACCTAGAAAAGAATAGAAAATTGTTAATATTAAATTTTTCAAAGTTGTAACTATAAATTTTAGACATGTCAGTATTTCATTTTATTTTATCAGAGACAAAACTTTTAAAGACACTAAATCTTCGGTTATAGAACACCACGTTTATTAATAGCGAAAAGATATATACGTATATAATATTGTAAATATTAGAGCAAAAATGAGAGTGACACTATAAAGATACTTTAATCCTACAAATAATATTAGATATCAAATATTATGTAGAACATTGATGTGTGAAAAATAAAATGTGTATTTATGGAATAATCTATTTGTTGCGTCCTTACTCCTTAGCACAAATCCCTTAGATATTGTTTGTACCATTACAAATTATCAAATCAATCATTATCGAATTATCGTCCAATTTCTAATCAATCACAAATTAATTCAAAAATATATAATTATTTCTTCTTTAACACAGATATGTAGAAATGCAGTAGTCAAAATAAAAGTCAACAAAATAGAAAGCCAATAAAAGTCGATACGAAGATTGTTATGTAAATACAATATCTTATTGTTAATAAATCAAAATTTAAACGTTTTGACCTTAATTTGGATCTTCTTTAATAAAATCGCGATAAAAAAATTATCGTAATAAAAACAGAGAATAGAGTTAACGCAAAAATTGCGGAGAAATTCAAAACCGCCGTGATCAATCAAATGAAGCTTTGTTAAAAAACGACGATGTCGTTAACAGTGATAAAACTGTACAATCAGGAGTTTATAAATGTATCCTGTATGTTGAGTGACAAAGCGGATACATTTCCTGATTGATTTTGGCATGTAAGGTTTTACAGCTTTCCTTAAAGTTTATTGATTATTAATTACGATTATATTTTTGTACCGTTTTATATGACGACCATCGCTTGTTTTAACGACATCAGTTTGATGAAGCTTTACTTGATTGATCTCTTTCTTGAAAAATTTCTCTGCAATTTTTGCGTCAACACTCAATTCTCTGTTTTTATTACTCTAACTTTTTTTATTGCGTTTTTACTGAAAACTTGAATTAAGATCAAAGTATTTGAATTTTTATTTATTGATAATAAAATATTATATTTACACGACGCTCTTGTGTCAACTAAATTATTGGCTTTTTTATTTCGTTGATTTTTGTTTTGAGAGCCTTTATTTATTCTATTGGATTCAAAATAAACTTTCTTTTCTACATCTTTTAATTTGCTGCAGCATTATTTTTATCTTTACAATAATTGCAAAAGCATCAAATTTAACAAAAATTTTCAAATATAAATGTAATATTGAATTGATTAATAGTAAAGGATTTAATTTTGTTAGCTAAAAAACTTCATTTAAAATAATATAATTAATTAAACAACCAATAAGCAAATCGTACGATCCTTTGCCATTGAAAATTAAAGAAAAAAATATTCTCTAGCTCATCCTAATGTAATTATAAAATACATTGTTCAATCCATTAACGTACCCATTTGTCTTAATAAAAAGTTGCGATTTTATCCATTCATATTCCGCCGCTGTTTTTCTTAACAAAGACCTTAAGAAGTTAGCTAAATGGCAGAGAGATTGATTGTCATTTGAAAGCTAATGTAGCGATCTTTTATACTTTCTTTCGCGTTATCTCTTTATGATTCGAAAAAAAAAAAGATACAAGCGCTATCTCCGCGCTGGAAATAAATCTCTCTCTCTCTTTCTCTCTTGCTTTCTATATCTTGTGATATAAATCGCGCTTCATCACTTTTGGAGAGTTCTATTATCGTTTCGGCGGCAGAGAATACTTAACACGTGAAATATACCGGGAACCTTTCACGTACGGAGTTGTAGCTCGCAAACTTTCGGTAATGATAATTATTTTGCCACCTGTTGCCTTATAATCCGCGGCAACCCGAAGGGGTTCACCACAACACCTTGGTAACAATGAGAAACAACAAGAATAGAAAACTGAAGTATTCCTGGCCGGTACTATCGAACGCTTTTCGAGCAGAGAAAGAGATTACCTCGATGATTATTCAAATGTAACTGAAACAGCTGTTGCTCCAAAAATTGGCAACAATCGTGCTCGATCAAAATAGCCCCGCGATTTGCCAAAATTCACCGAAATGTCGGTCTCTCGAAGTAAGAGGGCCGCCATTTCTGGCAGCGTCCCTCCCTCCCGTTTGTGCCACTGGTCCCATCCGTCGCCATCCCATCGCAAATTCCCATCGCTCCATCGACCCTGCGAAGCGTAGGCGCAACAAAGAAATTCAGATGAAGGTCACTTTGCCAATAGGAAGATAGCCTGACGGCGAACGGTGGGCGAAGAGAGGGCACGAGGAGGATTTCATGCACGCGAAACGGCAGGAGGGAGGAAGGGCTCACCGCTCTCGTGAGTTTTCACCCTCCGCCGACCCACCGAGGCTCGTATCGGTTGCCTGACTTCCATTCAAGCGATGTGTTCTTAGGCTGACCGCAACCGATCTCAATCGCGGTGGTCGGCTCCGTTAACGCGATTATTAACCTTTTGCGACCTCTGCTCCCGTCCCAACGCCAGGAGGGCAGATTAGAGTTTGTAAACGTCGCTCGTTAAGATTTTACTTATATTTCTTTATTCGTTATTTGTAAATGGAAACGTGTGCACTAATAAATTATATTGTCGAGAACTTATTTAAGATTACCCTCGTAAAAATTGTTCTCGGAACTTTTTAGAATGTCCGCGTAATGTTATAATTTTCTTAGATTTTTATACGAATTGGAACACACTTTTCAGAAATATTCGGAATCTACATCTTTTCTTAGAATTTTTTGTATGTATCGGGAAGTCTACATCTTTTTTCAGAATTTTTCGTATTTTAATTTATTATATCCTAAGATTCCTAAGATTTTTTGTTTTATAATTTCTGATAAAATGTTATCAAATCTACAAAAAAATTGTTAAAAGTATTTTTTTATTGTAGCTATTATGGGGTAAAAAATATATTTCAGAATTTTCATGTATGGAAAATTCTAAGAGAAGATGTAAGCTTTCTGAGTTCTACTAAAAAGTGTTCCAATTAGTATAAAAATTATGAGAAAAATTTTCACCAGAGTGACTAACGATTCCGAACTTTCCGAATTCACTGGAAAATATCTACCTGTTTTTTTATTGCGTGAACTAAAATTTTTGCGATAATTTATAAATAAACTAGTTTTTCGTACTCGTTAACTTCAAGTAATTTTGTTAAAAAATTGATACTTGTTTATAAAAATTGCGCGGTTTTAATAATTGCAATACTCTTCATTTGTCCTAGTTCCTGCGGTAAACAGAACATGTTTTATTACATATACGCAAAAGTCGATAGCTTTAGTAGTTTCTGAGAACGTTGGTTACTGACTATTTTAAGAAGGTATTCTAGTTTAGAGCGCAAAAAGGTTTGTCTATTTTTGGGAATTTTTTTAAAGAGAATTGCGTATATTTTACTACGTTTACACTACGTTTATACATTTACACTGAAAAAAAATCTAAAAGTAAGCTACTTTTTCGCGCTTTAAACTAGAACACCTCCTTAAATGATCTAATTGTCATATGATCACATTTCAAGTCTCTACAAGGAATATTAAGACGTTTGTTAGTTTTCATTATATTTCTTATTAAATTATCATAATACGATGCATACACATTTGTTTTGCTCATCGCTTTTGTAACTTTACTTGATTTCTCTGTTTTACTCGTGATAAACCATCGTCGGCCTAGTTAAACTTCCTACCGAATTGTTATTAAATTATTTCATATCTATGTAGTAATTTTGCACACTGAAAACTTTGTGCATCTGTTTTCTGTTCTACGATTTTGTAACGAAGTTTATTATTTTTTAATTTACACTTTTTAATGGTCGTTTTTGGCCTGTTATTTACGTGTATGTTTTCGCCATTTTCCATTATATTTATTACTTTTTTATTTTGTGATGCAAACTTCAATTTCAATTATTATTAAAATAATTTATTTAATTGCGATTATTTTCACGATAATTTTTTTAAATTAAAAAATGATAAATTAATGTGTCAAGAAGATGAAAATTTGAATGAAAGTAGGCGGCGCATTAGTTTGCGCGATCCTCGAGCTATATTTTGACAATTATAGATCGCCTGAATGTAAGAATCTAAGTTAATTGAAGTCGTTATTGCGCGCTTTGAAAGAAATGGCTCGCATCCGTGCGCAGTTGACTTAATTGGACTTTGGATCCACGAGATATCGCGAAGAGCGAAAGAAATTCTATGCGGGACGGAGGGCGAGAGAGCGAGACGGATTGAGAGCGAGCGGAGTGCACTTTATGAAATTGCATCGGGTATAATCACATATTTTCTTCATGGCTCGAGTTGGCGGCTTAATTCGAACGATGGTACTTCGCACGAAGAACGCAAGCAAAGGGATGAGAAACTAAAGAAAGAGAAGAAGCACACGGCCATAGAAAATAAACAAGGTGAAAGGGGGAAGAAACGTAGAGGAAAAAAGAAGAGCAATAAATGGAAAGGAACGCGAGTTGGTTGCAGGTAAACGAGAGGTAAATGAATTTGAACAAATTGGAGAGAGAAATATAATTGCAAAATAAACATTATATTTCACTAGATAAATTGGTAGAAATAATTCATCTCTCTCTCTCTCTCTCTCTCTCTCTCTCTCTCTCAGCTATAAATTGTAAGCGGAATAAAATGAGCGTGTATTGAGGGCTCGTCTGTAAAAGTGGAGAACACCTGGCTAAGAAAACTCGCGGACGCTGACAGGAAAGACGCAAAAGTTCCAGATCGCGTTGAGAAGAGGGAGAGGGTGGCAAAGAGAGATATCCGGAGGAGAGAGAAATAATCTTGTGCTTCTTCGCGGGAGGACTTTCGGCCTGATTTGAGAAACACGCGCGACACCATCAAGGAACGCCACGCGCGAGACGTAAAATTATACAATGAGAAATACGTTTCGCGTAATAACCGCGAGAGATACGTAATCGGAGAAAGGGACAGAGAGAAAGAGAAAGAGGGAGAGAGCGATGGAGAGAAAGCGAATGAAGAGAGAAAGAGAGAGAGAGAGAGAAGAGGAAAGCGGGAAAAGGGGATGGTCGCGTGGGACAGGAGGGTAGCGACGGGAGATACGGGGCGAGAGATCAATACGGGGTCGCTAGGCAACGAGCCTCCGGCGATCTCGGTCCGGGTAGACAGGGTGCCGCCAAGCAAGCCGCTGTAGCCACCCCGCCACCCTCTCCGGTGGCGGCTCAACCCTTCTCTCTCCCCAACCGCCCTTCCACCCCACTCCCCCGCCACCGAAAAGCGCCATATTCCACATAATAAATACCGGCAACTGTGCAACACGGCGCGCGGGATAACGCGAGGAGAAGCGCCGGCGAAAATGGTGCCCGACGACGACGCGAAAGGAGATCAACGAGAGTTCGACGAGAATTCCTGGCAAATTTAATTAATGAGTCACCCTTCGAGCGCCTTTCGCGTCCCGTTCGAATTTCGGTTACGGCACTTTCGCCGATATCTTGCTCGGTGTTGCTTAGGATCGAACTGGTCACGCAGCAATATTTGCGCAACGTTATCCCTTCTTTTATGCAAAATTTAAAAATCAATTTGAAATTTAAATATTTCGACACCTAAATAATATTTATAGTTGCGAAAGACAATATTTTAAAATTTATTCCACGTGCTGGTTCCACTGTTTGCTGAGAAAATAACGCCTGTTTGTAGATCATTTGCGTAAAAATCTGCCTCTTCTCGAGCAAAGTTTTCATGGAAATATTGTTCCGTTATGAAAAAAAAAACACTATTTTATAACAAACATGTTACTTCAAGTAAATAGTAATGTGTTATTTAGTGACTTGGAATTTTTATATCTTGTTTCTTTTATCGTCTACGACTTCTATGTCGTATGAAACGCAAAGTATGTTACATAAGTCAACGAAAAATATTACCAAAACAAAAATAATTACGATACAGTATATAAAGGATTGAAACCGAGTAAAACCCAGTATTAAATAAGACTCATTTTTTAATTTACCACTTAAAGAGCCATTTTATGTCTAGAACATATGTTTAAAGGATGATTACAGTTTTTGAAGTACTTTTTTTAAATGTCTTAGAAATTTTTCACAGAAATATTTCGTAAATTATTTCTGAAATATTTTAAATAATTTTAAAATATTTCTGAAATATAAATATGTCTAGGTAATCGCTTGAAGAATTTGTTGATTTGTTTTAGAAATCTTTTAGAAATGCTTTAATTTTTTGAAAAAATGCCGTACACATTAAAGATATCTTGAAATGTTTCTAAAGGTTTCTTGAAATATTTCAAGATGTCTTTATAATGTACAAAACTGAAAACAAAATATTAAACGAAAAAATATTAAGTAATTATATAAAATTATACAGAGGAAACCATATTTTGGCATTCAAAAAAAAAAATTATTTAGATCTAAATTATTGTGTTGAATTGTGTTATAAGACGGACAGTATTTTTCAAACGCATTGTTTTAAAACAATGAGAAGTTTTAAAAAGAGCTGTAAATAAATTTATATATCCATAACAGCTCGGATCATTTGGAATCAATTTATTCGGATCATTAAGAGGGATAATTAAGTAGTCTCCGTAGAAATAATGGTAGGAATTTAATTCGCTGAAGAAAGCCAATTATGACGATGTGCATTTTTCAAGGCGGCCTCATTAAAATATCCAGTCTCTCAAGGATTTTCCATCGAGCGGGAGATCAATCCCGCATTATTCCGACAGCTGGCACAGCATGGCGGTGCCACGTAGGATCCAGTGGTCCGGCGGATGCGACGTCGGCAGCCAAATCGCGATGACGAAATTGGTCGAATGGCCGGTGGTCGACAGCACGCCCTTCCTCTCGCTGGTCTTGTACACCGGACACGTATACGTGTCCTTATCTTGCACTTGGTCCTTCGTCACCGGCATCAGCCAAATCTGTGAAAGCGTAATGCATAGAGAAATTTTCCTCGAAAAGAATTTTTCTGCTGCTTTGAGAGGCTGACATTTAGAGAGTTGAAATTTCGGGTAGCCGAGAGAGAAGCATGTGTTGCATTTTTGGTAAAGTTCCAGAATGTCTCTTACAGAGAACTGCGTCCTTAACAAATTCCTCTTTCACGAAGGAAATTATTTTCCTCTCTATCTTTACGAGAGAGAGAGAGAGAGAGAGAGCATCACTCGAAAAGTATCGAATTCAGCTTAAAGGGATCGAACTTCGCTTTGTGTTTACTTACGTAAGGCACGGTATCGTAAAGGATCTTAGGGAAGGATTCGTCGAGCTTCATCGTGTCCATATTAAAGCGAGCTCCGTCAAGAAACAACCCGTAAATGTACACCCCGTCTACCGGCGGGCTTCCGAAAACGGTATCCTTTAAAGGGAAAAAATCGTAGATCAGTAGATCAATGGGAATGGAGTACTTTCTCGCGTAATTCTGACGGGCGCCGGTCAGGAACGCTTGCGTGAAGTAGAAACCGGAAATCCAGAAAGACGTAGGAGGACCGTCCGTGTACCAATCCTGGAAAAGAAAATTGCCTACTTTTATTGCTGTTAATTGTAATTAATTAAGACACGTTCGAACGGTTAAGATTCGCGTTGTATAAATAAATTTTTGATATTTGTGATTTTGTTGAATCGCCAAAGTACTAATTTCTAATCAATATCTTGTACAAATATCTTGCATAAATACAACTAAAACAGTTAAGACAACTATTAATTATAAAATATAAAAAAAGCCATAACACAGTTTTAAATTTCTAAAGTTATGCTTCGCTTAATTAAAAGTGCCGATGCTTGAGAAATAAATAATATGAAAAGACGTTTAACTTTCTGACGATGAATAAAAAAAAACAATATAATTCATTTTCTCTAAAATTTACCTGGAGGAAATTTAATCTCTTCAGAAAATCGTATACGTAGCTGCCGAGCGGCTTTAGGGAAGGGTAGGAAGCCCTCAGCCACATCTTGGGAATCCTGCCAATGATGATCGACGAATAAACCTCTTCGAGACCCGGATCCATTATCACCAGACCTGCATGGTTATAAGTAAAATTCAGGAGGATCGTAAGGCGCTCGCAAGAATTCGTTTGATCTCTTACCCTTGATCGCCTTCTGGATGTTCACGAGGCTGCTCCGGATGGTCTGCAGGAGTTTGTTGAATCTGCCCATCTCTTGCACCAGCACGGTGTTCATGCTTTGCTCGTACAGCGTGGGGTATCTGTCTAGAGCAGCCACCAGATCATAGTCCTGCGGCAACCTCGACAGGATGTCGGCCGCGACGCCGTAGACGATCTCGTCGGGTGACTTCTCGGCGTCTACTTCCGTCTGACCGGTGTCCTGGCGAAAATCGGAAGATCTTAATGCGGCAGGCTTGAAAACTTTTGACGAAGTTGCTGCGCAACGCGCGATTTTAATTCTGTTCATGGAGCTTGACAACTAAATAGGTTTTGTTTAACTTAGATTGACGAAAGAAGACTCGAGAAAGTTTAATAGTGCTTTTGGAACGTTGTTAATTTAAATAGATACTGCGACGTCTCCGAAGACTTTCGTTATTTTTATATTTTTTTGTCTTGTTACTCGAAACTAATTATTTTTTTAAATATATTACAAATAATAATAATGTTCTTTTGTAAGAAGTAAAAATATAAAACATTTTTTCTTATAACCGAATAATTCTGCTGCTAATTATTTTTATATAAAAATCTTAATGAGAATTCTTGAGGATTCTTGGATTGCAATGATAAATAGGAATACGATCTTTCCTGATTTTCTTCTTTGCTGCTAATCGCGTAAAAATTAAAAGATACCGTTATTTAACTCATTTCAACTTCCAGAGACTTCGTTAAATAAATATTAACTTACTTTGAACTTCTCAATACTTTAGGAAAAGATGAAAAGATAATATAAATTCTCATTATTGCATCGTATTGGAGGAATCGTATCGGGAAATTAAATAAAGATGAGAAATTAATAAATTATACAAGAGCGGATATCGTTCATTTTATTAAAACATTCGAAACTTCAATTCTTATGCAACATTAGCCACACGGAATCATTACGAAAGTTTTATAAGAAGAATATTTTACAGCTGAAAACACAAATGTATTTACTTTTATATTAAATGTATACCAAATTATAAGAATATATTTAAAAACATTTTACTTCGGAATATATCATCAATGTATCACTTTTGTAGAAAAATGGGATATTTTAATTCATGTTGCGTGCAGTAAAAACATTTTATATTTGTGGTAAAACCAGCCATTCTTGTTTTTATGTTGAATTTTAACGTGCGGGAATATTAATTTATCATAATATAACCGTGCTGTTTGAATATTTTGTGTTAAATTAATATTTGATATTTCTTAAAATTAAAGTAACAGTAATTTACGGATAAATGAATAAACAACATGAAAATTATGTAGTTTTGAAATTCTGATTCTAAGATTAATAAATAAAATGCACGTATCAAAATATTGCAAATGTTAATTTTGCTAAAAAAATTTGTTTCCTCAATTTGTTTTGAAATTAATAATAATAATAATTATGCTAAAGTGTTATATTTTTCGTGTTAATTTTTTCGTAGTATTTATAATATTATATATTTCTAATATTGTTACTTGCGTTAAATTAACATAAAAATTTTTCAACTATATATTTCTAAAAGCGTTTGTGTTTTTATCACTGGTGGAAAAAATTCTTCAAAATTTAACACAAACTTAAAAATTGCTACATAAATCTTTTAAAAAATGTTAGAATTGAAACATTTTTATTAATTTGACTAATTAAATATATATTTTTACGAAAAAAGTTAATAAGGTCTAAAAATTTCTATTTTTAACAGAATTTTCTATTTGCAAAAATTTTTTAGCTACAGAAATGTGTTGTAGTTTGACATACTTTCGTGAAATTCATAGAAACCACAGAAATGACGTACTACAAAAATACAAAAATTTAGAAAAATTTAGAAAAGTGTTCTTTTTGCATTTTTATGTACATTTTTGTAACATTTCTTAAATTTGTGCAGAATTTTGTAGAATTCTTTCCGCCGGGGATGCTTCTTATGTCACACTTCACCGTCTTTGCATAATTTATCTCGGGCCGACCGGGACACGTGTAAGTGCGTGATAAATCCTCTTTGCCGAAGAACCACAGAAGCATAACAATCAATCTCGGTCTTCGGCTTTAATACCTGAGTAGTCAGTATGGACGACAGCATTAAGTAGCTCTCCTGCTGGTCCTTAATGATGTCCGCGTTCTCGTGCATGCCGAAGACACTAGGCGCGGTAGTCATCGGCAATTCTCTCACGTAGTCCAGGAATTGGCTGTATTCGCTGACTGGCGGTACGTAATAAAGGCCGCTGGGGTCGAAAAGATATTTCCGATCGGCCACGACCACATCCTCATGATAGAATCGCGACAGGATTGTAGTCAGGGTCCGTCGGTCCCACTCATCGGTCACGCGACCGCCGTAATTACACTCGCCTTGGAAAAACGAAGGATTAAAGGAAGCGATAAGAACAAGAACTTGTTGCTCACTGTGGCTTATCACTGAGCTTGGAATATTTATGTCTATTTATTTTTGCGATAATTTCTCGTTTCTAATTTGTTTCTATATTATCTTTTGTTCAAGTTAATTTTATTGTGTTTTATATCAAATTTTATATTAAAAAAACGTTAAAAATATAAATATATAAAAATATCTTTATTTTTTCATACTTTATTCACCCTTTATTTACACTTTTTATGTATATCGAAAGTACGTCATAGATGCGTTCCTTTGATTAGATTCAATTTTTTTAATGTTAAAAAAATAACAATTTAAGTTTACAAAAAATATATATTAATGTCAATATTTAAAAGAATATTTTAGAATTGTTTTTGTAATTTTAAACACCTTAATAAAATCTGTACAATAAAAAATGTCGAGATTGGTCAAAAGTACATCACAGTTACACACACTTTATATGATTTCTATTTATCTTTTTAATTTATTTATCATATATTTTTAAATATAAGATTATTGTGCACATTCGTTTTCAATCAAGTTTAATTATTGATATTAACTTTCCAGTTTAATTCAGAATCTGAATTACGAATATGTGAACAATGCAATCATCATCTATTTGTAATGTATCAATTTTTAATTATATATTATATATATATTTAATTATCTCTTCTTAATACCTTCATATTTAATTACCGACGTAAAAGTTTTAATTGCACTCGTGATTGCATGAAAAGTGTAAATAAAAGTAAAAGGGAAGTAATGAAATTTAATTCGTATACCGGTCAGGTACTTCAATGCGGTGAACTGAACATCGTCGTATTGGTCGAGCAAGATCTTCAGCTGCAGCACGCTGATACGTAGATCGGTCTCGTTGAATTCATATTGATTGTTCCAGCCGATCGGCCCGAACTTCCGTCGTTCCTGCACTATGGCGTGAAAGAAGCAGAGCGAGAAGAGCAGCTGTTTGAAGGTCAACCGCTGTTTCGACGTGTCGAAGAAGTCGGGATCGCATATCGGGTCCTGCCGCAACATTTAACCGAATCTCTTAGAGTTATTCTCTCATCCTTTCTTTATTGCGTGAGCGAAACGGGAAGTCGCGTCTACCTGGTTGAAAGACCGCAGGATATTCGCGCGCAGCCCTTTGGGAGGCTCGTTCGTCATCTTCACGCCGTTCTGCAGGACACTGACCGGAAAATGTTCGACCGGATAACTCGTCAACCACAGCCGGAAGTCGGGATGCACCGTCTCCTTCGTGAAGCTCTCGCATATCTAAACGTGACGAAATAAAAATAAAACGACAGCCGTCGAACAAAAAAGAGCACGTTAAGGTATTAAAATGTTCATTGCTTATTGCGATGGAAATACAGTTTTGTTAAAATATTACTTGAAATTTTTAAATTGGAAGTAAGAAAACTTATAATAGTCATATTTAAGATTTAAATTTAAATGTGATGGATCTTAAACTTAAAGATTTTTTACAAATATATGAATTAAATTGTGGAATTTTTGATAAATAATTTTTTTTAATAAATATATATATATAATTCTTTGTAGATAAAAATTTTTATAATTTCTATGTGTAAAATTGACTTCAAATTTTAAAATGTTTAAAAGTGCTACAAAAACTTTATTAAAAAATTAAAAGTAAAAACTATTATTATATTAATCTTTAAAAATACTTCAGAATTATAATGTATATTTAATAATTCTTAATTAGGTAATATCAAATCAGAAATACATTTATCTTCTATATTTTTAAAGTTAAAGTGAAATGATGTTAATATTCACACATAATTTTAATTAACTTTCACTCTTAAAACATTTATTAAAGATAATTTTCAATTTTCAATTTTTAATTTTATATTCAAAAGATTTATTAAAAATATTATTTATTACAAATTCCATAATTTAACAACATTTTTAAGTTTAGTTCAGGGTTTATTTAAATTTACATTAAATTTAAATGTAATTTAAATTTAATGTAAATTTGAATAGACCCTAAACTAAACTAAAATTACATCTAAATTTAAATATATAATTATTGCAAAGCTCTTCGTATTTTCAATTTTTTTAATTTTAAGAATGTATTGTCATCGTACTATAATACTTTTTTTTTTAGAAAAAAAAGGATGAAAGAAACAAATTAATCAATTTAATTAACATACATTTACATATTTAACAAAAATCACAGAAAACTTAAAAAAATGCACCATTACAAGTTATCATTCTGACTACTTTAATAGTTTTAGTTGATTTTTTCAGTTGTGTGAAATAGATTCAATTAGTGTGATTTATGTGCGAGAAGTTACTTTTTCCAGAGTGACCATGAAGGTCTTGGCGACGTGACAATTTTGCAACACCACCCAGGTGCCGTTCTTCACGCCCTCGTCGATGAGACCCTCGGCGATGACCCCTTGACCTTGGCCTAGAGACAAGGAGAACAGTCTGCTGGCACCGAAGCCCTGGTCGTCGGCGAATTTCAGCAAGATCGCCATGGGATCCGCGCCAGGTGTCAGAACGAATATCAACGGGATGCAGGAGTGCGAGTCCGCGAAGGATGCCACCAAATCGAAGGGAGGTGGTACGATGTACTGATGCCCTAATTGTTCTGTCGAGAGACGAAAATTCAGAAATATAAAATAACAATAGATAGTTCCAACAATTTCTGTCCAGGAATCTCCAGCTGCACATGGAGTTTCTTTCGCATTTTATATATAATAACGGAGGAAAATAAGAATATATAAAGAGCCAGCGTTATACATAGAGAGATCTACTTCCTATTGTCGCGAAGAATTTAATTTCGCCCTTTTGCTCGAAATGTACGACGCGCCCTAGATTCCCCGCACCGTTCCCTTTATCTGGGTCGTTCTATTCTTAGATTCGGGTGGTTCCCCTTCCTTTTTTTTCACAACTTTTTACCTTTGACGAATAATTGCGCCGCCGACACTATCATGTCGGGACGAATGCAACGGAGCACCAGCATTTTTTCGAAGCTGCTCAATTTGTTCCAAGGAGCAGGAAATAACGCAGTGTGAGGCTCCTTGTGATCGAATATCATCTTCCACTCGTCGATACTTTTCGTGTAGGACTGTCTTATTCCCTGAATAACGAAACACGACCTTGTTCTAATAAATTCCTACAATCGAATTTCTAACAAAGCAATAATACCGATTAAAGAAATTCCGTTAAATTTCACGGAGATATTCGATCGATCCTCGCGAAGAATTTTTATTATTTTTTGATCAAGA
This sequence comes from Solenopsis invicta, assembly GCF_016802725.1. Classification (NCBI taxonomy): domain Eukaryota; kingdom Metazoa; phylum Arthropoda; class Insecta; order Hymenoptera; family Formicidae; genus Solenopsis; species Solenopsis invicta. The sequence continues at coordinate 4,312,367 of NC_052676.1, read as the reverse complement.
AATTTAATACATCTTTCATAGAGGCTGTTTGCTTTCACGTTGGCGTGCTGATCTGTATTATTCAGGAAAGTTTACCGTGAACCCTGGCACGCTGTCCAATCGACAAAGCTCGTCCCAGCACCTCGCCGGCAGCCATTCGACGGGATTGGCGAAGGGATTTTCGAGGCCGACGCCGCCCGTCAGCAGGAACATCCACTGGGCCATCGAGAGCTGGCCCTGCTTGTTCAGCAAGTTCACGGACAGCAGAAGCGAGAAAAGCAGCTTGTCCTTCTCGAAGAGCGAGCGGCATATATTGACGTACAGGGAATAGGTGAAGCACCTGGTGAGATCCTTCAGACGCTGCTTTATGTCCTCCACCGTCGGCGTGTTGTCAATCGTATTCTTAAAGAGATTGACGAACCAGACGAGAGAGTACTGGTACATTGGATCGATATTCGCCAGCATGACTAAGAGAAAGATTAACAAACAACATGTCGCGTCGATAAAAGTCGCACAAAATTATTCTTTAAATTATTATTACACAATTTTAAGTGAACTTAAAAAAATATTTTGTACTTTGATGATTTTAAATATTTTTTTATTTACTTTTAAATGTGCATTATATTTTTATAGATTTTAAATATATAAAAAATTATTTTTAAAGCACAAGTTTTACTTGCAATAACACGGTTAGCTCGGCTTACCCTTCCATGTATTGATTTATAAATATATGTGACAATTTATAAAAAAAATAGCTAAAGTTTTTCTGTAAATAATAGAGACAGGTGCTATTTTTTTATTATTTTTAGATTAATTCTTGCATATTTTGTTCTTATATGTTTTAATAGAATTCTAGGCAACTGGTTTAAATTAAGCGATCTTTTTACGCGCCAGAACAAATATTATTTTTGTTTGCAAGTTCTTGCTCACCAATCGTAAAGAAGAGAACGGTACTGTAGACTGCAATCGGCGTGTATTGCAATCTCGCCGCGTCGATCGACTTCTCGGTAATTTCAGCGGCAGTCTGTTTAGTTTGAATCTCGTTTGCCAGATTTTTCGACGAACTCAGCACAGCAATGGCAGTTTCATCCTCGAGAATGTTCTCCTTGGACGCGGACAGTACCTCCAAGATCTTGTTTTCTATCTCTTTTAACATCCTGCGAAGAAAATATTGCGAAATATCGTTGGAGCAACGACAATTGCTTCTGAATTGTGAATCGACAAAGCTTTATAGAATTAATATTTATTTGCATACAAAATTTATTTCATTGATAGTAAATGTATTTATTAGAGAAATTATTGGCACTTAAATTTATCAATTAAAAATAAAATGTTGATTAATAATTTATAATGCTAAATTTCGTTCGTCGTTCAGTGAAATAAATGTACTTTTCAACGCGTAGAATAATTTCATAAATAAATACAGAATTTATTTATTAATCAATTAAAGACGTGTAAAATATTTTTCAAAACATTCAGAAAATTATGAAAAAATTACAAATTGTTTTATATTGCAATTAAACATACTAGAAAAAATTTAGCGACGATTTTCTATCTGAATAAAAAAAGTTATTTCAATAAGAAGTAGACCGTATGTCTGATATATTCTTAAGTAACCTTACGATGATTTAATTATTATACTAATTAAAACTTTACTTTAAGATAAAAATAAAAAGAAGGAAATTGAGATAGAATAGAAAAAAGTGTTTCTATACTTTTTATTAGCCGCTCCTTGAACTATCAGTTGATTTTTCTCGGCCTCGAGCTCGGGTCTTTCCTTCGCAACGACTATTCCCAGAAGCTGATCGTCCAGACCGACCGGAGTGATCATGAAGTTCAACAGAGTTACTTTTACCACTACTTCTGGCAAATAGTGTGGATTTCGCAATTTCGTGGTGATATAAAATCTATAGAAATCACACACAAAAGTTTCTCTTATCAAAATATATATAATATAAACTTCGTGTACACATAAAATAATAAATAGAAATCAATCAAATAATCGATTGATAAAAACAATTTATATCAAATCTGTTCTTGGTTCGTAGAGTTTCTCAATTTTAAAACTATGACAAAAAAGAGACATTATTAACATTAAATAAAAGATAAATAATAAAACTTATAAATTACACTTATATTCAGCGTACCAAGAATAGAATAAAAAATTCAAGCGGGTCGATGGACTTACCGAAATTTATCAGAATACTCGATAATGCTGTCGCCGATCTTGATGCACAGCGCGCCGCCGGACCTGAAGGTCTGCTTCATCAGCAACGGTTCTAGGGCCGCGTCCAGTTCCTCGCCGATGTTCTCCAGCAGTACCGGCTGTCCGAACTGCACGGCGTTCTCCAGAATCCTCATGTAATCCGACTGCGTTAGTCTGACGACATTCAGATTTGACGTCTTCTCCATATTTTTCACCCATTTGTTCGCCTGGCCCTGCGGATCGATCATGAGTGGCCAGCGCCGCGAGTTCGTGATGATTATGGCGTTGTCGATGGAAAACAAGTCGCTCGGTAGGCCGAATATGTTCCAGGTGCGGATGAGCACCGGGTCGCCCAGCACCTGGGTGAGCTGAAAGTCCTGAGTGCAGACGATCTTCAAGCTGGTGCAAAATTTCACCCAGTTCTCCACCTGCTGGTGTCGATACTGCATCGTGAAGACGCCAAGATAGGCCACCACGCCGGAACCGATTAAAATGTCTCCCGTTAATCTGTGGTAGCTTTCCCCGAGCAATCTGTCAGAAATCACAAAGTTTCAATTATTTCATATATTTACGATTGCAAACTATTGATAAAAATAAAACAAAAATTGTGAAAATAAGAGACAATAAAAATTTAAATTTAAAATAAAATAATGGCCTTATAAAGTTGCTTAAAATAAAATGTTATACTTATTCAAAGTTTAAAATTTAAAGAAATAAGTTTTGGATTAATATTGTAGAATAATAATTTGACTGAACTGATGACTTTCAATTCTTGAAGTTAAAGAAAAGAGCGAGGTGCGGTATTAAAACATATAAAAGAGGTTACACATCGAATTGTTTTATAGTTTCGATTCTTCCAGAAAAATGGGACAAAAGTTCAAAAGTAATAATAAAATATAATATTACTTGGCGGTCTCGGACCATCTGGTGTACTCGCCACCGAGGCCCCCGATCAGTTCCTCGGCTCTCCTCAGCTTCTCCTCGCACTCCTTCACCTCATCGGTCATCGCCTGATACTCAACCCTTCGTTGCGCCAACAGAGTCTCCAATCTGGCCAATCTTTCTCGCACCTCCTGCAGCTGGTTTCTCTTTAGCGTCAGCTGCTCCATCGCCGCGGAGTAGTTGGCCTCGGCCTTCGCCAGGGCTTGCTTCTTCGGCGCCACCACCTTAGCGACCTTGTCGTATTCCGACAACGCGAACACCCAGCGGCACAAACCCTCGCAGGCGGTAGACACCTGCCTGATGTGTTCCGGATCGAAGTTTGGATTCGTCAGGATCGTCGTGCGGATCTTGGTCATGATGCGCTCGGGGATGTTGTCCTTGTCGTAGTTCAGCAGCGATTCCAGAAAATGTATGTCGCCCAGAATGCGAAGCGACGGCTTCCAGTAGTCGTCCATCGGACCCTCCGGACCCTGCATCTTCTCTGGTTTCACGTCCTGCACGATTTTCAAAGAGATTCTTAAGCAAACAAAAACATATATTTATGGCCAAAAAGAATACGGATAGTGATATTCAGAATTTACGAATTGTGTTCTTAAAACAGAGACTGAAAAAGTTTAATACTGTAAGATAAAATAAAGTAAAAATAAAATATAATATTTCTGTAAAAAAAAGGGGAACTTTTTGTGACATCATCGAAATAGATGTGGAATGAACGGAGCTAGTGTAAATTCCGCGAACGGAATTAGGGAATTACTGTTATTTTGGCGACCTGTGATGAAGTTTAGGAAATCCATTTCCATCGTTTTTCGAATCACATCACTTACAGACTTATCAAAATTTCTTATTTAAAAAAATAACAATGAACAAACTATATAAAAATTTTATGTGTACTTTATTATAATATTTTTTCTGCAATTCTGCTACAAAATGTCTTGAGAAATTGTTATAATATTACAATTTTTCTGACGAACTTAAATAATAAAAATTCTGTGCCTAACACCTCGAGTAATAAAGTATCATGGTAATACTACAGATATAAAAAAAAATTCTCAAATAATTCCATAGAAACACAAGTCCAGCGATTGAGTTGGTTTGTAGGCCATTTGTAGGTAATACAATTTAGAAGCCAAGGCTACTATATTTCGGCAACCTTCCATTGTATAACCTTCCGTCATAATATTTCGCATTATAAATTTACACGTTACAATATCAGCTCGTGTGCTTTATTATACATTGATGATACATTCAATTAGATGCTATGTATGTATCTCACACATATATTAATATTTATGTGTCATTACTCATGCAAGTTAACTGAATGCAAGGATAGCTAAATATCATTTGACGTCAATGAATTTTCTATTTCTATCAACAGGCGAGATATACATGCATATCATTTACACAGTATCGTTATGTTGTGTAATTATTTAGCGAACCTTCAATATGCAAATCGCTTCCATGACCAGTCGCACACCGGCCGGTGGACGTTTCATGGACTTCACTATCTGAATGTCCTGCGGAGTCAGGGTATTCAGAGCGGCATTCGCCGCATCCAGTATCGGCATCACCTCCTGAAGGTCTGCGTCGCACTCGGCGCGGATCTCTTTAGCTTCCGCGGCTACAATCTGATAATACGCGTGCGAATTATAATTGTCATAAAATCCTTTAAGTTTAATTAAGATAATTATCTTTTTCGACATAAGTTAATTACAAAAATATTTTAATATACATATTAAAAGAACTAATTTGGGAACGATTGATTAAAAGATTAAGAAAACGTGAAATGGAAATAGTTTTCAACAGACATAAAAAATTTTTATATTCACATGTAAATAATATTGAACTGTTTAAATAATACTAGATCTACTCAAAAAATTTAAGACACAAGGATTAATCATCTTTTTACGCGATAAAATCCCAAATCCAATATTATAAATTAAATAATAATGTGATAAATAAAACAAAATAAATAAAAATAAAATAATCATCGATAATATCGGTGAAAAAGGCAACGCAGATGATAAGACATATTGCAATCATGAGATCTGTTCTCACCATAGCGGCTTCCTCGTCCTTCTTGACGATCTGCTCGATCTCGCTCGCTTCCTCGCTCTGCCGCTGCACATCCAGGAACATGCCCTCCACGTCCTTCGCCGCCACCAACAACTTGGGCTGAAGAGCTACCAAGACTTGTTGCATCCTGCTGACCTCTTTACGCGTGCTGTCCAGCCTGCCGAGGCCAGCCTCATACCTCTTCTTGCCTTGTAATACCTCCTTCTGTTTCCGATCTAGTAGATTCTTGAACGTATTGATGAGTTCCAGGTAGGACGTTGGCGTGACGTAGTTATGGCGATTCAGCCGTCTCAGGAAATCCTTCGTCAGCTCCTGCGTAGACGTGTGGAAGTATTGACACATCGTGATGCAGGAGTGACGTTCGCCAATCGGTATATCGATCTCGCTCAGGAACTGCGAGGCGACCGCCAGCAGGGCGTCTTCCGGCCAGGGTTGCAGCCAGTCGATGGTGCAGCAATTAACCAGGGCGGGAAATTTGCGAATCCGAGTGCGGAAGTTGTCGCCGATCGGCGACATCGTCACCACCACGTGCAAATGCTCGCGTACCGTCTGGACGAAGAAGTTGAAGAGCGCCACTGGGCTGCCGTCCGTCTGCACGGACCTGAACGTGAATTAAAAATGTGTATCAGCCATTTTACTAATTATAATTTTAGCTAACTATTTAATCTTTTCAGGTCTAAATTTTTTTTTTTAGAAGTGGGCCACTTGCCTTCCAGTTATTTTTGTAGGTTTAGGAGAATGATATATGATGAAGTCAAAACATAAAACTTCAAAATAACGAATCTAATCAGGCGAATTCAAGAAATATTATTAAATTATAATAAAGTTGTTTATTAGAAGCGTAATTGGACGTATTTTGTCATTTATTTAACGTAAATGTTAAGAAATTATTTATTATAGGCGTTTCTTCTCGCATCTGTAAATATCAATCATGCAATAACATTCCTCTATCAATAGTTATTTTTCCAATCATTGAAACAAAAAGCTTGATAATTAAGCGCTTGTGCATAATAAAAATAATATCAGAAATTTATGCTCAGTTATCCATGAACTTTGCGAATTTATTACGTAAATATTTTTTTCGTATTTTATGAAATTAAATTTTATCATAATATTTTAGTTTAAACAATTTCTTTTAAAACGAATTGAACTAAATGGCTCAATATTTACAAAAAAATATAATTTGTTAAAAGCACCAATACGTACATATTATTAGACCTGAAGAAGTTAATTAAACCTGATCACTTTGATTTTTCTGTCGAAAGACAATTTTAGCTCTTTTTTCCACGTGGCTGATATATTCTTTTTAACTTGATAATCCTTTGATTTCTCACATAGATTTAAAACTCGATATATAAATATTGTATCTGTTTTAAGCTTTAATCTTGATATTCCGATAGTTCATTGATCAATTTTATCAAATCTTTAATTAATAGAGTTTCAAAATATAAGAATTCGTTTGCATGATATAAAAGTTTCTCTTGATAATGCGTTTGTCAATAAGTTTAAATAGAAGTAAATAAATGGACTTGTCAATAAATTTACACAAGTAAGCAAACAGGTTTACTTATTGATATAGATGTTTAAATAAATAAATCAATAAGCAAACATTTATCAATGGGTTAAATTCAGCGATATAAATATTGCACGCAGCAAATATTCGAGAAATCGACGTGAAAAATAATTGCATAAGCCGGGATTAAAAGATTACGTTCTGTATGTTTCATACATATTATTCAAAAACATTTTCTCTACTTCATCATTTCACGTGGACAGGCGGCAGCGTAATTATTAATTATTCAAACAATGCCGTTCTTATTATACAGCTTGAATAAATATGTGAATTGCTTCACGAAAAACGCATTAATATTATCGCTTCGATTAATCAAAAATTTAATTAGCCGAGATTTCAATGGAATAATATTCTATTCATATGAGATAAACCTGTCTCTCTGCCGATCGATGATTCGCATTTTCTCACAGATCTCGGACTTTTCGTCCGCCGCGAAGAGATTGGGCACCTCGCCGGAGTTGAGGAGATTGCTGATGTCCTCCAGGAAGCCCTCCTCCTTGATCTGCGTGTCCATGAAGAGGAAGACCGTGTGCAGGTCACTCGCGGCGCTCTTCCGCAGAATGTTCTTCAAATCCTCGTGCCACTCGTGCATACCGTACAGCTGGGATATCTGCACCTGGAAGAGCTCGTAGTCGGATATATGAGAGGCCAACTTCGTCAGAGATTGCCGACCTGAACCGCCCATGCCAACCAGAAGAGCGTGGCTGCGAGGCTGCATCATCACCCGGCAGATCTTTGAGAGATGTTCTATCGCGAATCTGCGTGCCAGATTAATTAATTTATTAAATTCAGGATAAGTTAACAATTTTTTTAACTGAATTAAATTAAAGTTAATGGCTTCTATAAATTAATTCAATTACGTTAAAAATGGTAAGAACATAAAATAACTCGATTAAAAGTTACATTAAGATTAAATTAATTTAAGTTAAATTAGAAGTTAATTTTGAAAATTATTATATTTATAATATTTATATTAAAATATCCTAATGTTTAAACAATTGTCTTATTTTAAATAACAAAACAATTACAAAACAATTAGATTATCGTGTAAATTTAATATTTTATTTATAAATCAAGTTTATGCGGAATAACAAAGATTTTTTTAATATGTAGGAATGTTTTTAATTACAATTTTTTTCTCTTACATAGAAATATTTTTAATTTTAGAAAAAAATTAACTTATTAAAAATTAACTGATTAAGTTAAAAATAGAAAGTTAAAAGTTAAAATTAACTTTTTAACTATTATTTAACTTTTAATTTTTTATTTAATTACTACCAGGTAATCCAGATTAAATTAATTGTCCAACTTTCCAATTAACAAAGTTTACTTTGACATTTTCAACACTCAAACCGTAATAAGAAAAAGAATGAAATAAATTTGTAATTTAAGAAATTATACTCCATGATTCACAATTCTAGAAAAAGTTAATGATACATTTTAATAACCATTTTCTTAAATGTTCTCAACCGTGATCAATGTAATCTTCAAGTACATTGATATTTTCTTTTAATTAGAAAAAAAAATTCTTCTTAGTTTTATATAAATTTTTATAACTCTAATTCAACGTGGCTTCTTTCGATATTGATTGAAAACGTACCTGAAAAGCACCAGGTCCATAGGCGTCTTCGAGATATCATTGTACTCCGCGAGATACTCGTCCACCGCTTCGGCGAGCTCGTCCCAATTTTGAACCTCCATGTACAATTTCTGTTCGGCGATCGGATCGTGGAAGTCGCAGTAGACGAGGTTTCGCAGATGCACCTCCGTTATTTCTGCGCCAGGCTTATCTTGCAGATCTTGAAAAATGTTGTCCATGTCGTCGTTCATGTGCTCTTTTATTGTCTTCCGGATTTGATCCACCAGCCACCTGCTGTCAGCCTCGTCGACCAATCGGTCCCCGTAGACTCGAAGCACCTCGTGGACCCACAAACGCTTCATGCTTATCTAAAAAATTTGTTCGAACAAAGTTTTTATTTCTCTCACAAAGTAAAAATAACGTAAGAAGGTCTGACATATATTTAACAAAAAAAAAAAAAAATTTGTTTGAAATTTTTTCAAGAAAGAAGCGAAGGTTTAAATCTTACAGCCGTTTGCTTTCTTCTCGAAATAAAAAACGAGTTATGAAATTGACTTCACACTTTACAGTCTCGATTTAATTCTCCGTCTGCAATCATATTTTTACTCCCTTCGCTTGCAGTTTGGATCCTTTTTGTCCACCCCAAGCTTCTTTTTAACTATTTTAGGCTTTCAAAAAAATCTGCAAAAGTTTAGGGTTACTTTTCAACATCTTTATTATACTACCAAATAGTTTTCCAACTCAAACATTAAATCGGAACTGGACTCCGCCCTTCCTTTATTTAGGAGAAAATTTGAGAGTGAAATTTCGCTTGTGCCGAAAAAGACAGACTGCAGACGGAGGGAGACTAATAATCGATACCGCCCCGTACCAGATCGCTGATGGCCTCGGGGGTGGAGAGCAGCACGCCCTGAATGACCCGCGAGAAATCGCGTAGGTTGAACAGATAATGCGACTTCGCGGGAGTTGGCAGCAGGTTCCGCCTGGTCTCCTTGTACACGTCCAGAGTGGCGTGGACCACTTGATCGATGCACGGCTCGAAGAACTCCGGGAAGCCGCGGGTGGCGAAGTGCCAGGCGGTGATCCTGCCAAATATGGTGACCAGAACGTCGTCGTCGAACTCGGAGATCGCCAGGGTAACGAAGTGCCGCTTGAACCTCGGCGTGACGTCACGTCCGGCCGCAGGCGGACCCATCGCGCACATTAACTGGACGTCTACAAGCTTGATCGGCACCACTTCCTTGCGGTCGTACCAGGTCCAGTGATCAAGCCACTGGCGCAGAAGTTCAATGGGGGGTTGCGCGCCGTATTCTTCTTTCTGCGGCATCGACACGTCGTCCACGAAGATCACACAGTGCTGACCGGGTGGTGCACCATACAGACCTTGTCAGAAATAATTAGCATTTTAAAAGGAAATTTAATTATTGCGAAATTCGAATATTATAAAAATTATCATCTAGTAGAAGATACTTTTTATATAGTTTGTATTTATATCTCCAAAGTTTTATTTTTGTAGCTTCCGTTTAAGAAATACCATTCGAAGATAAAGTGATGTTGGTGTTGGCAATTTTCTTCTACTAAAATTTCAAAATTGTCTCTTAAAAAGAAAATAACACTAATAATAATAACAGTAATAAGAAAACACAAATGCACTTCTCGACAAAATTAGAAATCGTAACTTGATGAAAATTGTGGAGCCATTTTCAGAACGGTATTTTGCCTAAAGCCCTCTCCCGAATCTTATCAAATTTTTTGGCAATGCCCTCAATCGCATTTCTAAGTCGATCTCAGCGTGTGAACTCGACGAAGAAAACTTTAACGTCGAGATCACGCACGAGGAGAGCTGAAAAAAATTGTTTTCAACTTTGCTCGAAAGCTTCTGAAAGCTTAAAGTCTCTTACTTGAGATACCCTTGAGCAAAGTTGAAAACAACTTTCTTTTTTGCAAAAAAAACTTAACGAGATTTTAATCTGATACTTTAAAATGCTTTTTAGAAAATGACTTTATGGCCATCTTCCGCAAAGTTATAACAATTTAAAACGGTCTGAAATTAGGTCTTTTAATTTTGCTAGAGAATGTAATCTTAGTATCTTTTGACGCTAATTTTATTTTACATATATATGCGTGTATAATGAAAAAAAATTTTGTTATCTGCCTTTGAATAATTTTATCTCTTAATAATATTAAAAATATCAAGAGCAATAAAATTCTAATTGATACAATCTTTAATAACGTTTTTTTTTATCTCTCACACGTTTTTACTCGAGCAAATTTGACAGTAAAAACAATGCAATAGTAACTTCAGTAAAATAATGAAACCTTTCTTTCTTCGATCCAGTTTACTCATGATGATATCCTGCGTTTGATTTGCAGTAGTTTGCGCCGAAAATATCACAAAGAGCGGCTTGAAGATTGCGCGGCTAATCTTTTTCAGTAAAAATTCCATAATGTAGACGGACTTTCCGGTGCCAGTCGGTCCGACCAGAAGAACCGGCTTGTGATGTCGCACGAGATACCAGAAGAGGTGGAAATATCGAACGGTCTCCACCGTGGAGACGATGATCTGGTTTACTGGCATATCCTTGGGGATCGCTGGAACATCCTTCAGATCCTCCAGCCAGGGTTTCCACATGCCCTTGCCTTCCTTTATATATTTATAATCGAAGACCGAACCGGTAGTTGGTAGAGGGACAATGTATGGCTTCTTTGGATCGCCGATTTCCGACGATATGCCAAAGCGTTGGCGCACGTCCTCCGGAAATTCACATTCTGTCAACGCCCTGAAGAGCATGCTGAACCAGTCGCGGTAGGTGACCATCAGCGTGACACCCATCGCCCAGATGCACGAAAAAAAGAAGCAGCCCTACGCATAAAAAAACATCTCTCTCTCTCTCTCTCTCTCTCTCTTAGAAGATATTTTTTCGCTAAAATGATTACACGTTTTATGAAAATGATTAAAGTGTCAATTGATCCAGTTTTCCATGGATCCATAATTAACAAATACGAAATTAATAAATGCTTATTATTAATTTAACATAACTAATTATAATTTAATTAATTCTATAATTAATTTTGTAACAAAAGTGGAGTTTATAATTGGCGTAGAATTAGAATTAATAAGCAGTAAATCAAGATTAAACAATATCCGCTTTCCTTTTCGCGTTTAAATCATTATGAATACAAATAAGTAAATGGCATTTCTTCAAAAAACCCATTTTTAATCAAAAATTGTCCTGCCAGTTTAAAAATAAAAATTGAAGTAACTGTATAAATTATGATTAATTATATTCATTATTCTCATTCTTTCTCTCTTTTCTCTCTCTCTCTCTCTCTCTCTCTCTTGAATATTATTATAAATAAAATGAATGAAAAATAGCAAGTATATCATATTTCTTGAAAAATATAGTTTGCTATTTTTTAAATATGTTATTCATAATAATGATTTTTAATCATTTTTATTCAAATTCGTTTTGCCAATTTTGAATATACATTAAATGTATAAATTAAATGTAATTATACTCGTTATTTTTGTATTTTTATTTAGAACTTTTTCTGTTAATTTTAAATTAGCAGAATTGATGTAATCGTATAAATTAAATGTAACTGTATCCGTTATTTCTTTCTTGTTTAAATTATTGATGAAATTATTGATGAAACAAATAAAAAGTATAAAATTGCATTTGTCTCGAGAAATGCGTTTAAACTGGAAATTTTCTTGTGCCAATTAAAAGTTGAACAAAATTGAAGTAACTGTACATTTGAAAAGATACTCGATAGCTTCGCAATTTATGTAATATAATTCAGACTTACTTCCACTTGCGCTGTCATGTTCAACTCGGAGAGCGCGCTCACGTACTTCTCATCGCGAAAATCATCAAGGAAGCAGTCGTACAGGTACATAACCGAGCGCGTTAGATTAGCATCCGGCATCGTTATCATTTCCTGCGGGACGTAGGAACCGTGAGAACTCCGTAATTTCCGACGGAAACGAGAAAAGTTTCTCCGAGATGCGCAATACGAAGTTTATTTCTTTATTCTTCCCCTAACAATAGATATTTCACAGTTCTACGTGTAAATCCAGAAAGAGGCGATTGCGCTTTGGCAAGAGTCTGAATGTTTTAAATTTCAAGGGGGAGGGAGAGTGCGGTTTTAATGACCTTTACGCCGCAACGGCGAATCAGATGCAGCAGAGGCGGACAAAAGCGCAGGTACATGTCCTTCAAATGGCTCTTAATATCCCCTGTGAAACTGGGCGGTAATGTATTCAGCCATGAGATCAAAAGTGGCGTCCATCCCAGACTCACCGGCTCCATGTAGATCATACCGCACCGCGAAACCGTGGCAGGCGACGCAACCTGATAAGAAAGGTGTTCTAATTAAATGTTTGAACGTGCGGTTATTATGTACAGATTTGTATCTCGTTACTGAAGAATATCACGAGATCTTGTAATTAGAAAAATTCAACGTAATATATTATAGTATTATAAATTTTCAGAAATATTAACTAATAAAAGAAATAACGTTTAAAGATTACATTGTGATTAGATTTTTTTATTTTTTAAAATGTAATTTAAATTTTAATATTAAATATTAATGTTGATATTAAAAATTTTAATACTAATTTCTTAGATTTAAATATTTATTCTTTTTAATAAAATTCTGAATATCTATTTTTAAATTTAAAGCTTCAAATTTTGAATATCAAACCTCAAATTTTTTATTTCTGTCTCAACAAATATTTTACGTAAACTTAAGGTAAAGTATTTTAAAAATAATTAAATTTTAATCGATGAAATTCAGCCTTTTGTTTTTTAAAGCATTTTTTGTGCATTAATAAAAAGTTCCATAGACAGTTACGCGAAGGGATTTTGATAAAGTATTGAATCGCGGATTACCTCCAAATCCATGGGTTCAAAAATCAGATTTGTCGTAGGTGCGAGTTGAATGATTTCCCCGGAGGTGAGGCAGAGCTTCTTATTGTCGTCCAGCACGGTGTTCATATTCTCAATCCAAATTGCATCTACCGGCCCGTCAAAGACTAGCCACTTCCTGTTCAGGTTGACGGAAGTGGCGAAGGCTCGATAGGACACCGCCAGGACTCCGTCACTCCACTCGTGCGACGCGGGATCAAACTGACCGTACAATTGGCCCATCGTTATAGCTTTGGGATTGATGACGGTGATCTCCACGCGATGCTCGTCCATCAACCCTCGGTCCTCCAGGAGGCCGAGGCAGTCCGCCAGCATCCTGTAGGCCGATGTCTTGCCGCCGAACGGTAATCCAACGATCATGAAGCCGTGGCGTACGATCATCATCTCGTAGATCTGTTGGATCTTCTCCAGGAAGTGGTCCGTGCATTGAAGATTCGCCGCGGCGCACGCGTCCCGCGTGCACGCGTTGATGTGCGTGTAATCCGGCGACGGCAACACGACGCCGGGAAACAGATCAGAAGCTATTCCTGGCAGTTAAAGAAATCCATTGGCTATTAACAAAACCAAAGTAATCAAATAATTGCAACTCTTTTTATCTAATGTATAATATGTAACAATACATTTTTTGAGATTTTCTGTCATTATTGCAATATGTAAACAATAAATTAATCAATTTATTTTCTCCCTTTATTCCTTTAAAATATGTATAGAGTATATATTTAAAGAATAAAAATAAATGTATGTTAATTATTGGTAATACGAATATTTGAAATAAATTTTGTTTTTAATTAAATTTAAATGAAAAAAGAATATTTCTTGAAAAATTTTACAAAAAAATAAATATTTTTATAATATATTAGTATATATTCGTTCAGACATTCCTGGGGATGTCCAAATGAATATTTTTACAAAAAAAATTAATAATTTCTACAAATTTTTATTTTTGAAGAATTTTATCATTATTCATAGAAATTTTTTTGCCAGAGTAAGCTTTTTTTTTAAATTTTTTTTATACAAATAAATTTTTAACTTAGATAAAAAGTTAATAAATTAAAATTCATGTGTTTCAAAAATAACTAGCTAAAGTTAAAAATTAAAATTAACAAAGTTAAATTAAAAGTTAAATAATAAAGTTAATAAATTTTAATTCAACTTACAATTAGTTAATTTTAAATAATTTAATTTTTAACTTTAACACGGTAGTAAACGCGCAGCTAAAGAAACTCCGCATTAACCGAGACGCACTGCACGCCGTCGGTTAAAGTCCCCCCGCGCAAGGTCAACGTCCTTGAAAATAGACTCCACGCCGCGCGCTGTCTCGGCCTCCCCACTCCGCCGACCGCGCGGTCATTTGCCTTACGCGAGGCCCCCGAGGCGCACGTGCTCGCTGTCTGGGCCCCTCCCCACTCTTCTCGTAAACAGATGCACGTGCGCTTCGGCCGGCAGGTTGTTGACCGAGCGACCGAGGAGAGTGGGGAGTGGGGAGGCAGGCCAGATGGCACGCGGCGTACTGCCTTATGGGACCGTGCGTAGTCAATAACCCGAGTGGGCATTAACAGATACGGCGGGTACAAACGAAACGCAACGCTAGTAATTTTTACTTCTGCATTATTTTTACTTGTAATAACCAAACTTATTTTCGAACAAACTAACTTTTTGGACTTATTTAGAATTTGTAGAATATCTTTGATTATAATAAGATTTCAATAATATGTGCATTTTGTTTTCTATATGATACATTACATGTTTCAGTAAAATATTACTCAAAGCGTTAAACAACTGGAAAAATAATTTCGTCTCCAAATAAAAAAAAAAAACAAAAGAAGAAAAAGTCTACCTTCGAAGAGTGGCAAATCGTGGACTAGAAACTTCGGCAGATTAACGTCAAGAATACTTCTCAGCATCAAGATGTCCTCGGACTCGTCGGGGTAGCGAAGCTTCAGGTTACCGGCGGCGATCAGCACAGATTTAACGGCCCTCATACCATAATCATAATGATGCTGACTGCTGAGCTGCTCCGAACAGAGTTTATAAGCGGTGACGATCTTCACGGCTAGCGGTCTTCCGTTGTAGAAGCCGTAAGAGTACAGAGTATTCTCCGCGATGAGAGCGTAATCGGGCACCATCATCGCCACCGGGCGAAAGAGGGCCTTGAGATTGTCCGGCAGCTCGGTTCTGCCGGCGTAGCCCGGGTTCATGGTGATGAATATAGCGCAGGTGGGATCGAGGTAGATCTCCGTGCCCTCAAAGACCATCTTCTCGGTGCCGGCGTTGATCGCGCATTGGATCGTCAGAATCTGCTGCGCGACGACCGACAGGACCTCCAGGTCGATCCGATTGAACTCGTCGAAGCAGGACCAGGCGCCGCACGAGGCGAGACCCTTGAAGAACTTGCCCAGCGCGATGTAGTTGAGGCCCTCGGAGCAATTGAAGACAACGCACTGTTTGGCGACCGCCTTCGCCAGGTCCTTCGTGGTCTCCGTTTTCCCGGTACCGGCCGGTCCTTCAGGCGCGCCGCCCAGATGAAGGCTCAGGGCGCCGAAAAGAGTGCGGTAGCATCGATCCGTCAAGGGGGTGATTACTAAGCGAGACGTGTTGCCAAGGTACTC
Source organism: Solenopsis invicta (assembly GCF_016802725.1). Classification (NCBI taxonomy): domain Eukaryota; kingdom Metazoa; phylum Arthropoda; class Insecta; order Hymenoptera; family Formicidae; genus Solenopsis; species Solenopsis invicta. The sequence continues at coordinate 4,296,475 of NC_052676.1, read as the reverse complement.
GCAGCCGTAGCGAATGTACGAGTTGATCATGTACGCCCACATGTTGTCCTCCTGCTCGGACAAAACGCAATGGCAATGACAAAATACAGAAAAAAGTACAGAAGTAAAAAAGCGTAAGAATGAAAATAAAATAATCATAACAAATTAGCTTGGCAAGTTATTAACATGAGTTGTATAAATAAAATTGTACAGTTACGCACGTTAGAGGTTCAACAAATTCGATTGATTAATTTAATAAATAAAATACAACGTATTAAATTAATTTAATAAATAATGAATTTAAAAGCAAAAATTAATACTGGGATTATATTACGATTTTTCTTCAAATTTATAAGTAAAAGTAAAAACTTCTCTGCATTATAAAAAAGTAGTTGAAGGCAATAAATTAAAGTTGAAGGCAATAAATTAAAATAAAATTAAAGTTGAATATTTCTCTGAAACTGAAATCTTGCAGCGCACGTTAATAAATATATTTTAAATATGAATTAAACAGTCGCACCAGCCAGTAGTATCTAAGCTGGCAAAGCCATCTGAAGTCGGTATTTTTTACAACTTTCTCCCTACATAGCTCCGCGAGGACGTCCTTGCTGTGAACGTTTATAGTAACCAGCGCCTCTGGAAAAAGACGAACGTGAAAGAATTTTCAATTTTGGTATAAAAAATGAAATGTACTCCCGAGAATTTTGAAAGTACCGCCATCGTTAAGTTACGTACCCAAGGTGATACGATTCTGCTTTGAGAGGGTTCCTCTGATTAACAGAATGATGCCGTTCAGCTCTTCCTGGCACTGGGCCAAGTACCTCTCCAAACCGGCCACTCCCTTCAGCATGGCCTCCTCGACTTGTTGCGTCCAATATGTCTGATCCACGCAGAGGACGGTCTGACCGGGCCATTCGAGGACCCAGGCCGTCCTTGCCTTGACGTAATACGCCAGGAGCGCTTGGCTCACCATGTGCCGCACGCTCTTCCGCATCTCCGTCTCGAGCTCGATCAACCACTTCTCGACTTGTCCTCGAGCCATAGAAGTGGATATGATCTCCAGAATAGCAACCTCCTCGCCCTCCGTGGATCGCATCGCCAGCACCTCGAGGTCCTCGTTGAATTTCAGTCGAGCTATGCCCTCGAAGCATTTCTTCAGATGTGGCTGCACACTGATGTAAAGGAACAAGTTCAGTCAACAAATAAACAATCTCATCTTTGAAATTACAAATATATTTACTCATCTTAGATATTACAAATAAATTATGTTACCACGTTGCATTAAAAAAAAATATATAATTAATATTATAACATTAATTATATTATAATATTATAATATATCACTTGAGAAAATAGTCTGCGTTATCTCTCCCAGTGGTAGTAAAATTAAAATTAGTACATGCAAATTCAAACGTATTTAAAACTGGAATTAATAAATACGAATTATGAAAAAATATTTTTCATTTTATGAATGTTAGAAAAATTAGAGACTAGAGTTATTTGATGATCATTATTATTATCACTTAATCAAGAGACATAGTAGTGTCTCACGCAAAGTGAACGCGCAGGGCAAGACCACCCGTGTTCCCTTAGGATCCGAAAGCCGGTGACTTACGGGCACCCGAGATTATCGGATCTCAATAATGGCTAAGCCGACGGAGTTCTGAGTATGCTCAATCGATAACTCGGATTTGATATTTTCTCTAAAATTTAGTATGGTAGATCAGCATGAAAGATCTGTTTCATGACGAAGGGATATTTATTATTACTGTATTTTCAGCATCTGTAAAATTCAGTATAGCAGATCTGAATTTTGAATATAATAGACACACAATTTTAAATGTAGTTTAACTACATTTAAGACCAGCCGGTGTTTAATTGCAAATAATATTGATTTTTTTTTCTTAATAACAAAGCAGGGAAAAATTTATTTTTACGATCCTAATAATAAGAGTAATTTCCGCGGAATAGAGAATAAAAAAAAAAATGTCTCCAGAATAATGGAGAAAAGAGCGGAAAAAGGAATTTTAATAAAATATAAAATCTAGTCATAAAGATATAAAAAGATGTCATAAAAAAATTAAAAAATTTAATCAAAATGAAAAATTGTAATGCAAAAGATCTTGGCGCTGCTAAGCCGAGTAAGAAAACAATTTATATGTAACAATGAATTTAATTTGTATACGTGTAAGCGTAATAACGCGTAAAGTAATGATTTTATTACACATGAAGATCAAGCATCGCCAATTTTTTCATTGAAGACACTTTTATTCATACACTGAGCGCCCCGTTCTTCATTTTTAACTTTTCTAAACGACTTACCGCGTAGGATCCTTCGTCTCGGAGAGGATCTCCAGTAGCTCGTCATTGGAGAGGAAGAAGAATCTGGGGAAGAAGAGTCTCTTCTTCTCTAAATATTCATTCAGACCTTTCTGAATTAGCTCCAACAGCCCGAAGCTCTTTTTCAACCGCTCCAACATCTTCTCGATTTCGACGATGGCAAGAACGTGCGGCTCGGCGTAAACGTTCTTCATGATGTCCCGCCAAATTTTGTCGACTTGTGCGAACTTTCTCCCTTCTTCCGGCATTTGTTGTTGAATATCCGGCGAAGTGAAGATTGGCTCTAAGTACATCCATGTACCTTGCACCTTTAGCCATTGGTCCAGAATGTCCTCCAGCAGGTGCAATGTTTTTTCCCACTTGCTGAAATACGCAAAGTATTGTGTAACAAATGTTAAGTCACTTTTGTCGGGCATCACAAATTATTTACAAATGTAAAATTAATAAGGTTTAATTTATAATAATCCGGACAAAAAGATAAATAAAAAAGAGAGAGAGAGAGAGGATTACATAAATAACATTACAAATAAATTGTAGTATAATAATCGATCATAATAAATATAAAATTATAATATTCTTTAAAAGTAGAACATGAAACAGATGTGTACGATATGAAGAAAATATAAAACAATACATATCAAAATAAAATAAGATTCAAGATTCCTAAAAATGATAATTTATTGTTTCAAAGACCAGAATCTTTTCTTGATACTGAACTCACATTATTCTGGCTTCGAAGGGCTTGATGTAGGGCGAGTTTTTTATGGTCACCGCCTTCGTGATATGATCATCCAGCAGGAGCTGTATCTCGTCGACGCCGGCGATGACGTAGGTACCGGTGTCCTTGTAAGGATTCACCGTAAATGCCATGTCGGTCCAGTCCCGCTGCATCTTGTCCATGCCCTTTTCGAGAGTGTCCTCCTTCGTGGCGGCCTCGGACACTCCTTCGAATTGCGTGATGAAAGCGTCCAGACCCATGGCCAGGACCTTGCCCAACGTCAAATCGGCGTCGAATTGAATGGTAACGCCCGCGATCGCGGAAATCTGTTCCCAATGCCGCTCTTTCATCCCGGGATTGCCAAGGGTCATCACCACTGGCATCCGACTCTTAAACTCCTCGATCTTCTCGCGAATTGCAGCCGCCAACTCGCGCACGTCCGGTTCCTGGAACGCTTTCTCCAGCTTGTAGATCGTCCTGAATTCGATCGTAAAAAAAAAAATTATAGCAATACATGCAACAAAATAATAATTTAAATTATATTGTTGTTAAAAACTGTTTTTGTAATTAGATTATTTATTTAACTAATTTATATAACCGTTATGTAATTAACTTTTATAATCAAAGAATTAGTGAAAGATGATAGACATTAATCATAGTATGATTTTTTTAATAATTTTAATTATAAAACGTTATTCTATTTTTTTTTTGTTAGAACTTATTAATGTTTCATAATTTTTATGTTTAATTTATATATTTTTTTATTAAATGTTTTTGATACAACTTTATTATTTGCAATCTGCTGTAGATTGCTTCTTCGTACATTGATTAATGTAAAATAAATAGATACCTAATATTGTTGACCATTGCACTCAGTTGTTAATGTTATTGCTGTTATTATTATTATGTTTGTAGTTTATAATTTTAAAAGCTCGGTAAAAAAATAGAGCTCTTCAATTTCTCCGCAATTTTCTTGATTCTCTTCCCAAGGGAAGCAAAATTTATTGCAATAATTGACCTACAACCGAGAAAATCTGCGGAAAAAGAGGAAAGAAACGGTTTTTCCCGAGCTCTTAAAATTATATTGTATTTATTATTATTGTTATTATTACAATAACTTGTTTAATGCGCATCGACCTGTAAAACGTTCCTACGTCGTTGTCAATGTCTTCGGGATTGTAGCTGCCGATCGTGCTGTTTATCCATTTGTCGTATTTGGTCAAATACTCGCAGATGCAGTCGAACAACTTCTTGAAAGGTTGCAAACGATCGGCAATCCGTTTTCTCAGAGGATATTGCGTAATCTCCCAGCCAAAGGCGCTTTCTTCCTCATTAAACTTGTCAATCTTATCCATCGCCGTGATCAGCCGGTTCTCCAAGTTTTGCGCCCTGCGCTGGTACCGATTCACCTCTTCGATGTCTCCCCAATATTGCATCTCTTCCACTTGTTTCACGTACGAGTCCAGTTCCTCTATGAACTTTTGATATCTAACTGTAGAAGAATAACAAATTCTATGCCTTTCAAAATTTTATTTATCAACGCTAAAAATTAATTAAATTAATTATTTTAAAAAATACAAATGCAAACAACGTAAAGATGCATAAATAGAAAAGAGTTTTAGAGCTCGTAATCGATCTTTGATCGAATGTTACTCTAAAAAGTCAGATGTTTGATTTTTAGAGATACTTAATTAATTAATATTAAAAATTTTTGTGTGTAATTAATACATTGAACAAGCGTTCAACAGAATAAAATTGAAAACAGTGACTATGAGTCAAGTTGAATTTCAGTGCTTTATAATAATCAATAGTAAAGTTAATAATAATAAAAATAGTATAAGAATAATAACTACACTATTTTTAATAATAATAAAAATAGTGTAAAAACCATGTTACAAAACGATAAATGTTTTGACCTTAATTAGGTCATCTTCAGTGTCTATAAATTGTACAATATAAATCTAATGGAAATAAATTTATATGACGAAATTCCACATGTCCTCATTGAAATTACGAGGGTAATTGAATTAATTGAAGTGACAATTGAGATCGGAGAATCATTGAGTCAACCTTTTAACGCGTCTTGATACTCCCGCGTCTTGTTCTCGATGATCAACCGGTTGTCTTCAAAGATCTGGGGCATTCTGTGATACCACTGGAAGGCCACGTTGTTGTTAGTTATCTCGCTTTCCGTTAGCAGCCAGTAATCAGACAGAAACGCGACGTGCTCGATCACGTCCAGCAGCCTGAGCTCCAGGCTCTTTAGAGTAACGTCACTGGTAGTTTGGACGAACTTGATGAGTTCCATCAGAGCCGCGGTATTGGGAGGTGGGGTCAGGACGCGCTCGGATATAGTTTCATATTCCGCTATGACACTGGCGGGTACAGATTTAGTTTGAGAGAATTGAACTCCGTATAACGTTCCGTGATACAGAATCGTCAAATTAACTTTACACGGAATAACTCCAAAGTTATTTCGCAATGAATTCCATGTGCTAAGTGTACAAAGTTACACTCTGTGCGTGTTTTTGTTGCAATAATCATCATACGTGTAAATAAAAAATGAAAGTAAAAAAAATGAGTAAAAAATGAAATGTAGAAAACGCAGTAAAAAATCTCGTGTTAAATTTAACACTTTTAAATGTTCTAAACGGTTCAGCCAAAATTTTGTATTAATTTGGCACAAGATGAATCTATTATAAAGTGATGCAAATATTACGTAAAAAATTAATACAGAAAATGTAATGCTTTGACCCAAATTTGGAAACAAACTGTGAAAGCACATTTCTTTAGTGAAATTAATATTTACGTGTTAACATGCACATTTTATTCATTCATCTTAAAATTTACGTTTTAATATTATATTATTTTTATATCATTTCTTTATTTACTGGTAAATTGTTATTTTAGCAAGAAAAATGTTAAGTATCAATTATAATACAAAGTATGCAAATAATACAATATTATGTTAAATTAACATTAGGGTATGTTAAAAATTCAACAGAAAAAATTTAGCAAGAACAGATTTTAACCCAAATATAAAATACTTTGTGAGTACAAAATTCAAATTTTGCATAATTATTGCATAGTCATCTTCTTTACAAGTAACGCAGCATACGATCGTTACAAAGTAATAATTAATCAATCTTTAAATACTTTTGAAGCTCTTGCTGCACATAAATGCTATCTAATATTAATTACGTAGTTTGAAACTAATATATAATCGATTGCGAATAATAAAACTGAAGACTGGCATTAACTAAAATTATTAATATTTAATTAAAAGCCTTAAGTACGTAAAATGTATTGAATATTCACTTCTTCGTCGTATTTTGATATCGATCGACGAGGCGGTCAATTAGAAGTCCTTTGAAACGCTCAACGTTCTCCACTATGGTTCTAACGAAGGGCGCATGGGAAACTTCGAAGAATCCCGCGAAAACCGTTCTCTCGATCTCGATCGGTATACTTCCGGCGAGATCGTGATAGAGTTTAATTCTCATCTCGTACTCCTCCAGCTTCGTCCTCTCGTTCAGCAAGAAAGCCTCCGTCCGACCGAGCTCCTCGTCGTTGTGGAGGTACGCATATCTGCAAGAAAAAAGGAGAAATCACGTTATCGAGTGATTTATCGCAGCCGCCTACGACGATTGGATCGATAAGCACTTTCTCAATTCTACCATCTTCTGCTCCGGGATTATTCTTTCGCGATCGATCAGCTGATTTATCTGTCTCTTGAGCTGCTCCACGATGGGCTGCGATATCTGCGGCTGCGGAGCGCACAGAGAGTTGTTTGTAATAATAATTTAGGAGACAAACCAATTCACGAGTTATTATGTAAAAAAATAAAATTACATGTGTGTGCGTATATATTTTTACTGTCACATGATAAATCATGAATTTCTAAAATTGTAAACTTTTGAATTATTATTATGCAAATAAAAATAACAATAATTTAAATTGAATGATAACTTTTATTGTATAAACAATTATTTTTAAATTGTTATCAATATGTTCTAGACAGTTAGATAATTATGACTTGAAACGATATGGAGAAATAATTTTATATTGCCATCTCTTATTTCACGATTGAAAGTTTCGAAATAGGAAGCCGGTTCTTCACTTGATTTCTTCATATTTTATGATGCGGAACCTTGAGAAATTCTTGAGGTCCCGCCCAATCGAGATAGAGCTGCGTCTCCAGTCTTTCAAAATTCCTCACGGCATCGCATATCGCTTCAAGAATGTTGCAAAGCGATTTCTTAAAATTGTCGAAGGATGGTTGAAAAGCGAGCTCCCTGGAGACCACGATGATGCTCACTTTAAAGCGGCAGCCTCCGGGCTGTGAAGAAACATAAAGAAATAGTGCGCTCTGTTGGGACATTAATCGAAGACTTTTCACGAGAATCAAGGTAAAGGTAAAAGTCATAAAAATTAATTATTATGGTAGTACCTATTTCTAAAAAATAAAATAGACAAAACCGAAGGCTTAAAATCTAAAAAAAGAACTATTATTTTTTTGAACACTATTTGTTTCATGTATTATTTACAGAAATACAGAATAAACATTGTTATTCAAACAATTTGCATGAGAATCAACTCTGTCGGAAAAAAGTTCTACAAAATTTTATACAAATTTAAAAAATGCTACAAAAATCTACATGAAAATGGTAGGATTGAAACGCTTTTCTGAATTTTTGTATTTTTGTAGCTTATCATTTTTGTGATTTCTTTGAATTTTTTGTGGAACTACGTCAATCTATAACGAACTAAAACAACATTCTACACATTTCTAACAATAAGTAGCTTTAGCAAAAAAAATTTTAGAAATAAGTACAAAATTCTACTAACAATAGAAACTTGTAGAAAAATTATTAGTTTTTTTTAAGAAGAAATACCTATTTATTTTTTCTTAATAAAATATGTATTTAATTACTAAAATTAATGAAAGTATTCCAATTCTACCATTTTTCTAACGTTTCTTAAAATTATATAGAATTTTTTCTGCCAGAGAAGCTAAAGATAAATATAAAAAGTCTCAGGAGAAATTATTATAATAATTTCTAAAGTAAAAATAAGGTAAAGGTGAGAAAATTGAAGACTTAAAATCTAAGAAATAAAAAAACTATCATTTTCTTAAATATCAGTCGCTCATCATCTGCAAGAGATGTAGAATGAACATTATTCAAAGACTTTGCATCAAGATAGAGAAAATGAAGAGAATCAAGATAAAGAAAATAAAAATCTTGAAAAGAATTAATTAAGAGATTGTTGCCGAAATCATGTGTCACTTAAAATTCAACCTCTGAATACTTCTATAATATTCCACGGATATTAAAGTAATATCTCAAGAATATTATGTAGATTGGATATAACATTAACAGAATATTTTCATGAGGCATTAAGCATTAAATAATATTCTCGGAATATTGATAGTAATATTATTTTAATTTTTATTAATATTCTTATAACATTCTAAGAATCTGTCTGTGAGCTTATAGAGACAAAGCTGAAGACTTAAAATTCAAGGACTAAGGAAAACTGTTATTCTCCTGAATAATATTATTCGCCCACTATCGGCAAAAAGATGGTGAATAGGCGACTTGTAACTTTTGCCAGTTGTTATCTAATGCTCATTTTTAAACCTTCAATTGATTGATTGTAACATCTGGGTTATGCGCGTGATAGGGGCTCAAGGCGAACGTGCGGACGAGCCTTGAAAAGCCTTGATAAGCAGAAATTGATGGAAATTGTGTCTCTCGGAGCTCTTCCAATAACGCGCGCGACAGCGGATAAGCGGAGGAAGGAAACGCCGAACGCGTGCATGTTTCCTCGTCTGGAAATGATTTCACGTCGATCGATCGCGGTAGGTAGATACGTATGTATATTCACCTTGTCGTCCGCAATGTAATTAACGAAATCCCGCAGTGAGCGCTTGCAGGCCCTTAAAAGCTGCGATTCCATCAGCTTGGCCACGCAATCGAAGAACCGTTTGAACTGCCTGCGCTGCATCGGACTGGGCACCATCTTCTTCCTGTTGTTCTGCAAAGGAGCGAGATGAGGAATCGATCGAAACTATGGGGGACTATCGCGCTCTTAAACGAACTTATCGTACAGATAAATAAGTGAAATTAACTGGTAAATAAATAATGGAAATAAAAAGTTAGAGCTGGAAAGATTAACTGTTAATTTATTTTAATTTATGTCAAGCGCGAAACTAGTATTAGTATATAAATAAATAAACTTAAATAAGAAAAGTAAGTGCTTCATAAGAATCAAGGAAAATAAATCAGTAATTCGCTATAAGCGTTACAATATTATTTAATATTAAATAAAAAGTGGTTGTACGTCCACACTTTTGATAATATCATATGAGTATTATATGATAAATAAATAATATTACTTACTTCAATACTTTTAATTATCGGAAATATTATAACTTTTTTAAATAATAATTGTAAGATTTTGAACATTTTATACATAATAATTTACATTAATTTTTGACCAAAATAATAATTGTAGAACATTTTCATAATATTCCACGGTTATTAAAATAATATACCATGAATATCATACATGAAAAGACATATAACATTAATACAATATTCCCATATTAAAATAATATTAAACATGTTCTTGGAATATTATTTTAATATTATCTTAATTTTTAATAATATTTGTATAATATTTTAGGAAAATTGTGATGTTTATAAGATTAATTCATTAATTTTTCTTTTAGCACAATGTTCCTTCATTGACGTCATTAATATTTCGATATTTTTACCACGAGGAATATTTCTTGAATCCCGATGTACCAGGCTTTCCTCAAAATCCGCCGATTGGCGACGATCTGACGAGAGATTAGAGTATGAAAATTTGTCAGATCCCAGCTTTCCTTGTGCGTGACGATATGCTCCAAATTGATCAGTCGAAATTGACTGAAATATTAACATTTCTGAAACGACCGCAGCACGCGTCAGCGAAAGCGCGAATCAGCGAGCAATTTGGATTGAGAATACCTGTAATCGCAAACCCACTGCTCCAGAGTCATTCGCATGCACGGGTTTATTAAATTCAGATCGGCATGCAGAATTTCGCGACACTGTGCCACGTGCTTCCGCAAGTCCGGATGCTGAATGCGTCGCTCGTCCTCCCGGATCCCGTTGAACTGTGGAACGCAATCGGCAGGAATTAAATCACTGATGACGAGAGCTCCGATAATGAAGTAAAATAAATAAAGCAAATTATTAACATTAATTAACATAACTTTATTGCTACGGTAATTATCAATATTATACGTTTGAATAAAAAGTCTCTCTATTAAATATCTAGAATTCAAAGTTTCCATTCCGATTTAAATTTGTATTTTAAAAAACAATTAAGCTTTAATTTTTATATTGAAATATTATTCAGTTATTATTTTTCTTATCAAAGAGAATTATTGAATCTGCTGCAAACCTGTCGCTTAATTCATACCTCATCAATATTTCATATTTTTACTTAATATAACTAACATTTAGTGACAAAAGTGTGAAATAAATGAGAAATTATATAGACAAAAATTTAACAGATTACATCTCATTTTATGCATACTAACAACACTTTAAAAAATCAATAATCACAATTGATGTTAATTTTGTATCATTTCATGGAGCTGATAATAATATAATCAATTTTATAGTAATATAATTAATCAGACATTAAATTTTTATAAAAGGCTTATTACGAAATTTTTTACATTTATTGTATATACATATTTGCAATTATAAAGATTAAATTGATATTTTCATTAAATCCGTCTAGTTTACTAAATCGTTTCATCACACATTTTATCACAGTTAATAACACAAAATTGATAAGTGATAATAATAAAATTAAAATAATTGATATGAAAATATGTCAATTACAAAAATAAATTTAAGTCAATTTTATTTCAATACATCATTATTTTTTAATTATTGTTATTGATTAATATTGATCCTTTTTTACAATAAATTATTAATAAAATAAGTTATTGATTTCTTATATTTTCAATTATTTTTATTCGTAAATTTAATTTAAAAGATTTAAAACAGTACGATTTAAAAGAGTCACACTTACAATTGTCTAAATCTTATTTTTGGCAGCAATAAGATCTATAATAAATTAATTTGTTATTAGTAAAGGTTTGTTATTGTAATAATACCTGAAATATCAAGTTGCAATTTACAACGTTTATTTGCGCAAAAATTAATGCCAAATGAAAATATAACAAAACATAAATTAAATGGTACGCATTCAATAACTCTCTTTTACTAAGAATTTTATCAATAAAATGTCTACTTCAGTGATCTTCGATCTGATTTAATTTGCAAATTGCTAGGAAAATCTTATTTTCAATTCAATCTTCTATCCGAAGGCCAACCTCAGAAGGACGTTCCTCAGACGGATCCGTGAGCGCAAACTCAACGATGGCCTTCTTCATGTTCATCGTGAAGTCCTTCTTGATCTCAAGGATCAGATCACTCGCAAAATTGGAAAATTTGTCACGCAAGCTACCGGGAACCAGATCGAGTATCGCCTCGACGAAGACGTCCTCGATGCTCACCGTGTGAATCGTATCAACTCCATTGCAAACGTAATAATAGTATCTATTGATGTCTTTGTCATCGCTTAGATCCACGTCCATCTCCGGCAACTCTGGTTTCACTATCAAACCCACCATAAATCTAGTCGCAAGGAGATTCATTTAAAGCTTCGAGCTTCTCCCAAGAGAGAGTCATTAATTATTAAGTATTATTATAATCTTAATTTTCATTATTAATTCTCATCTTAATTCCCATTATTAATAAATCAACCGTTGCACCTTACATCGAATTGATCTAACATTGATACGCGTTGGTATCTTTTGATACATACGTACATTAAAAATTTTATAATTCAATGATAATTCTATTCAATTAATTTTATAATTTTGTTAAATTAATATAATTAATTTAAATAACTTTAATTAACATATAAATTTATGATAATTGCAATATGTTCAAATCCGAGAAAGGTTTAATTGCTTGAGAATTTAGTTTTATTGCTGACTTTGATCGCTCTGAGTAAATCCTGAGCTATTAAATAAAAATACAAGTTTATCAAGCTTTTTACCTGCGAAACTTTTCCTCGCGAAGACGTTTCGCTGTGTGAGAAGCACCGCGAAATTTTTGGACTTTTTCCTTTTCCTTGATTAGTGCCTCTCCTTTCCTCTTACACCTTTTAGGACTCATTAGGTCCGATGGCAGGGAAAATAGCGGTTCCACCTTTGCGTCGAGGATCCTGGGTATTTGCATCGCATGCTCGGATTTGCACTTTCGTGCTTCCGTTACATTTGTGCGAGAACTTTCCATGTTTATTCGCAATTATAACAATTAATTGTCACGAAGCGGCATTTAACAAATTTTTATATGTTTCTGAAAAATACACAATAATATTATTGTCCGCAAAACTACGAAACGATTTAACTCTCTCTCAACCTTTCTAGAATAAAATGTTTTAATTGTTACGAGCTTAATTAATTAAGATTTGAATAATAAAGCATCGAATTTATATTAAATTAAACAAGCAGCAATTTAATTTGAAATAGAATGTATATAAAGTGCAGCTAAATAATCACTTCACACAATTTTAGGTAATTATTTACGTTAACAGACACCTTTTTACGATTTTGATTTCAATTAATCATTACAAGTTTATTTAAATAAATAAAATATTTTATTTTAAAACAAATTACAAAATAGCTTTAGTAATGTTAATAATAATAGAAATAATCATGTATAATATATATAATGTATTAATTTAGAAATTCGAAAGTTTTTAAAATTTGATACTTAAAACAATTATAATATAAAACATCAAAGAAGTTTAATATTTTACTGGTAAATTAAATTTATATAAAATAACAAATGTTTTTTTATGTAAGAACGTATTTTTTCTTTTATATATATTTTTTTAACTTAGTTTAGTAACTCATTAAGATTTTTAACTTAACGTTAAAAAAGTTAATAAATTAAAATTTATGTATTTCAAAAATAACTAATTAAAATAAAAAATTAACTCAAAATTAACTATGTTAAGTTAAAAATGATTAATTTTTTAACTTTATTATTTAACTTTCATTTTTTTAACTAGTTACTATTTAACCCCTGCAAAATTAATATATATAGCACATAAATATCTCAATTATTATAACTGTAGTAATACTAAAATAAAATTACGATAAAAATGATAAATAACGTGTAATATAATTACAATAATATTTATTATATATAATATGTGTAATAAAAATATGATAATAAAAATATAATATAAATAAAATTTTGTTATTTTAAAATATGTTATAACAGTACTAATATATTATAATGAAATAAAATATAATAGAATCATAATAATATTATGATAAACATGCACACTAATAATTCTTATTATGTCACTAAAATATTTATAAATATTATTTTAAATATTTATTTAAATTTATTATCACAATAATTATTTAAAAATACACCGATATTCCCGCTTCAGACAGGAAAGGGATATTTAGGGGAGGGCCCGAGAACGCCCTCTTGTTGGAGGAATGATTACGGGTCTGTGTTGTGCTCTAACCTTCAAACACGGTGAGCGTTTTGCGTTGATCACCCGCGATATAGCTGTAGATTCGCGAATATCAGGCTGATCTACTATGAATATTTGTGCGGCAGCGTCTCGCTGTAATCAACGGCCAAACTGTTTCGCGTTCGCGTGAGTCACGCGGATCCCCGTGTCATTTACAGCCGTGTTCGGACATTCGCAAACTAGCACCCTCGATCGCAGTCTCTAGGCAACGTGGCAACGATCGATTTGGCATTTGGCAGGCGGAATTAACGAAACCCGCGAACCTCTGCGGAATCGGCAAGACAATTCTCGCGTGCCTCTGCTCTTTTCCCCCTTCGACGAGACGAGCAGTTCCCGGCTCTCGCGTGCGAGTCTCTCTTTTAGGTTATGTTCCGGAAGACCACCTGCGTCTCGAGAACCTGGAGACCAGGGCGACGTGGCGCGTCACCGCATAATTTCCTCGCGATCTCTGCTTGGATTGATGCTCTGATTTCTCCTACATGACACAGTTTCTTCCCTGCAACCAGCATTTGTATCAAACGGAGTCCGTACATCGAGCTGTAGCCTCTTAAATTGGCACACTTCCCTATCATTCATTTGTTATTTCAAAAATTGACATTGTGATGTATTCTCTAGATGATTCCGGCCCAGATGTTCCGCCTGATTCACACGAACAACCTGCTCTGGCAGACCACGAATAAATCTCTGCTGGCCAAGCTGCGCAAGAAGACTGGATACACTTTTGCGAACTGCAAGAAAGCTCTAGAGCTACACGAGAATGACATGGACAAGGTAAGCATTACTATAGAAATACCAGTGTTAAAGTGGTTTGTAATTATTTCCAGGTGAAGTTTGCTAACATCAGAAATATGACTCGATGTTGGTCCACTGTTGGCAATCAAACATTAACGAATGATACTGACAGTTTTATGAGTCGAATATCAATTATGTATTGTTTAACATTTGTTTTTCTATGTATTCCTGGTGACAAGTTTTTTTTCAGAATTTTTCAGAATATCTGTCTAATTTTATAATTTTCTTAAATTTTGTATATGAGTTGTTCAAAAATACTCAGAAAAAATTAGAAAGTTTACATCTTTTCTCAAAATTTTTCATATATATTAATTATGAAATATTCTAAGATTTTTAAGATTTTTTTATACACAATTGTGTAAACTTCCAAACTTGTTTGCGTCACATTTTATAGTGACTGAATAAATTCATTCTACGAATGCTGACAGAAACAATCCTGAAATGTTCAAAGTTATTACAAGCTATAAAAAAGATTTAAAGATGTAGAAGGTGTAAAACAAAATGCGACAAGGAAGTTGTTGGCTATTCTGAAAGCTAACTTTAAAAAGTGCTTCTGGAAGTAGCAGAAAGTCACTAAAAGAGAATTGTGCTTTCCAATGGCTAGTACTTTGTAGGAGGCATTATTGATATTGACCAAGATTAACTCTTTCTCTTGCTACAGTACAAAGTCTTATACTTTCCGGACATACCTTGTACATGCATACACGAAAAAAATTTAATTTGTTAGGTAGTAAAAAAAATATAATTAAGACATTTGTAATTGTACAGCCAAAAATATTAATCTATATTTTTTTCACATACATTTACCTGGAATTCTTTTATCTGTATTGTTTCCTTTTGATTACCGACATTATATATAAATTTAGAGAATTCTTGAAATAAAGAATAATAATTACTAGCTAATTTGATACTGCCAGTATTGCATTTCTGTAAGGATGGCACCCTATGATTGCTCGAAGCATGCAGTCCTGCGACTCTAATCGACTTATGATAGAATCTCTTAGTTCTTCCTTGCTCCAGGCTGAAAAGTGGCTGAGGGAACAGGCGCAACAGTATGGTTGGACCCAGGCGGCCAAGCTGAAGGGTCGTAACACCAGTCAAGGACTGATCTCGGTGACGGTCGACGGGCGTCACGCCGCCCTGGCCGAAATCAACTGCGAGACCGATTTTGTAGCACGGAACAAAAAGTTCCATAGCCTCGCAGAGACGGTGATCTCCGCTGTACTGAGTCACGCGAGGTTGCAGGAAATTCAGAACGAAGTGCAACGGACCATTTTTCACGCTGACGTTCTCAAAAATCTGCCAGCCGCAGACGGCAAACCTCTGAGCGATCATTCCGCCCTGGCTATCGGCAATGTGGGCGAAAATATTAGTTTGAGACGCGCCCTGGCCATCAGCGTGCAATCGCCAGACGTGACGCTATTTGGTTGTACGCATCCAGCGCCGATGAATCCGATACCTATATCTTTTGGCAAATACGGTGCTTTAGTGGCTATCAGGCGTAAGGAAAGCGAAAATCTGTTGGGTACGCAGCTCTGCCAGCATATTATCGGTAAGTCTCGTCTAGTGTTCTTTATTTTTAGGCATTAAATGTAAAATATAAATAGTCTAAATTATGTGTATTCAATCAGTTATGTAAATTGTATTTTACATAGGATAGAAGATAATATTTTTTAAATTTAAAGTAGCTTAATAGCTTATACAAAGTTGGGACTTTTAAATCGATTTTTTTCTCAAAATTTCTGAGAATTTTTCCGAGTTAAGAACACTAGTCATAAAGATAGTTGAATTAGGAGAAGAAAATTAAAGCGACTTTCATAATTATTTGTTCTTTGCAGGCATGGACCCGCAAAAGATTGGAAACCCGCGAGTAGACGAGCCGCACAACAACGCGGACGAAGAGCAATGCATGATTTACCAGGAGTTCCTGCTCGATCCTAGTCTTTCTGTGCAGCAATTACTGGCGGAGTCGCACGCCGAGATCGTTGATTTTGCGCGTTTCGAAATCGGCGAGGAGCTCGACGAGGAGCCAACGCTTAAGAGCGTACAGACCTGCGGCTGATATTGACTGCGTTCTTCATGATTACTCGATTGTTTCGCATTATCTATCGTTAACATTAATTTTCATGATAATGGTTGTTATTTTTGTTATGAAATCGAAAAGGAGCGAAAAGATCGTGTAAGACAAATAGTTAATTGTTTATCTTTAAGAACGAGCGTTTGGACACATTAATGATCATTCAATCTTAATGTTCTGTGCAGTATCGCATTACTGTAATAAAATCGACTATAGCCTAGCGTAAACTATTATTATTTTATTTATCCTTTTAATTCGTGCCAAATTTTAAGGATGTATTACATCTATTTTTAAAATAATAGAAAAGTTATGAAAAACTTACAAATTCTATATTGCATTTTGAAAATAGTACAAAAATTTTGCAGCAATATATGCTCTACAGGGAATAAAAATAATTATTTAAATAAAAAGTAGAAATGTGCCAATGAAAATATAATTAAGAAATAATGGCAAAAATCTGAATTTTTTATGGAAATATTTTAAGTATTCGAAACGATTTATATTTTATTGCGATGTAGAGATTAGTTGTCTCGTAAATAAACAAGCTTTGTTTATTTACAGAACAATTAAGCTCAGAAATAAAACTTTACATAAATCATCTTGATTACTTAAGTGCAAAAAATTGAGATTTTTTTATTTTTGTCTGAACTTTTTTGTATTATTTTATTAATTTTTTGATAAATATAAAAAAATATCTCGCATCATCAATATTGTTTAAACGTTAAAATATATAAGAAATATAAAACAAAATAAAATTACGATTCAAAAATTCGTATCTATATAGTCGAATAAAATGCTATGAAAGATTCTCGCGATATAAAGCGCCCGCAGGAGCAGTTTTTGCTTTGATCCTCCTCAGCTTTCTCGCGAGCCTGACCGACTTCCACAACCACATTCGAGAGTCCTTTTTCCAGTAAGGCGCGATGTCTGCCGGGGAATACCTGGTGCCCTGTAAAATCAATTGTTAATTATTAATCCTTCTAATTTTTAATATTTAATATTTTTTGATGCGATAAGATTTTTAAATTCTACATATGCATATAAACAAATTAAATTTTCAGAAAAACGTAAATTCTTGGCCTGTACACTCGGAGAAAAAATGATAGCAATGAAATAATGATACAGAAAAAGGAACGTTCTTGTGTTTTGGGAATATCTTTATATTTGAAATGTTAAATATATTAAGCTCTCTCTCTCTCTCTCTCTCTCTCTCTCTCTCTCTTATATATATATATATATATATATATATATATATATATATATATACACACATTAATTTTATGTATAAAACTTGTCACTTATATACAATTGTAATTTTTTTCTGAATGTATACTATATTATCTTTTTAATATCTCAACTCATTTAGAATTTCTTTATAAATATCACAAATCTTTTATATTTTTTTAAATAAGTCAAATCGATTTAAAAAGTAGGTGAAAGAAACCTCATTTTTCTCTGTAATTTTTTTCTCAAATAAATCATGGCTAAAACTAGGACATATATTTTCGTACCTGAAAAATTAAAATTTCCGGTCCCTGAATCACTAATTGAAAGGTAGATTTTTCTCTTGTCTTAAAAACTGGAACAGTATCCTCCTGTTCGGAATCATTAAAGTAATCCGTTTGTAAATCGCCTGTTGTAAATTCCGGGTGATCCTTCGTCGCAAGATTCAGGTTCTCCAAAGCAGACGTGAAACTTCCAATATCCTTATAAATTCCACTTCCAACCTAAATAAAATAAATTCATCGTGAGAAAACACAATAGACTTTATTTTAAAACGTTTAACCTGCATGAACAGAAAATTGAATGATTAAAATTACCAGCTTGTAAATCTTAAAACAATTAATTAAAAATTTGATTATTTATTTATATATTCTTTATTTTACAATTTATAACACAATCTTTATTGTTCTTTTATTCTTAGATTGTAATTATTCAAATATTATTATATTTATTTGTCAATCATTTAAAAATGTATCTGCACGATCGTTTTATATAATTAAAAATCAATATAAAGTCAAATATAAGTTTCCTCAAATTAGAAATTGAAATTAAATAATAATAATTAAATGAAACTGTTACAAAATTGTTAAACTTTAGAAATTTGACTTGTCCGATTATGTTTAATTTTAATTGTTTCAATAAACCTGAACTCCTTGGGAGCAGACGCTGCGGTCCAAAGAGACAGTGTCGGCGGCAGTACTTCTCGTCCCGGTCGCAGGATGATCATTCTCATCCCACTTCAGGTTCTCGACTGTCCGAAAAGAGAAAACGCACGTTGTCCGTTACAAGGAGGCTCGTAATGAGCGTCTCTCTACTTCGATATACCGCTCGACTGATCCGATTCTTCGTTCCGCCAATCCATCCTCGCGTCCTCGAAGGGTGGTAAGACGCGGACAGATCCCTGATATTTGTCAATGAGACCCGCATCCCTCGGCCGCTGCCGTCTGTCAAGGAAAAATGTGCAGCGAGCGCACTTTGTTTCGAGGACCGGATCGAATCTAATTTATATCGTTTCCGGAAATCCGATGTCTGATTAAAAGAGACGTTCCGTCGTGCTGGAATAAGATAAGGAATAATACAAAATAACAGTAGATGTACAAGAAACACAATATAATAATACAATAACATAATAATATATACATAAAAACCAAAACTAATACGAATTAAAATTGTATAAAATTATTTTCTGTTTAAAGGGACACAATGGGGATTTTTAGTCATGGGGAATCTAATAGTATTAACGATGGAAAAATATTTTTTCGCACACAGAACTCTTCGAAAAAAACTAGCATTTCACCCATGCATACGGAGAATCGGCTTTTTCGAAAGTTATTAATTTTTTGTTGAATAACCAATATTGGAATCAACTGCAACTCTTCGGAAGGCTCTTTAATATGTTGAAAACTGTAGAAAAAATATTTTTTTAATATAAATATTATTTTAATAGTATGAATCAAGGTACTCCATGTTATTAATATAGATACTCAATACTATTTTTTAATAATAGACTTCAATGATATTGTAACACACTTTAATTTATCGATTTTCAATTCTTTACGTTTTTGTTATAATATGGGTAAAATTTCAAAAATTTATCTGTTATTTATATTACATATGTTTACATGATTTGATTATTTACTTTATGTTATTTCATAACACAGGGGAGAATACAATGATTAAAAGGTTGAAACTTACATCGAAATATGATATATCATTAAAAGGAAACATTCTCAATAAGTATCATTGTATCATTTAAAGTTATAAATATAATATTAACAACCAGTCAAATTAACTCTTTGAGCTCAATTTAGATTACTTATTGTCCATTAAATTGCTCGTTAATTCAATTTATGGTAATACATATTAGGTAATACATCATGCAATGACTTATGTTTCAAATCCGATGAATATGCGGCGTGCAGTTTGCATAGATTGGAAATTACAATAAATATTATTCAGCATTAATTGTTAGGTCCGCCGAGATCAACATATGCCTTTTCACATTTATTTTTAAACATAGAAAATTATACGTTATATTAAAATACATAATAAAGTAAAAGTATATATTAAAACTTAATAAATGTAATATTATATAAACATTAATTATTAACTATTATTTTGTTTATAACAGTATGTAATAAATTATTAAGTTATGCTAGCAAAATTCAAACATTTGAATAAATTTACTTTAAATGTTTCGTATTCCATCAATTCTATTTCGTGAGAAATTGTCGACAATGTTTGACAACACTTTCCAACGAGCTGTGTTTTCATCTCTTGTAGGATATCTAAAATAAAGGTTGTTTGACAAAAGTGACATTTTGTACCAACGTGAGATTTGTTTTCAAAATAACTGTTAGTTTGCGGTGATCTCTGAGAAGGATAAGATCGCAATTACGAGAGCTGCATGTTTAAAATTCAAGATAAACTAAATTACACTAAAATAGCAAGTAAGCAATTCTTTGAAATTTAAAATTACTGTTATTAATTACTACAATTAAAATAGTAAAACTTATTAACGTTAACCACTTACATATAATTTGCTCTATGTATTATATGATTATCTACGGTTTCAACGGTTGAGAAAATATTACTCGCGTATTATTTTATCTTTGTTTAGTATTCGGTGAACAACAAGGATACATGAGACCACGGGTGATGTTTTCAAACGCGTGCAGACATGGAAGCATGAACTGATCGCGGTACTTTTACTAATAACGATCTATCTATCTTTTATAAAGTAGAAACGTTCCCACAAATTCCTGTAACAAGAATTGATGCAACATGATTCTGGACAACGTATGCAGCATCTTAATATTCATCAACATCGCAATTACATTTACCAGTGGCAAGTCGCAGAATGAATCCAGCATTCCAATCGACTATGGCTTACCAATGGTCCTACCGATACATTATCAATTAAACTTTAGTATAACAACGAATTTTAGTAAGGAAAATGTGTTAACAAATGAATATAACTACATTTCCTGTTACGGAGAAACTAGTGTAACAATCCATGTCCGTCATTTGGCACAATATATAAGAATACATTCAGAGATACCTATAGATTATCAAAAGGTAAAATTGATTACAAGTAACGGTGTAGTTTATCGAGCGATCGATGTGGCAAACCGTGCCTCTGAAAGAGAATTTCAATTTCTCAATGTATTTCCTGGTATTTACACCTTGAAGCTTAAATCCGACAATATAATGACAGATGACTTCATCATAAGATCCCATGTCGATAATGGAAATAAGCTGTAAGTAAATGTTAAAAAGCTGATAAAACACATTTCTTAATTAATCACAAATAATTAATCCATTCAATACTAAAATGTTGATACGTTTCATATTATGAAAAACGTAATTAGAATTATTATTTAACAATATGCCAGTGTTATTTGTTTGCTTTTATACTTCTAATTCTCGAGAACAACGACACTACTATGGAAAACTTATTATACTTGCGATATTATTTAAATAAAATCATTAAAATTTGATAGATGGTTGATTGCAACACACGTCGGAGTAACTGGACCCCCACGGATCTTTCCCTGTTGGGATGACCCGCAGTTGAAGGCCACCTTTACCATTTCCATAAAGAATCACGTTAATTTTACGGCTATATCCAACATGCCAGCGGAAAGGAGATACATAGATCATGTAGAAAATTCCATGTTGACACGGTTCAATGTTATTCCTCCAATATCCATTTATCAAGTTGCTATTGTTGTGACCAATTTTGAAGAAGTTAACGTACCTCTCACTGTGCTGCACAGATTATATCTCACAGAATATATCTCTCTATGGTGCACAAATCGTTCAATAGAGTCTTTGAAATTTGCAAGTTATTTAATTGGAAGTGTTACCTCGCATTTGCAAACTGAATTTAATAGAATAACTATTCCAAAAATGGATCACATTGTAATTCCAAACTTTCCACACGACGGTATATCGAAATGGGGACTCATTTTTCATAGGTAATTCTAAATATACAATAATGCATTAAAAAACAGAATTATTTGTAAATTATTAATTTTAACGTTTAGGCGTATGCTCACTTTAGTTTACATTTTCCAATTTTATTAAGAAAATTAGATGAAATACTTATTTTGTGTTATCACATGTAAAATATTAAGCTATGACTATGAAGTCTTCCAGTATAATAAAGTCAGATATTACAGTTAGCTATTATCAATGTGTGCAAATTGCAAATAATTAGCCATTATCATGCGTGTCAATTGAAAGTAATGCATATAAAGCATTAAGTTTTATACGATTATAAAGTATCGAATTAGAACATTAAAAAAGAAATACGCACGAATTTACGGCTAATTTTAACATGTATGTAATAACATGAATTGATTAATTTATCTGTTTTTCTTAATTAGAAAGTATACATTCAAGGGTAATGTGTAAAAAAGTTATATTATTCGAAATTAAATAAATAATGATTTCGTATATAATACACCATTCGTAATAATTTTTAGGGAATCAGATGTAATTTATAATGAGGAATTAGATCCTGTTATGCATAAAATAAAAGTGGCACGTTTAATAGCACCAAAAATAGCATATCAATGGTTTGGTAACGTAATCAGTGCATCTTGGTTGTATGATTTTTGGTTATATGACGGTCTTGCTACTTTATTTGGAGAAGAAGCTATCGTCAAGGTATCTACTTTTATTACTAATATAACAAAATCTAAAATTTATCTTGCCACACACGTTCAAAAATTTATATAATCTCTATTAAGAGAAATTCTAAAAATATTTTATATATATTTAAACTAAAGTATAGTGCTATACTAAAATAATTTGTAAAAACGTTGTATAAACAAAGAAACTTTTAATTTTCTCACAATTTTGTTACAACACATTTTAATATTTTCTTATAATTTTTAAACTTAAAAAAAATACAGTAGAATTTTTCTTTCTTTTTTCTTCCACTCTCTCTATCTTAGAAATAATGAGCCAAGAGACAAGTGTTCAATGTGCAGCATCACATACTAGTTAATAATTCTAAAATATTATTTAATTATTAAACTTTGTTTTCAGTCCTTCAATAATTCCGAAACAATGGATTTTTTTATAGTTCAGAATCAATATGAAGCTCTCCATTTTGATTTTTATACTAACATGACTCATTTCTTTATGAATCCTTCAGAAGTTAACAGTCTCTCGGAAATTGAGTCACCTTTCAGTTGTCCACGTTTCATTAAGGGTAACATCTTGTTAATAATTCAATAATTATGTACAATATTGTAAATATTATTAAAGAAAAGGATAAGATGTAAGAAAAAAATGTAGTTCAAACCAAAGCTCATATCCGATTACATTTTATAATGAATTACATTTGACATAGTAATATAATTACATTTGATATATTTTAATGCCGTAGTACCTATTGTTTTACGGATGCTTCGAGATCTAATAAGTGATCGTGTGTTTCGAGAAGGTGTTCACGCATATCTATACAAGCAGTGAGTAACGTCTAACTACAATACAAGAATGATCTAATATAGCAACAACATAAAATCTAGCTGATAACGTTATAAAATAATAAATTTAACACAATACTCGCTCATTTCTAAAGCTTTATTTATTAATTTCTCAATAATTATTGTATTATGAGATCGTAATAGAGGAGGACTCTTCTATTTAATTTACTTCGTTCTACTTACTCACTAGCAGTTTTACACAATTATCAGCTACATATGCATTATAAACTTATTTATAACATCATATTTATTTACAATAAATAATATCCTTTACAATCTTTAACAATAAATTCTTTTATTTAGCAAGTTCAGTTTAGTGCTTCCTAATGCGTTCTGGTCTATGCAAAAAAGCATGGCTAAAGTGTATGAGTATCATGTACCAGATGAGTTCCCAAATTGGCTATTGTACAAGCACTATCCTATCTTGAGATGGACACAAGACAATTATTCTTTTGGAAAATTAACGCAAAGATTCGTAGACAGTTATGCTAAATGGTCTTATGGTAAATGGTGGATTCGTATAATTTTAATTTCAGGATATCATCTAGATGGTATTGATTCTGATAATCATACAGAATGGCTTTCACCAGAATCACCGAATTTATTTTTGACACACACATATGCTGACGAGGGTTGGATAATGGTTGACATTAAACAAGCTGGTAAATGTTTGCTGTTCTATTTATCTCGCTTGAAACTTTCAACTATGTTGCCTTTCTGTCGTACTCTTTTTATTTTTACTATTTTTCAATTTTGTATCTATTTACGTGAGATGGTTAATTAAAGTAGTGCGCACGTGTGCAACGTAAACTTGTGTACAGACGCTATAATTTCTAATACATGTGTTCTATGCTTAACATAAAAAAAGAAAAAATAGAAAGATGTTTCTCTTAATCCCATAAAATGCATTTACTATAATTAAATATATTTTTTCTGTGAAACAGGATACTTCCGAGTCAATTATGAGCCAAAGAACTTGCACGAACTTGCACTTTTCTTGAATTCGTCAAAATATAAAGATATAAGCGTCATTAATCGTGCTAAAGTCATAGACGACGTATTTCACCTAGTGATTGAAAGCAAGCTGAAAGCATCTGTGTTCTGGGAACTCACTGAATACTTATCACGAGAGACAGATTATGCAGCATGGTATCCCATGTTCAAAGCACTTGAATATATGTCAAATATGTTTCCCTTTTCAAAATACGAAAGCTTCATTGCTGATATCCAGGTAATAGACGACAATGGGGTAATCATAAAGTAAGAGTGAGGAGACCTAATTGCATAGGTCGAAGATGTTCATGCACTTACAACGAATGTAGAACTTATATCATTTTAGGAAAAATTGAGATTATTGTTGGATGAGCCTCTGAAGAAATTAGGATACGAAGAACGAGCATGGAGGTTACCGGAAGACGATCCTACTAAATGTTTAAGACCGAGGTTACCGGATGACGATTTTACTAAATGTTTAAGACAGGAGATCGTAAAATGGGCGTGCATATTAGAACACTCTGACTGCATAACAATGGCCAATCATATATTGCATCTTGTCGCGGATAATAAATACAAGTAATATACTTCTATAAACAATAATTTCTTTATAATCACATTTTTTTTATGTACCAAGACAAATTATTCGCCAGATAACTAAGTTACAGCGTGTGATTTAATTTTCTCTAAAAATTGCAGTTTTCTAGCAATTTGGAAAGCATGGATATACTGCAAAGGTTTAATAAAAACTGATAATGATTTGTTTACCAATTTAAAGAATACATGGTTAGCAAAACCTGACTGCAACCTTTTGCCATACTTACCTTGTTCTCATCTTCATGATTCTTTGGAACACGTGTTAGACGAATTATCGGAGCGACTCAGAAATGACACACGAGATACTGCAATTAATCGATGTTACGCAAACACATTTCTTTCTATCCTTGCGAAGAATGCTAACAGCTACTGTATGGATACTAGTATATTATCATTTGTGGAGTCATTAAAATTACCTAAGTAAGAAAATTGTTTTTTTTTTTAATGAGTACTGTGGCGAGTAATTCTGATAAAATTTTATGTAAAATTATATTTGTCTTTTTTTTTGCTTTTATAGAAGTATCAGCACAAATGTAGCCTTAACTGTTATCATTAATCATATATATTCTCAAAGTACCATTGAAAAGGTAAGTATTTTTAAGTTTTATAATAAAAATTATCTGACTTATATTATTGCATATGCAGAATCTCCCATTCTTTGCTTTGTCAATGTGTTTGTGTGTATGCGCCCACGCATGCAGATTTGCAACTATCAATTATACAATTTAAACCATGTCGAAAATGAGAGATTGTTGCAGCATAATGTTATATTAAATTTTTCTTTTATGAAACCGCGATAACAGACTACTTATTAAATATAAACTTGAAACAATATTTTTTTCAGATTATCCATGATCTGGATCAAAGACTGGGAAATAAAGATTATATTAATATTATTATTAGCAAGGCAAAAGCGCGTTCTTTCCAAATTAAAAATCAAATAAGCTACTTCGAATTATTTTTAACTTAATGAATTTAATTATTAACGGTCATCTTTATTCATATAGTTTCTACTTTGAGCTCAGTATGCTCAGTTTAAAATACTTATTATCTATTTAATTACTCGTCAATTTAATTTATGATATTAAGTATTCCAGCTTTATATGTACAATAACTATGTTTCAAAACTGATGAATATACGGCGCGCAATTTGCATAGATCGGAAGTTTAAAAAATTATTATTTAGCACTATGACCCGCTGAGGCAAAATTAAGTCTTTTCATATTTATGTTTAAATATTTAAAATTATGGAATATATTAAAGTACATTGTGAGCGATAAGCTATATTAAAACTTGTTTAAAATTTTTTATTATCTCGAGTCATTGTCATTAAAAATAAATAATTTTGTATTATATTATTAATGTCACACATTAAATTTTTAAAACTTATAATATGTATTTCTTACCTTATAATAAATCATTCATAAGGTTACCTCATTTTTTTCATTATTCTCAAACATTCTCCTTGTTAGAACAATATTAATTTTAATATTTACAAAATATAACGTTTTTGAATAAAATTGTGTGTGTATTGAAATATTGTGAGAAGATTACATTAGTAGATTTTTTTATTTTTATAAATTTATTGATATTTCTTATCCTCACATCTTTTAACATAGATAATACAAATGAGAAAAGTATGAGAAATTGTATAAGGTCCTCTACTAATGTTTCAATGAAATATAAAATTAATTCTGACAATTATAAACTTATACGTAAAAAATGTTATTTTAAATAAAAAAATTAATGTGAAATAAATATTAAATTAATGTTAAACAAACGTTTAGATAATGTTTTTGAAATTATTGTTTCAAATAAAAAATTAATATAAAGTAAATATTAAATTAATGTTAAATAAATGTTAAATTAATAATTTAAAAAAATCATAGCCAATTAATAAAATTGGCTAAACTTAATAAGAAGTATGGAAATAATTATAGAAAAGTGTTTGCACCGGTTTGTCGGAAAGGAGTGGTTTGAATCATTGTCGGGATTGAAAAGTATAATTCTTTCTTCTAACGTGGTTTCAAAGGCGATTCATTATTTGGTTGGCGACCCGCGATTTCCGGTTATTGTTTACCG
Source organism: Solenopsis invicta (assembly GCF_016802725.1). Classification (NCBI taxonomy): domain Eukaryota; kingdom Metazoa; phylum Arthropoda; class Insecta; order Hymenoptera; family Formicidae; genus Solenopsis; species Solenopsis invicta. The sequence goes on along the minus strand of NC_052676.1, from coordinate 4,269,261 downwards.
ACAATCGATTTTCAAATTAATGAGTTGAAAAAACGCAGAACAAAAATGAAAATAGAACTTACTTTTTAGAGATTCAAATTGGAAGTTTCCTTAACGGTGCTGGCTCTTAAGTAGGCGCTGGTCTTTGAAAATAATTTAATTGTGATGATGTGAGTATGTGGATCGAGGCTTAAGAAAAGGCGTAAACAATCATCTTGTCGGATTATCTTTCATTGGTTAATTCTCCGTCTTTGCCCGAGTTTTTCTTAATTTCAAGAGAGGCAAATCGTTAGATCGCTTAATCGTTTGCTCTTGATATCGCTACCGTAGGTTCTTCTTTGTTCACATGCACGTAAACAAGCAAAGCCAAGGCCATAAATCTTAATTTGTAATTTTGATATTTCTCGTCCGACGTCTAGGATTAATTTTATCTATTACTGGAGTCGGACTTAAATAAAATTAGGTTTTTTTTCTTTTTAGATCCTGGCTTTACTCGTTCTCACGAATCGTTGCATCAAAATAACCAAATATTTCTCTCGATTCTGTCAGTACAATGTTTCTTTCTGTATTTTCACCTTATTGTTCCAGTTGTGATATCTGAGAATTATATTTCTCAAGAACAATTTTCTTACGCTGCCGCATTTTATTTATGATAAAACAAGGAATATTTGTTATTAGCAAAAAAAGAAATCGTGGAGTCCGCCGGACGTAACACGTGCATAGAAAATGAAATCCGCGTTTTCATTGAGTATTTTGAATTACAAAGTAATAGAATCTTAAAGAATCGATATAATGATAATGATAATTATAACAACCTTGTAGTCTTCATTGTAATAGTCATTTGAATAATGTTTTAAAACAGTGTTAATAAAATTAACGTTTGACGTTAAAGATCAGTCATTTCACTTGTATAACCTGAACGATATTACAGTGATATTGAGAATATCAAAACCAGATACAGTCAACATAAAAAAAATAAGATTCTAAAATACATAGTATATTTTTAGATTATCTAAGAAAATAATTAAAACCATGGATAGTAAAGAAGCACATAGATCGTGGAACGGTTGTCAGCCCGGTGAAGAGATTGTTATTTCTGGCATTGCTGGCAGATTTCCGAAATCAGACAATATGCATCAATTACGGAAAAATTTATTTGATAAAGTTGATCTTGTTACGGGAAATCATGATCGATGGAAAATGGGTAAATAATTTTCATGTATAATTATAATTTAACATTTATAGCTGATTGTTACACAGAATGTATCATTTCTTTTACAATAATTTAAGCATTATATATTTAAGCATTAATACATTTATGTTAAATACATATCTTTCGTCGATTAGTGTACGGCGTTTTTAATGTGCACCCTAGTGCGCACTAGTGCGTCGAACTGAATTTGCTATTAAAATCACTACTGTAGACAAACTATAGGCATAGGAAAAATTGCACTTCAAACAGAATGGTAAGACGTCGAAGCTATAGATTTCGAGTTGCATCAGATATATCATCAGAACTAGTAATATTTTTTCCTATTTAACTGACGTAGACAGATTTACAATTCCTTTTATTTATAAGATAAGTAAGAGAACTTTATATAGTCAATCAAAGCATTGTCGGTGATATTGCAATATCGCCGTTAGATAGCTATATCACGCAAGCGTTACAGTATTGATGAAGGTTTGATAGCCTGAGGGTATATGCAAACGTTTAGATTTTAGATGAAAGAAAGTTTCATTCATTTACTTAAAACTTTTCTCGATAGTATATCTGTGATATCGACATATTTTCTCTACGCAGTAGGTCAATGTAACTTGAAAACCTCATTACCACACGTGAACATGCAGAACTGTTCATTTTCCAACTTTATATACACTTACGTGCTAAAAAAAGTTATGCTATGTAATTATTAGCTTAAACAACGATTTTTTTTTTAAGTAAATAAAAGAAAAACGCAATAACAAGTAAAGTTATTGTTTATAATTGTTTATAAATTAACCGTTAACAGTGTAACAATAAAAGATATTAATGGTGCATTGATTTTTTTATAATAATACAATAATTTTACATACTTATTAGTGTTTATAAAACATACATACGGTCCATTATCTCACTTTGTCACCGACAAATTGCAACAAGAAGAATAGACTATTGTAGTATTCACGAGCTACAATATAAGCAAAACAATTAAAAGTTAATATTTGCAAATTATATGACTGTAAATATTATCAGACAATTTAGAGAATTTTTCAAGTTGTGCAGAAAATAAATAATCAGTAAAACTTGAAAAAAAATCAATCTTACTGCACTAAACATCTTATTGACATATTTGTAAAAGTAATTAATATTTTTTCATAATTTTAGATAAATTTTATAATATCTAAATTCTATTTAAAACAATCTAAATTTTTTTTTTTTTTGTTAAAAAATGGCAAGGTGAAAGTAACTCATTGTCAGTCGACAATCATAAGCTTACACATAAATTTACTCAGCACGTTATAATTTAAATACTTACATTGGTGAACATAACTGTGTTAACAAACGTCTAGATGGAAAATAATCCGACAATTATTTATATATTTTAATAGAAATAGTTTAAACATTTTAAATATCAATAGTGTAATAATAAAAAGTTAATAAAGCTTTGATTGTACTTTCTAAATTATATTCTGACAATAACGCAACATCGTGTTTGCCAGTATCTACGAGTCATATACATGATCCATTTTTATCCGCCTTTAGAGCGCAACAGAAAGAAATAGGACATTGTAGTGTTTATGACCTATCAACAAAAATAAAACAGAATTAGATTAATATACAAAAAATATAAAATTATGAATATTATGCCGATATGGAGATATTCTTTTATTTTGCAAAATAATAAAATTGATAAGAGTTCCAAGAAGAAGTCAATCATACAAATAAAATAAATGTTTATATTGATGTATTTGAAGCAATAATTAAAATTTCGTAATTCCATATTTTATTATTTATTTTAAGTTCCACAATAATAAATTCTGTAATACGTAGATTCCATTTAAAACAATTTTTATTTTTTACTAAAAAGTGCTCATATTTTTTTTATTAGCAGAAATAAAATATATAACTTTTATATTTTAGACCATTGACACGATAAAACTGACTATGATTCGATGGTTCTAAGAGCTTTTATTCATACTTATACAGACAGTTATAATTTAAACAATTACATTAGTGAACATGATCATCTCGACGGGGGAGAAAATTGCGTATATGGTCATCGGTTTTTGCATCAACATCAGAATAACATTTGTTTTGACGTGACAATCGAGATCAGAGTTAGGCCACTCACTAAAGTATATTCCTTTACGAAAATCATCGCTCTAAATAGACAGAAAAATAATTTTTTATTACAATGATTGTTTTACCAAATCATTAAAACTTACCGCTTTTGTAAGAACAGTGCCGTACTGTGCATATATAAACATTTGGAGTAGCTTTATTGAAGAGTATGTCACAATTCTGGCTATGTTGGAAAAACTAAATTCCATCTATTAAAAATATTTAATAATTAATTATTGTAATAATAATTATCATTATTATATACGTAATGCAGTACAGTCGTGTTCATTATAATTGCGACACTTTTTGTTCGACGGTTTTTGGTACGTATATAGACTTGTTCATTGAGCGGCAAAGGTAATTGATTGGATTCACAGGTAAGAGTTAAATATAATATGTTCACTGCTCAATGAGCAAGTCTACATTCTAAAAATCATCGAAGAAAAAGTGTCGCAACTATAATGAACACAACTGTACATCTTTGCAAATAGAATAAAAAACTAGCAAGCGCAACACATGTAATCTTTTCGTTTTCATACTTTTTGAGTAAAAATGAAAAAGTAATTTATTTTACTTTAATTATATTACTTCTGCGAGAAAAGTATGACAGTGCCTTCTTTTTATATTGCACAAGTGTTCTCGTAGAATCAGAACAAAGTCAAAGTACATTAATATCATCGTAATTGTATCATCGTAATATTTATTATCTCAGTTTTGCATCAATGGATCAAGCAATAAAGAATCGAGTGTCAATTTTTGTATTAATATATCTACATACATTTATACTCTCGTACATCAGCGAGCAAAGAAGGATAGAATTGGAGATAACATGCCAAAGGACGATTGGCCCAAAAACGCTCTCCAGCGTGTCGCGGCATCGTAGCAATTTTTGATGTTTCTTAATGCAGATTTTCAACACATTTGAAAACTTGTATGTAGGCAAAGGATTCGTGAGTCTGAAAATCATGACGCGCACCGTCGAGGCGAATAGATAGGTGTAGAAGCCAAAAACGCTCTCGACAGCGCACGTCAGCATGCTGGCCAACGACATTTGCATCAGTTCGTAGAAAAAATGAAGATGATACAACAAATTATCGGGAACGGTCCAGAAGTATAAGTATCCTTTGGCGATCGGCAAGTTGTAATTTGTAGTTAAACGCAAGTGACAGATATCGCGGATGATGGATATAATCGGAGGCGCAACATATCCCGAAATCAATGATATATAAATGATGAAATACGCATACGCCAGGGTGTACGTTGCACGCAGGGACGAGAACATTATCGTCCGGATTTGTTCGTTTTGCATAAGCTCCTCCTCAAAAAAATCACTCAGTATCCGGTGACAATTTTTGAGAGATTTGCGATGTACCATAAAAGTTGTCACCTTAAAGAAAATCAGTGATGCATATTTCTACTTTATGAGAAACAGAAAGTTACGAGTGCTCATTTATTATCACATTTATATTTTGATGCATTTATATCTTAATTTCAAATAAATTTTTTTTTGCAAAAAAATAACGTTGCAAAGAAAGGCTTATTAAAAGCTTAGTGTTTTATTGTCTAGTGTATAGATAAGATACAAAATATTTCTCTGATCTCGTTCTGTAACAAATGAAATGTAATTCTATGTAATTCATACCTTGATAATGGCGCTAATTATAGATATAGCTACGCCTATCATTTTCATCATATTTACCAAGTTATGTCTAAAGATATAAGCTGTATGCAAGATGAGTAATATGTACACGTTCATTAGCAAAAATACACAAATTGGCCAGTAGTACGTAGACCTGCCTGATTTTGTGGGCATGTACCAACAGCCACTCATAGTGAGAATAGCCTTAATGAAGCGTTGGTACTTGCGATACGCTTGTAATTGTTTATCACTCATCGTGATATTTGCACAATGAACAATTCAAAAGAGTTATGGACAAAAATCTTTTCAACTGGAAAAAACTCAATATTTTTTTTAAATGTCTAAGAAATTAAAATGTTTGTAAAAAAATGCAGGCCAACGTGTGAAAATACAATTAATTAAAAATGAATTTTAGGCAATCATTACTGGATCTTCGTGTAATATTTCTTATATAATTTTTATATTTTTTTCGAGGTTAAAACTGCGCGCCGAATAAATTTTTTTTTATTTTTAAACATTTATAAGATAAATAAGAACAGTAGTATCACGATATTGAATTAATAATTAATTTAATATTAGCACGAAAATTCAGATATGACTAAACAAGTCTCGTTTTAGTTAAAATTTTTATATTTGAGAGCAGAAATTAAAATTTTCTTAAGAATATATTAAATATCTTTAATTTTTTACTTTCTATACAAAAATTGAATTTTCTTGTACTTTTAATGGTAACACTGATATCACGATTAAACATTTTTAATATCATTAAGGTATCAGATACGTTTGATACGACGGGTTTACTAATATTAGCATCAATTCCAGGGAGAGGAAGAGACTTTATTTTTTATCTTGAAAATTCAAATTGCATTTAAATTGAAGTTAATTTAAACTATCTTTTTATTGACTCATCATTTGAATTATACGTGTCGTCTGTTGAGACTTTAAAGATTTAATGGCCAATCTTGTGGCTAGTTTAACGTATTATCCTTTAGAATTTTGGCGGTTACAATTTAAGTTCACTAGGATAGATAAGCTATAAATATATGAGAAAAATTGCACTTTAAAAAGAATGGCAAGACGTATCATGAGACTGCGTGTGTTGTACACATCTCAACATGATTACTGGCATTTTTTTTTTCAAATTTTGTTGAATCTTCAATTTTCGCAAAAATTAAATACTTATAAATTTTATTTTGTTCTTACAAAGAAACTGTCACGTGTGTCCGGCGCCGATTTAAATCTCCTTGAAATATGTTGTTAAATACGAAAATTCAAAAGACACTTATTTTTTTATATTGGAGAAATCTCATGTTTAAGGGATGAAACACCCTTAAAAAAAAAGGTATTTCTCTTTCGGGGCGAATATCGTCAAAAGTAGAAAAGACAGAAAAAAATTTTTTTAACAAAAGTTGTACGGTTTAAAAAATACTTTAAAGTTATAGAGAAAAAAAATTTTTTTGTTTTGTTTAAAAACCCCCACCACCCAAAGTTTTTTTTTCAATTTTACAAATTTTATTATATATGGACTTGGAAAAAAAAATAACCTTTAATTTGGCTGAAAAAAATGTGAAAAAGAGTATATGCCAATTTTAGTCCATTTCTTGGACCTTGAATTTCAACCTTTTTTTATACCTAATAGTATTATATAATGAAACACTAATCCAAGAAAAATTTTAAAATGAGCATAAGCGCGGTTCCGGAGATATAAAAGGTTAAAAGTGATTGTCTCTCAAAATCTATTTCTGTCTATCTAAAAATCCATCACTCACCTTAAAAAAGCACCACAGTCTGTGAGAGGCAAGGGGACTCTCAGTAAAAAAGCATCTTGATCTGTAAAAAGCGGTGTCACGTGTCACTTCAACTCCACCTATCTTAGGGAGTTTTTATATTAGATGAAAACTAAGGTCATATTTCAATTCGGGATAAAAATCCACATGAAACAATGTTTCACTTCGTTATATATATTTTAGATAGATTTTTAGATAGATAGAAATAGATTTTTTTTAACGCCATGGTGAGGTAAAAATGATCATTTTTGACCCTTTTCTACGAAATCTGACGTGATAAAGCAATTTGCTTACCAGAGTCGTGTTCAGCGTGCAACAATACATAGGAAATGGTAACTTTTATAGAAACAACAGAGAAAAGAACGCCTAAAAACAGCGCCCTGTGTTATGAGAAACCATCACTTTCAATCCCTTATATTTCCGGAACCGCGTTTATGCTCATCTTAAAATTTCTCTGGAATTAATTTTACATTATATAATACTATTTAGCATAAAAAAAGTTTGAAATTCAAGATTCAAGAAACGACCTTTGGCATTACCTTCTTATAATATCTAATCTATTCTAATCTATTTAATAATATATAATCTACTCATATATAATATCTTATCTTTTATAATATTTTTCTATTCTATTTAAAACAATATCAATTTACTTTTTTTGTTAAAATGGCAAAACAGAAGGTAACTCAGTAGGACATGGTAACCTTACACATAAATTTACTCAGCTCATTACAATTTGTATAATTACATTGGTGAACATAACTGTTCACAGACGTCTGGATAGAAAATAATCCCACAATCATTTTTATATTTTAATGTAAATAGATTAAACGTTTTAAATATTAATAGTGTAATAATAAAAAATTAATAAAGCTTTAATTGTACTTTCTTAATTGTATTTTGACAATAATCGTGTTTGCCAGTGTCTACGAGTTATATACATGATCCATTTTTATCCGCCTGTTGAGCGCAACAGGAAGAAATAGGACATTGTAGTGTTTATGACCTATCAAGAAAAACAAAACAGAATTAGATCAATATACAAATATATAAAATTGTGAATATTATGCCAATATAGAGATGTTGTTTTATTTTTCAAAATAGTAAAATTGATAAGAAGAAGAAGTCAATCTTAAGAATAAAATAAATTTTTTAATTGATGTATTTGAAGCAATAATTAAAATTTTGTAATTCCATATTTTATTATTTATTTTAAGTTTTACAATAATAAATTCTGTAATACGTAGATTCCATTTAAAACGATTTTTATTTTCTCACTAAAAAGCGCTCATATTTTTTTTATTAGTAGAAATAAAATATATTACAATTACTCTTGTAGTTTAGACCATTGAGGCGACAAAACTAACTATGATTCGATGGTCGTAAGAACTTTTATTCATACTTACACGGGCGATTGTAATTTAAACACTTACATTGGTAAACATGATCATCTCGATGGGAGAGAAAATTGCGTATATGGTCATCGGTTTTTGCATCAACATCAGAATAACATTTGTTCTGACGTGACGATCGAGATCAGAATTAAGCCACTCGCTAAAGTATATTCCTTTACGAAAATCATCGCTCCAAATTTTATAGAAAATTAATTTTCAATTACACCAATCTGGTAAGTCTTACCAAATCATTAAAACTTACCGCATTTGTAAGAACATTGCGTACCGTGCATATATAAACATTTGAACTAGCTTTAATGAAGAGTATATCACAAATGTGGTTATGTTGGCAAGACGAATTTCCATCTGTTACAAATATCTTATAATTAATTATTATTACAATTATTATTATTATTATATACGTAATACAGTATACCTTTGCAAATAGAATAAAAAAAACCTAGCAAGCGCAGCATGTGCCGTCTTTTCGTTTTCATACTTTTGGAGTAAAAATTAGAAAGTATTTTATTTTACTTTAATTATATTAGTTCTGCGAGAAAAGTATAACAGTGCCTTTTTCTATATTGGCAAGTGTTCTCGTAGAATCAGAGTAGAGTCAAAGTACATTCATATTTAATCTAGCTTTGCAAAATAGTTTGTATCATCATAATATTTATTATCTCAGTTTTGCATCAGTGAATCAAGCAATAAAATATCAAGTGTCGATTTTTGTATTAATATATCTACATACATTTACAGTCTCGTATATCAACGAGCAAAGAAGGATGGAATTGGAGACAACATGCCAAAGGACGATTGGTCCAAAAACGTTCTCCAACGTATCGCGGCATCGTAGCAACTTTTGATGTTTCTTAATGCACATTTTCAACACATCCGAAAACTTGTCTGTAGGCAAAGGATTCGTGAGTCTAAAAATCATGACGCGCACCGTCGAGGCGAATAGATAGGTGTGGAAGCCAAAAACGCTTTCGACAGCGCCTGACGTCATGGCAGTCAACCAGGCTTGCATCATTTCGTAGAAAAAATAAAGATGATACGACCAGTTATCGGGAACAATCCAGAAGTATGAGTATCCTCTGGCGAACGGCAAGTTGTAATTTGTAGTTAAACGCAAGTGACAGAGATCGCGGATCATGGATATAATCGGAGGCGCAGCATATCCCAAAAGCAATGATATAATAATGATGATATACGCATACGCCATAGTGTACGTTGCACGCAGGGATGAAAACGTTATCTTCCGAATTTTTTCGTTTTGCATAAGCTCCTCCTCAAAAAAATCACTCAGGGTCTGGTGATTATTTTTCAGAGATCTGCGATGTATCATGAAGTTTGTCACCTTAAAGAAAATCAGTGATGATCAGTAGATATTTCTACTTCATGAAAAACGAAAAGTTACGAGTGCTCATTTATTATCACATTTATATTTTAATGCATTTCTATCTTAATTTCAAATAAAAATTTTTTTTTACAAAAAAATAACGTTGCAAAGAAAGGCTTATTAAAAGCTTAGTGTTTTATTGTCTAGTGTATAGATAAGATACAAAATATTTCTCTGATCTCGTTCTGTTACAAATGAAATGTAATTCTATGTAATTCATACCTTGATAATGGCGCTAATTAAAGATATAGCTGCGTCTATCATTTTCATCATGTTTACCAAGTTATGTCTAAAGACATAAGCTGTATGAAAGGCGAGTATCATGTACACGTTCATTATCAAAAGCACACAAACTGGCCAGTAGTACGTGGACTTGCCTGATTTTGCGGGCATGTACCAACAGCCAGTCATAGTGAGAATAGCCTTAATGAAGCGTTGATACTTGCGATACGCTTGTAATCGTTTATCAAACATGATGATATTCATACACTGAAGAACTCAAACAACCATGGACAAAAAATCTTTTCAACTGGAAAAACTTAACATTTTTTTTTCAAAATATCAAAGAAATTAAAATTTTGTAAGAGAATATAGATTGATGTGCGAAAAAACTTATAATTAAAGACAAGTTTTATTCAGTTGTAGCTAGATCTTTCTCTAGTACATATTAGGGTGAATCAAATGAAAACAAGACAGACTGTATAACGTAACTTATATAATCTGTCTCGTTTTCATTTGACTCACCCTAATACAATATTTGATTTAATATTCGCAGAAAAGGAATTAGAATTTGCTTAAAAATAGCAAATCCTTGATTTTCTATTTTTTTAATACTTTACTTTCTTTATAAAAATTGAATTTTTTTCTTGCATTTCTAATGACGATAATTATTTAACCTATCTAACTTAAATTGTAGCTCGTTTCGTACAAAATCTATAAAATGACATGTTAAATGTTTGCCCTAAGATTGTGTATTAATTTTTTTAAGCTCAGCAGACGACACCGTATAACTCAAATGATAGTTAAAAGTAACGTCAATGTAAGTTACACGATTGAACATTTTTAATTATATTAAAAATGTAATTGGTGATTAGATCAATAATGTTAATTAACATTTACAGCTGTATTTATAAAAACTGGAACAATGAAAATTTTGTAATCTCATAATTAGGAGTCATATGTCATTATTATAATCTTTATTCGTATAGTAATTTAGAATGTGTTTCAAATTTATTTAAAAGACATTTTCAAAAATTGTCACACTTCATAAAGGCCTGAGAAACATCTATGTCATATTAAAATTACCTGTCGCACAGTATGCAGGTTTCTAGAAGAACTTTCTCGTTAGAAAACTTTCAACTAAGAAATATCAGGTAACGTATCCGATACGTTCGCTATGACAGATTTACTGATACTAGCACCAAACCAAGGGAGAGGAAGAGATTTTTACCTTCTACCTTGGAAATTCAAATTATTGAGGGATTGCATCTTACATTGAAGTTACTTTGAACTCTCTCTTTATTGTCTGTAGTTTTAGGCATACGTATTGTCTGTCGAGACTTTGAAAAATTAATGATCAATTTTGTAACTAATTTTACGTGTCGTTCTATAAAGTTCAGATGAAGCGGGCCACAATAATTTATGTTATTTATTCTATAGCTATAGATATAAGAAGCTGTAGATATAAGAAAAATTGCACTTCAAAGAGAATGGCAAAACGCATCGCAAGACGCATCGAGACCGCGTGTATTGTACTACAAATTTCGTCTGAATTACATGAAGACATTTTTCTCATTTAACTGATGAAAGGTAGACCAGATTTACGATTCCTTTTCCTTATATGATATAAAGAAGCTCCGTTATCGATCGTTGTCAGTATGCCGTTGTCAGTCGAGTGCGTAGCACGCGAGCGGGAGAACATTGATACTTGGAGTTTCGTAGCGTAAAGATATAAGCAGACGTCTCGATGAAAGGGGGTTTCGTTCAAACCCTTGTGCTTGTGATTTTTCAATTTTATACGTTCACAATATAAATATACTTTTCTTTTAAATTTTTCTAAATCAATGTTCGAGGATATTATTATTAAACACACGTGCAGATTTGATCGTTGGGATCTCACAATTTTCTGTAAGTTATATCTATTCCTATTACACTCGTAATTATTATCACGCACACCGATTGCCATTTGAGAAAACTAAAGATGAAGTGCAAACATCATAAAATGATATTTAAATGTATATAAATAATGTAATAGAAGGCATTAATAATGCACTGTTTTTACTTTCATTATTATATTCACTTGATAATGTAATGATTTTCGTGTTTGCTGCTGCATTTATAAAATGTAGCGTGCATTTCTATTGATCTTTATCACTAGATTTTACTAGAAAAAAATAAGCGTTGTAGCATTCATCAACTGTCAATGAAAACAAAGAATAAGAATTAAATCAATACGAGCAATACATGACAGTTGTAAATACAATATTATTCTTCCATTGATATATCATAATTCATTGAATATTTAAAGATATTATTTTAAGCTTGTTGTTTAATGTTAGACAAGAATAAAAATAATATCTCTAACGATATTTCTTTCTGAACAAAGAAAAATTCTAAACGATTGAGATTATAATATGTAATTTTATAAGAAAGTATACTTACAGCTTTTGTTAAAATACCATGTGTGTGTATAAACTAAACCAATTTTATAAATTTATTTATGGGCTAATCATATTACACTGCACTTTTCCTCTTCCACTGATTATGCAGTGCGTTGTTTTTATAAATCACTTTTTAAGTAAAAAATATTTCATTGTTCTAAGTTTAGCATTTGTTACACAACACTTTGAACAAATATAATCGTTCAAGTTTTAATATAAAATATTTATTATTAATAAGATTATTCAATTAAATGAAAGTGGGTGTCATATTATCCCTTTCTTTACTACGTATTTAAGAAAAGTAAATAAAATTTGAAAAAAAGAAATTTCCAATAACAATTTTTATAAGATTTTTGTCAAGTTGATAATTTGATACTTTTGATAGACAAAACAAATAACTTTTTAATTTTTTGCGTATGACCTCATTCAATATTACTTGAATATGCATATTTATTTTGACATATACCTCTTATCTTACAGGTGTCTTGTCACCTAAAGGTTACTGTAGACTATTTGACATCGCTGCAAATGGTTTTTCTCGTAGTGACACAGTGGGAGTGATATATCTTCAAAAAGCAAAGAATGCGAAAAGGATTTATGCCATATGTCCATATGTTAAATTAAACTGCGACGGTTATAAAGAGGAAGGAATAACATACCCATCCTCGTTAATGCATAGTACCTTATTGACGGGTTTTTATAATGAGTGCAAAGTACTGACATCATGTTTCGATTACATTGAAGCACATGGTACCGGTACCAGAGCCGGCGATCCTCAAGAACTACTTGCTATTTGTAATGTTTTGTGTAAGAATAGAGAAACTCCATTAATGATAGGCTCCGTAAAATCCAATCTAGGTCATGCTGAACCTGCAAGCGGCATGACTCAAATTGCTAAGGTAAAATAAATAGTTTTCGTTTTCATTAAGTATTATAAAATTAATGTTTATTTTACGTATCTATTCTCGCGCAATAAACACAACAGAAGCATATCTACTTTACGTATGAGTTGCTCTGTCGTACTCAAACACAAAGTTTTATTAAAAAAAAGCAAAAACTTACACTAAATTGAAATTATAAAAACATTATTGATAATTGAAGGTAATAATAGCATTTGAAACCGGTATTGTTCCACCAAATATCAATTATACTTCACCAAGAACTGATATAAGCGGATTAGTAAATGGACCTCTTAGTGTCGTTCAAAAACCAATGCCGCTTAAGAAGGGTTACATACCAATCAATTCTTTTGGCGTTGGGGGCTCCAACGTTCACATATTGTTAAAATGGAACGACAAACAGAAGATTAAGAATCGAGCAACGAACGATAACTTGCCTAGACTTGTAATAATATCTGGACGCACTGAAGAAGCAGTAAAATCCTTTTTTAATGACGTTAGTAGTATTTTTCGAAAGCAACTCTAATTACGTCATTTTGAACAATTAAACGTTGTATCTTCTGTATATATCGCATTATTGTCTCAAGAAATTTTTAGGTTACCAATCATCCGATAGATGTGGAATATATACGTTTGCTGCACGATGTCTTTTCAGACAACATAGACGGTCACCCATGGAGAGGATTCGTTATACTGAATAATTTGCAACGAGAACTAACAAACGAAATTCAAAGTTGCATAAATGTAAAAAGACCAGTTTGTTTTATATTTTCTGCTTTAGGCTCGCAATGGCTAGGAATGGGTATATATTCAATATTCCACATTTTATTTACAGTTTTATTTCTATTTAAATAAAAAATGTATATACTTTTTAATAAAAATCAGGACAAAATTTATTAAAATTTCACAGGAGATCGTAAAATAGGCGTGCATATTAGAACACTCTGACTGCATAACAATGGCCAATCATATATTGCATCTTGTCGCGGATAATAAATACAAGTAATATACTTCTATAAACAATAATTTCTTTATAATCACATTTTTTTTATGTACCAAGACAAATTATTCGCCAGATAACTAAGTTACAGCGTGTGATTTAATTTTCTCTAAAAATTGCAGTTTTCTAGCAATTTGGAAAGCATGGATATACTGCAAAGGTTTAATAAAAACTGATAATGATTTGTTTACCAATTTAAAGAATACATGGTTAGCAAAACCTGACTGCAACCTTTTGCCATACTTACCTTGTTCTCATCTTCATGATTCTTTGGAACACGTGTTAGACGAATTATCGGAGCGACTCAGAGATGACACACGAGATACTGCAATTAATCGATGTTACGCAAACACATTTCTTTCAATCCTTGCGAAGAATGCTAACAGCTACTATATGGATACTAGTATATTATCATTTGTGGAGTCATTAAAATTACCTAAGTAAGAAAATTGTTTTTTTTTTTTAATGAGTACTGTGGCGAGTAATTCTGATAAAATTTTATGTAAAATTATATTTGTCTTTTTTTTTGCTTTTATAGAAGTATCAGCACAAATGTAGCCTTAACTGTTATCATTAATCATATATATTCTCAAAGTACCATTGAAAAGGTAAGTATTTTTAAGTTTTATAATAAAAATTATCTGACTTATATTATTGCATATGCAGAATCTCCCATTCTTTGCTTTGTCAATGTGTTTGTGTGTATGCGCCCACACATGCAGATTTGCAACTATCAATTTTACAATTTAAACCATGTCGAAAATGAGAGATTGTTGCAGCATAATGTTATATTAAATTTTTCTTTTATGAAACCGCAATAACAGACTACTTATTAAATATAAACTTGAAACAATATTTTTTCAGATTATCCATGATCTGGATCAAAGACTGGGAAATAAAGATTATATTAATATTATTATTAGCAAGGCAAAAGCGCGTTCTTTCCAAATTAAAAATCAAATAAGCTACTTCGAATTATTTTTAACTTAATGAATTTAATTATTAACGGTCATCTTTATATAGTTTCTACTTTGAGCTCAGTATGCTCAGTTTAAAGTACTTATTATCTATTTAATTACTCGTCAATTTAATTTATGATATTAAGTATTCCAGCTTTATATGTACAATAACTATGTTTCAAAACTGATGAATATACGGCGCGCAATTTGCATAGATCGGAAGTTTAAAAAATTATTATTCAGCACTATGACCCGCTGAGGCAAAATTAAGTCTTTTCATATTTATGTTTAAATATTTAAAATTATGGAATATATTAAAGTACATTGTGAGCGATAAGCTATATTAAAACTTGTTTAAAATTTTTTATTATCTCGAGTCATTGTCATTAAAAATAAATAATTTTGTATTATATTATTAATGTCACACATTAAATTTTTAAAACTTATAATATGTATTTCTTACCTTATAATAAATCATTCATAAGGTTACCTCATTTTTTTCATTATTCTCAAACATTCTCCTTGTTAGAACAAAATTAATTTTAATATTTACAAAATATAACGTTTTTGAATAAAATTGTGTGTGTATTGAAATATTTGTGAGAAGGTTACATTAGTAGATTTTTTTATTTTTATAAATTTATTGATATTTCTTATCCTCACATCTTTTAACATAGATAATACAAATGAGAAAAGTATGAGAAATTGTATAAGGTCCTCTACTAATGTTTCAATGAAATATAAAATTAATTCTGACAATTATAAACTTATACGTAAAAAATGTTATTTTAAATAAAAAAATTAATGTGAAATAAATATTAAATTAATGTTAAACAAACGTTTAGATAATGTTTTTGAAATTATTGTTTCAAATAAAAAATTAATATAAAGTAAATATTAAATTAATGTTAAATAAATGTTAAATTAATAATTTAAAAAAATCATAGCCAATTAATAAAATTGGCTAAACTTAATAAGAAGTATGGAAATAATTATAGAAAAGTGTTTGCACCGGTTTGTCGGAAAGGAGTGGTTTGAATCATTGTCGGGATTGAAAAGTATAATTCTTTCTTCTAACGTGGTTTCAAAGGCGATTCATTATTTGGTTGGCGACCCGCGATTTCCGGTTATTGTTTACCGACAATCGATTTTCAAATTAATGAGTTGCAAAAACGCATAGTATATTTTTAGATTATCTAAGAAAATAATTAAAACCATGGATAGTAAAGAAGCACATAGATCGTGGAACGGTTGTCAGCCCGGTGAAGAGATTGTTATTTCTGGCATTGCTGGCAGATTTCCGAAATCAGACAATATGCATCAATTACGGAAAAATTTATTTGATAAAGTTGATCTTGTTACGGGAAATCATGATCGATGGAAAATGGGTAAATAATTTTCATGTATAATTATAATTTAACATTTATATCTGATTGTTACACAGAATGTATCATTTCTTTTACAATAATTTAAGCATGCATCATTATATATAATATTTACATGTCAAAGATGCAAGATTGGATAAATTTTTTTAATAATTAAATTAATTTAATTTCATATGAAATATGAACAATTTATAAGGCACATAACATATGAATATACATAAATAACATGTGTTTATCTTTCATTAGAACATCCCGAATTACCAAGACGTATGGGAATAATTAACAATATAGAAAAATTTGACGCGGATTTCTTCGGAACATCTTTCAAGCAAGCACACGCACTCGGGCCTGAGGCAAGAATGCTAATAGAACATTCTTATGAAGCAATTATCGATGCGGGAATTAACCCAAAGCAATTGCGAGGAAAAAATACTGCCGTAATCATAGGGACATCTTACGTTGAATCACAATTTGAATTTATGTATAAGACAAATCAGGTAAAAAAATTATTTATTAATATATAAATAGAGGAATCTACAAACACTCAATTCTTTCTATTGATTTCATTGAATATCTCGCTGCTCAAGTTAAAAAATATTGTAATAATACTTCTTAAAGTAATTAATATTTTAGTAAAATAATTGAAATATACCAATCTTCTATTAATTTACGATTGAGAAAAAATTGATTCAGAAAGACCATATCACCCACATGTTTTAATATGTAAAATTAAAGACATTAAGTAATTAAATAATTGTAATATAATATGATAAATTGATTGCTTTTATAAAACAAATTGCAAATCATAATTTTATATATTAAACGTAAATAAGTTATTAATCTTTTTGATAATGCCTATCAGAGTTATAATCATTATAGAATAATTAAAAATTAATAGCAGGTTGCTTTGCCGATAAATTGGTAAACGAGTCGAACAAATGACTATGGGTTGGCAATTAAAATCTGACGAATTTGTTACCAATCTATCAGCAAAGCATTTTGCTATCTGGAGTTATTATGAGTTAGAAATTGTAACGCATTAAGATTTTATAATTATACAGCTAGATGGTCTGAATATAGTTGGATACCACAAAGCTGCAGTAGCTAATATGATTTCATACTACCTGGATCTGAAAGGACCATCATGTATAATCGATTCATCCTGCAGTTCGTGTGCCCATGTCATGGCCCAAGCTTATGAATATATCATGTCGGGCAAATGCGAAGATGCAATAATTGGAGCTGCACATACATGTCTACATCCTTTGGTAAACCTGCAGTTCAAGCGTCTAGGTATTTTTTAAATTAATTAGTTCTTGGGACTCTAAATCTGTTGTTTACGCCGGTTGGGTGCTCCAGTGCTCCATTCTTTCCGCGTTTTTCAAGTGCAAGTTGCGCTTCCAATTAGATACGGTGGCGAATACATTGCAGTAGCGGCCGGGCAATTGTCTTAAAATTGTTTTCTCATATTATAGCAATTTTACATATTTACTAAACATCGTCCATTAGTCTTTATTAGCCACAGATTATAAGAATAAGATAAGATTGCAATATTCACTACGAACAATAATAAAAAGAGTTGGAATTACATCAATATGCAATAAGTGTAATAATGTGTGAATATTATTAGTTGATATAAAAAATTTCTTAAACTTTACTAGAAATAAAATTCACACAAATTTGGAAAAATAAATTTCACGAAGATTAACATTAATTATCCCGGAAATTAGTTTTAAAAAATTCACATAAATTCTACAATGTTTAATTTACTTGAATAGTACTAATAACATATTTACTTGAATCACAAAAATGTTTTTAGTGTAGAAAAATTTACATTTCTTTAAATTTACATTTTTTTTCAATTTTAAATTTTCCATTTTTACAAAAATAAATTGTTAATATTATTTTAAAACAAATGCATGTAATAAAAGCTGAAAATGATTTGAAAGTCACAATCTTTTACTCAGATTTATTCGGTACCTTTTGTCTTGAAAATCCTGTTATTGAGCTATTGGAACTTATAGCCGTTACTTTGAAGTAGCATTTTATTAAATATCATTTACATTATCAAAGCTTTGAGAAAATAATAGTTTATCTTATAGCAAATTTAACGTACCATTCAAAAGTTTAACCAAGACGGGCCATAATAGCGAATTTGGTTAGACTGCACTAGTTAGTGCGCACTGGTGCATATTAAAGCCGTTGTACACTGATCTAATCTCATTTAAAAATAAAATATAAGTACCTTGAATGATAAAATATATATTTTAGCAAATAGCATAATAAAATATCAATTAAAAATTTACCAATTTAATCTGTTTATACATTAATATTAAATACATATCTTTTGTCGATTAATGTACGGCGTTTTTAATGTGCATCAGTGTACACTAGTGCGGACAACCGAATTCGCTATTAAAATCACTACTGTAGACAAACTATAGGCATAGGAAAAATTGCACTTCAAACAGAATGGTAAGACGTCGAAGCTATAGATTTCGAGTTGCATCAGATATATCATCAGAACTAGTAATATTTTTTCCTACTTAACTGACGTAGACAGATTTACAATTCCTTTTATTTATAAGATAAGTAAGAGAACTTTATATAGTCAATCAAAGCATTGTCGGCGATATTGCAATATCGCCGTTAGATAGCTATATCACGCAAGCGTTACAGTATTGATGAAGGTTTGATAGCCTGAGGGTATATGCAAACGTTTAGATTTTAGATGAAAGAAAGTTTCATTCATTTACTTAAAACTTTTCTCGATAGTATATCTGTGATATCGACATATTTTCTCTACGCAGTAGGTCAATGTAACTTGAAAACCTCATTACCACACGTGAACATGCAGAACTGTTCATTTTTCAACTTTATATACACTTACGTGCTAAAAAAGTTATGCTATGTAATTATTAGCTTAAACACCGATTTTTTTTTAAATAAATAAAAGAAAAACGCAATAACAAGTAAAGTTATTGTTTATAATTGTTTATAAATTAACCGTTAACAGTGTAACAATAAAAGATATTAATGGTGCATTGATTTTTTTATAATAACACAATAATTTTACATACTTATTAGTGTTTATAAAACATACATACGGTCCATTATCTCACTTTGTCACCGACAAATTGCAACAAGAAGAATAGACTATTGTAGTATTCACGAGCTACAATATAAGCAAAACAATTAAAAGTTAATATTTGCAAATTATATGACTGTAAATATTATCAGACAATTTAGAGAATTTTTCAAGTTGTGCAGAAAATAATTAATCAGTAAAACTTGAAAAAAAATCAATCTTACTGCACTAAACATCTTATTGACATATTTGTAAAAGTAATTAATATTTTTCCATAATTTCAGATAAATTTTATAATATCTAAATTCTATTTAAAACAATCTAAATTTTTTTTTTTTTTTTGTTAAAAAATGGCAAAGATGAAAGTAACTCATTGTCAGTCGACAATCATTAGCTTACACATAAATTTACTCAGCACGTTACAATTTAAATACTTACATTGGTGAACATAACTGTGTTAACAAACGTCTAGATGGAAAATAATCCCACAATTATTTATATATTTTAATAGAAATAGTTTAAACATTTTAAATATCAATAGTGTAATAATAAAAAGTTAATAAAGCTTTGATTGTACTTTCTAAATTATATTCTGACAATAACGCAACATCGTGTTTGCCAGTATCTACGAGTCATATACATGATCCATTTTTATCCGTCTTTAGAGCGCAACAGGAAGAAATAGGACATTGTAGTGTTTATGACCTATCAACAAAAATAAAACAGAATTAGATTAATATACAAAAAATATAAAATTATGAATATTATGCCGATATGGAGATGTTCTTTTATTTTGCAAAATAATAAAATAATAAAATAATAATATTGATAAGAATTCCAAGAAGAAGTCAATCTTACAAATAAAATAAATTTTTAATTGATGTATTTGAAGCAATAATTAAAATTTCGTAATTCCATATTTTATTATTTATTTTAAGTTCCACAATAATAAATTTTGTAATACGTAGATTCCATTTAAAACAATTTTTATTTTTTTACTAAAAAGTGCTCATATTTTTTTTATTAGCAGAAATAAAATATATTACTTTTATATTTTAGACCATTGACACGATAAAACTGACTATGATTCGATGGTTGTAAGAGCTTTTATTCATACTTATACAGACAATTATAATTTAAACAATTACATTAGTGAACATGATCATCTCGACGGGGGAGAAAATTGCGTATATGGTCATCGGTTTTTGCATCAACATCAGAATAACATTTGTTTTGACGTGACAATCGAGATCAGAGTTAGGCCACTCACTAAAGTATATTCCTTTACGAAAATCATCGCTCTAAATAGACAGAAAATTAATTTTTTATTACAATGATTGTTTTACCAAATCATTAAAACTTACCGCATTTGTAAGAACAGTGCCGTACTGTGCATATATAAACATTTGGAGTAGCTTTATTGAAGAGTATGGCACAATTACGGTTATGTTGGCAAAACTAAATTCCATCTATTATAAATATTTAATAATTAATTATTATAATAATAATTATCATTATTATATATGTAATGCAGTATAGTCGTGTTCATTATAATTGCGACACTTTTTCTTCGATGGTTTTTGGTACATATATAGACTTGCTCATTGAGCGGCAAACGTAATTGATTGGATTCATAGGTAAGAATCAAATATAATATGTTCACCGCTCATTGAGCAAGTCTACATTCTAAAAATCATCGAAGAAAAAGTGTCGCAACTATAATGAACACGACTGTACACCTTTGCAAATAGAATAAAAAACTAGCAAGCGCAACACATGCAATCTTTTCGTTTTCATACTTTTGGAGTAAAAATGAAAAAGTATTTTATTTTACTTTAATTATATTAGTTCTGCGAGAAAAGTATGACAGTGCCTTCTTCTATATTGATAAGTGTTCTCGTAGAATCAGAACAAAGTCAAAGTACATTAATATTTAACCTGGCTTTGCAAAATAGTTTGTATCATCATAATATTTATTATCTCAGTTTTGCATCAGTGAATCAAGCAATAAAAAATCAAGTGTCGATTTTTGTATTAATATATCTACATACATTTACAGTCTCGTATATCAACGAGCAAAGAAGGATGGAATTGGAGACAACATGCCAAAGGACGATTGGTCCAAAAACTCTCTCCAGCGTATCGCGGCATTTTAGCAATTTTTGATGTTTCTTAATGCACATTTTCAACACATCCGAAAACTTGTCTGTAGGCAAAGGATTCGTGAGTCTGAAAATCATGACGCGCACCGTCGAGGCGAATAAATAGGTGTAGAAGCCAAAAACGCTCTCAATAGCGCACGCCAGCATGCTGGACAACGACGTTTGCGTCAGTTCGTAGAAAAAATGAAGATGATACAACAAATTATCGGGAACGGTCCAGAAGTATAAGTGTCCTCTGCCGACCGGCAAGTTGTAGTTTGTAGTTAAACGCAAGTGACAGAGATCGCGGATCATGGATATAATCGGAGGCGCAGCATATCCCGAAATTAATGATATCAAAATGATGAAATATGCATACGCCATCGTGTACGTTGCACGCAGGGACGAGAACATTATCCTCCGGATTTGTTTGTTTTGCGTAAGCTCCTCCTCAAAAAAATCACTCAGTATCCGGTGACAATTTTTGAGAGATTTGCGATGTACCATGAAAGTTGTCACCTTAAAGAAAATCAGTGATGTATATTTCTACTTTATGAGAAACAAAAAGTTACGAGTGCTCATTTATTATCACATTTATATTTTAATGCATTTATATCTTAATTTCAAATAAAATTTTTTTTTCTTGCAAAAAAATAACGTTGCAAAGAAAGGCTTATTAAAAGCCTAGTGTCTTATTGTCTAGTGTATAAATAAAATACAAAATATTTCTCTGATCTCGTTTTGTTACGAATGAAATGCAATTCTATGTAATTCATACCTTGATAATGGCGCTAATTGAAGATATAGCTACGCCTGTCATTTTCATCATATTTACCAAGTTATGTCTAAAGACATAAGTTGTATGCAAGATGAGTATCAAGTACACGTTCATTAGCAAAAGTACACAAATTGGCCAGTAGTACGTAGACTTGCCTGATTTTGTGGGCATGTACCAACAGCCAGTCACAGTGAGAATAGTCTTAATGAAGCGTTGGTACTTGCGATACGCTTGTAATTGTTTATCAATCATCGTGATATTTGCACAATGAACAATTCAAAAGAGTTATGTACAAAAATCTTTTCAACTGGAAAAAACTCAATATTTTTTTTTAAATGTCTAAGAAATTAAAATGTTTGTAAAGAAATGCAGGCCAACGTGTGAAAATACAATTAATTAAAGAGTCTTAGGCAATCATTACTGGATCTTCATGTAATATTTCTTATATATTTTTTTATTTTTTTTTTTAGGTTAAAACTGCACGCCGAATAAATTTTTGTTTATTTTAAAACATTTATAAGTTAAACAAGAACAGTAGTATCACGATATTGAATTGATAATTAATTTAATATTAGCACGAAAATTCAGATATGACTAAACAAGTCTCGTTTTAGTTAAAATTTTTATATTTGAGAGCAGAAATTAAAATTTTCTTAAGAATATATTAAATATCTTTAATTTTTTACTTTCTATACAAAAATTGAATTTTCTTGTACTTTCAATGGTAACACTGATATCACGATTAAACATTTTTAATATCATTAACGTATAGATACGTTCAATACGACGGGTTTACTAATATTAGCATCAATTCCAGGGAGAGGAAGAGACTTTATTTTTTATCTTGAAAATTCAAATTGCATTTAAATTGAAGTTAATTCAAACTATCTTTTTATTAACTCATCATTTGAATTATACGTGTCGTCTGTTGAGACTTTAAAGATTTAATGGCCAATCTTGTGGCTAGTTTAATGTATTATCTTTTAGGGTTTTGGCGAAAGCGGTTACAATTTAAGTTCACTAGGATAGATAAGCTATAAATATATGAGAAAAATTGCACTTTAAAAAGAATGACAAGACGTATCATGAGACTGCGTATGTTGTACACATCTCAACATGATTACTGGCATTTTTTTTCAAATTTTGTTGAATCTTTGATTTTCGCAAAAATTAAATACTTATAAATTTTATTTTGTTCTTACAAAGAAACTGTCACGTGTGTCCGGCGCCGATTTAAATCTCCTTGAAATATGTTGTTAAATACAAAAATTCAAAAGACACTTATTTTTTTATATCGGAGAAATCTCATGTTTAGGGGGTAAAACACCCTTAAAAAAAAAAGGTATTTCTCTTTCGGGGCGAATATCGTCAAAAGTAGAAAAGACAGAAAAAAATTTTTTTAACAAAAGTTGTACGGTTTAAAAAATACTTTAAAGTTATAGAGAAAAAAAATTTTTTTGTTTTGTTTAACAAAATATCCCCACCATCCAAAGCTCTTTTTTCAAATTTTACAAATTTTATTATATATGGACTTGGAAAAAAATAACCTTTAATTTGGCTAAAAAACATTTGAAAAAGAGTATATGCCAATTTTAGCCCATTTCTTGGATCTTGAATTTCAACCTTTTTTTATACTTAACAGTATTATATAATGAAACATTAATCCAAGAAAAATTTTAAAATGAGCATAAGCGCGGTTTCGGAGATATAAAAGGTTAAAAGTGATGGTCTCTCAAAATCTATTTCTGTCTATCCAAAAATCCATCACTCACATTAAAAAAGGACCCTAGTCTGTGAGAGGCAAGGGAACTCTCAGTAAAAAAGCATCTTGATCTGTAAAAAGCGGTGTCACTTCAACTCCACCTATATTAGGGAGTTTTTATATAAGATGAAAACTAAGGTTATATTTCAATTCGGGATAAAAATCCACAAGAAACAATGTTTCATTTCGTTATATATATTTTAGATAGATTTTTAGATAGATAGAAATAGATTTTTTTTAACGCCAAGGTGAGATAAAAATGATCATTTTTGACACTTTTCTACGAAATCTGACGTGATAAAGCAATTTGCTTACCAGAGTCGTGTTCAGCGTGCAACAATACATAGGAAATGGTAACTTTTATAGAAACAACAGAAAAAAGGTTTAAAAACGGCGCCCTGTGTTATGAGAAACCATCACTTTCCATCCCTTATATTTCTAGAACCGCGTTTATGCTCATCTTGAAATTTCTCTGGAATTAATTTTACATTATATAATACTATTTAGCATAAAAAACGTTTGAAATTCAAGATTCAAGAAATGGACCTTTGGCATTACTTTTATATAATATCTAATCTATTCTAATCTATTTAATAATATATAATCTACTCTTATATAATATCTTATCTTTTATAATATTTCTCTATTCTGTTTAAAACGTAAATATCAATTTTCTTTTTTTGTTAAAAAATGGCAAAAGAGAAAGTAACTCAGTAGGACATCGTAACCTTACACATAAATTTACTCAGCTCATTATAATTTATATAATTACATTGATGAACATAACTGTTTACAGACGTCTGGATAGAAAATAATCCCACAATCATTTTTATATTTTAATGTAAATAGATTAAACGTTTTAAATATTAATAGTGTAATAATAAAAAATTAATAAAGCTTTAATTGTACTTTCTTAATTATATTTTGACAATAATCGTGTTTGCCAGTGTCTACGAGTTATATACATGATCCATTTTTATACGCCTGTTGAGCGCAACAGGAAGAAATAGGACATTGTAGTGTTTATGACCTATCAACAAAAACAAAACAAAATTAGATCAATATACAAATATATAAAATTGTGAATATTATGTCAATATAGAGATGTTGTTTTATTTTTCAAAATAGTAAAATTGATAAGAATTCTAAGAAGAAGTCAATCTTACGAATAAAATAAATTTTTAATTGATGTATTTGAAGCAATAATTAAAATTTTGTAATTCCATATTTTATTATTTATTTTAAGTTTCACAATAATAAATTCTGTAATACGTAGATTCCATTTAAAACGATTTTTATTTTCTCACTAAAAAGCGTTCATATTTTTTTTTATTAGTAGAAATAAAATATATTACAAATACTCTTGTAGTTTAGACCATTGAGACGATAAAACTGACTATGATTCGATGGTCGTAAGAACTTTTATTCATACTTACACGGGCGATTGTAATTTAAACACTTACATTGGTGAACATGATTATCTCGATGGGGGAGAAAATTGCGTATATGGTCATCGGTTTTTGCATTAACATCAGAATAACATTTGTTCTGACGTGACGATCGAGATCAGAATTAAGTCACTCGCTAAAGTATATTCCTTTACGAAAATCATCGCTCTAAATTTTATAGAAAATTAATTTTCAATTACACCAATCTGGTAAGTCTTACCAAATCATTAAAACTTACCGCATTTGTAAGAACATTGCGTACCGTGCATATATAAACATTTGAACTAGCTTTAATGAAGAGTATATCATAAATGTGGTTATGTTGGCAAGACGAATTTCCATCTGTTACAAATATCTTATAATTAATTATTATTACAATTATTATTATTATTTTATACGTAATACAGTATACCTTTGCAAATAGAATAAAAAAAACCTAGCAAGCGCAGCATGTGCCGTCTTTTCGTTTTCATACTTTTGGAGTAAAAATTAGAAAGTATTTTATTTTACTTTAATTATATTAGTTCTGCGAGAAAAGTATAACAGTGCCTTTTTCTATATTGGCAAGTGTTCTCGTAGAATCAGAGTAGAGTCAAAGTACATTCATATTTAATCTAGCTTTGCAAAATAGTTTGTATCATCATAATATTTATTATCTCAGTTTTGCATCAGTGAATCAAGCAATAAAATATCAAGTGTCGATTTTTGTATTAATATATCTACATACATTTACAGTCTCGTATATCAACGAGCAAAGAAGGATGGAATTGGAGATAACATGCCAAAGGACGATTGGTCCAAAAACGTTCTCCAGCGTATCGCGGCATCGTAGCAACTTTTGATGTTTCTTAATGCACATTTTCAACACATCCGAAAACTTGTCTGTAGGCAAAGGATTCGTGAGTCTAAAAATCATGACGCGCACCGTCGAGGCGAATAGATAGGTGTGGAAGCCAAAAACGCTTTCGACAGCGCCTGACGTCATGGCAGTCAACCAGGCTTGCATCATTTCGTAGAAAAAATAAAGATGATACGACCAGTTATCGGGAACAGTCCAGAAGTATGAGTATCCTCTGGCGAACGGCAAGTTGTAATTTGTAGTTAAACGCAAGTGACAGAGATCGCGGATCATGGATATAATCGGAGGCGCAGCATATCCCAAAAGCAATGATATAATAATGATGATATACGCATACGCCATAGTGTACGTTGCACGCAGGGATGAAAACGTTATCTTCCGAATTTTTTCGTTTTGCATAAGCTCCTCCTCAAAAAAATCACTCAGGGTCTGGTGATTATTTTTCAGAGATCTGCGATGTATCATGAAGTTTGTCACCTTAAAGAAAATCAGTGATGATCAGTAGATATTTCTACTTCATGAAAAACGAAAAGTTACGAGTGCTCATTTATTATCACATTTATATTTTAATGCATTTATATCTTAATTTCAAATAAAAATTTTTTTTTACAAAAAAATAACGTTGCAAAGAAAGGCTTATTAAAAGCTTAGTGTTTTATTGTCTAGTGTATAGATAAGATACAAAATATTTCTCTGATCTCGTTCTGTTACAAATAAAATGTAATTCTATGTAATTCATACCTTGATAATGGCGCTAATTAAAGATATAGCTGCGCCTATCATTTTCATCATGTTTACCAAGTTATGTCTAAAGACATAAGCTGTATGAAAGGCGAGTATCATGTACACGTTCATTACCAAAAGCACACAAACTGGCCAGTAGTACGTGGACTTGCCTGATTTTGCGGGCATGTACCAACAGCCAGTCATAGTGAGAATAGCCTTAATGAAGCGTTGATACTTGCGATACGCTTGTAATCGTTTATCAAACATGATGATATTCATACACTGAAGAACTCAAACAACCATGGACAAAAAATCTTTTCAACTGGAAAAACTTAACATTTTTTTTTCAAAATATCAAAGAAATTAAAATTTTGTAAGAGAATATAGATTGATGTGCGAAAAAACTTATAATTAAAGACAAGTTTTATTCAGTTGTAGCTAGATCTTTCTCTAGTACATATTAGGGTGAATCAAATGAAAACAAGACAGACTGTATAACGTAACTTATATAATCTGTCTCGTTTTCATTTGACTCACCCTAATACAATATTTGATTTAATATTCGCAGAAAAGGAATTAGAATTTGCTTAAGAATAGCAAATCCTTGATTTTCTATTTTTTTAATACTTTACTTTCTTTATAAAAATTGAATTTTTTTCTTGCATTTCTAATGACGATAATTATTTAATCTATCTAACTTAAATTGTAGCTCGTTTCGTACAAAATCTATAAAATGACATGTTAAATGTTTGCCCTAAGATTGGGTATTAATTTTTTTAAGCTCAGCAGACGACACCGTATAACTCAAATGATAGTTAAAAGTAACGTCAATGTAAGTTACACGATTGAACATTTTTAATTATATTAAAAATGTAATTGGTGATTAGATCAATAATGTTAATTAACATTTACAGCTGTATTTATAAAAACTGGAACAAAGAAAATTTTGTAATCTCATAATTAGGAGTCATATGTCATTATTATAATCTTTATTCGTATAGTAATTTAGAATGTGTTTCAAACTTATTTAAAAGACATTTTCAAAAATTGTCACACTTCATAAAGGCCTGAGAAACATCTATGTCATATTAAAATTACCTGTCGCACAGTATGCAGGTTTCTAGAAGAACTTTCTCGTTAGAAAACTTTCAACTAAGAAATATCAGGTAACGTATCCGATACGTTCGGTACGACAGATTTACTGATACTAGCACCAAACCAAGGGAGAGGAAGAGATTTTTACCTTCTACCTTGGAAATTCAAATTATTGAGGGATTGCATCTTACATTGAAGTTACTTTGAACTCTCTCTTTATTGTCTGTAGTTTTAGGCATACGTGTCTGTCGAGACTTTGAAAAATTAATGATCAATTTTGTAACTAATTTTACGTGTCGTTCTATAAAGTTCAGATGAAGCGGGCCACAATAATTTATGTTATTTATTCTATAGCTATAGATATAAGAAGCTGTAGATATAAGAAAAATTGCACTTCAAAGAGAATGGCAAAACGCATCGCAAGACGCATCGAGACCGCGTGTATTGTACTACAAATTTCGTCTGAATTACATGAAGACATTTTTCTCATTTAACTGATGAAAGGTAGACCAGATTTACGATTCCTTTTCCTTATATGATATAAAGAAGCTCCGTTATCGATCGTTGTCAGTATGCCGTTGTCAGTCGAGTGCGTAGCACGCGAGCGGGAGAACATTGATACTTGGAGTTTCGTAGCGTAAAGATATAAGCAGACGTCTCGATGAAAGGGGGTTTCGTTCAAACACTTGTGCTCGTGATTTTTCAATTTTATACGTTCACAATGTAAATATACTTTTCTTTTAAATTTTTCTAAATCAATGTTCGAGGATATTATTATTAAACACACGTGCAGATTTGATCGTTGGGATCTCACAATTTTCTGTAAGTTATATCTATTCCTATTACACTCGTAATTATTATCACGCACACCGATTGCCATTTGAGAAAACTAAAGATGAAGTGCAAACATCATAAAATGATATTTAAATGTATATAAATAATGTAATAGAAGGCATTAATAATGCACTGTTTTTACTTTCATTATTATATTCACTTGATAATGTAATGATTTTCGTGTTTGCTGCTGCATTTATAAAATGTAGCGTGCATTTCTATTGATCTTTATCACTAGATTTTACTAGAAAAAAATAAGCGTTGTAGCATTCATCAACTGTCAATGAAAACAAAGAATAAGAATTAAATCAATACGAGCAATACATGACAGTTGTAAATACAATATTATTCTTCCATTGATATATCATAATTCATTGAATATTTAAAGATATTATTTTAAGCTTGTTGTTTAATGTTAGACAAGAATAAAAATAATATCTCTAACGATATTTCTTTCTGAACAAAGAAAAATTCTAAACGATTGAGATTATAATATGTAATTTTATAAGAAAGTATACTTACAGCTTTTGTTAAAATACCATGTGTGTGTATAAACTAAACCAATTTTATAAATTTATTTATGGGCTAATCATATTACACTGCACTTTTCCTCTTCCACTGATTATGCAGTGCGTTGTTTTTATAAATCACTTTTTAAGTAAAAAATATTTCATTGTTCTAAGTCTAGCATTTGTTACACAACACTTTGAACAAATATAATCGTTCAAGTTTTAATATAAAATATTTATTATTAATAAGATTATTCAATTAAATTAAAGTGGGTGTCATATTATCCCTTTCTTTACTACGTATTTAAGAAAAGTAAATAAAATTTGAAAAAAAGAAATTTCCAATAACAATTTTTATAAGATTTTTGTCAAGTTGATAATTTGATACTTTTGATAGACAAAACAAATAACTTTTTAATTTTTTGCGTATAAGCTCATTCAATATTACTTGAATATGCATATTTATTTTGACATATACCTCTTATCTTACAGGTGTCTTGTCACCTAAAGGTTACTGTAGACCATTTGACATCGCTGCAAATGGTTTTTCTCGTAGTGACACAGTGGGAGTGATATATCTTCAAAAAGCAAAGAATGCGAAAAGGATTTATGCCATATGTCCATATGTTAAATTAAACTGCGACGGTTATAAAGAGGAAGGAATAACATACCCATCCTCGTTAATGCATAGTACCTTATTGACGGATTTTTATAATGAGTGCAAAGTACTGACATCATGTTTCGATTACATTGAAGCACATGGTACCGGTACCAGAGCCGGCGATCCTCAAGAACTACTTGCTATTTGTAATGTTTTGTGTAAGAATAGAGAAACTCCATTAATGATAGGCTCCGTAAAATCCAATCTAGGTCATGCTGAACCTGCAAGCGGCATGACTCAAATTGCTAAGGTAAAATAAATAGTTTTCGTTTTCATTAAGTATTATAAAATTAATGTTTATTTTATGTATCTATTCTCGCGCAATAAACACAACAGAAGCATATTTATTTTACTTATGAGTTGCTCTGTCGTACTCAAACACAAAGTTTTATTAAAAAAAAGCAAAAACTTACACTAAATTGAAATTATAAAAACATTACTGATATTTGAAGGTAATAATAGCATTTGAAACCGGTATTGTTCCACCAAATATCAATTATACTTCACCAAGAACTGATATAAGCGGATTAGTAAATGGAACTCTTAGTGTCGTTCAAAAACCAATGCCGCTTAAGAAGGGTTACATACCAATCAATTCTTTTGGCGTTGGGGGCTCCAACGCTCACATATTGTTAAAATGGAACGACAAACAGAAGATTAAGAATCGAGCAACGAACGATAACTTGCCTAGACTTGTAATAATATCTGGACGCACTGAAGAAGCAGTAAAATCCTTTTTTAATGACGTTAGTAGTATTTTTCAAAAGCAATTCTAATTACGTCGTTTTGAACAATTAAACGTTGTATCTTCTGTATATATCGCATTATTGTCTCAAGAAATTTTTAGGTTACCAATCATCCGATAGATGTAGAATATATACGTTTGCTGCACGATGTCTTTTCAGACAACATAGACGGTCACCCATGGAGAGGATTCGTTATACTGAATAATTTGCAACGAGAACTAACAAATGAAACTCAAAGTTGCATAAATGTAAAAAGACCAGTTTGTTTTATATTTTCTGCTTTAGGCTCGCAATGGCTAGGAATGGGTATATATTCAATATTCCACATTTTATTTACAGTTTTATTTATATTTAAATAAAAAATGTATATACTTTTTAATAAAATTTAGGACAAAATTTATTAAAATTTCACATCTTTGCAAATACGATAAGAACGTGTGATGTGTTTTTAAAACCATGTGGTATAAGTGTCACGGACATTTTGACAAGAACCGAAATTGGGCGTGAAAATGCATTAGCCGCGTTTGTTGGCACCGTCACTGTTCAGGTAAAATCTTATATAACAAAATGAAAAATAAATATTATTTATATTATATTTATTGATAAAACAACAAATCACAAATGTCTAAAAAAAAATCAATTTCTTACACTGTCCAATTCCACTTTATTAGAATTATTATTATACAATATTCGAATATAACTTATTGTTTTATCAATAAGATGATAATTTTTTAAAACGTAATGCTTATAAAATGATTTATGCATTTTTGTAGATCGGCTTAGTAGACCTCCTAACATTTTTAGGAATTACTCCCGATTACATGATTAGTCATTCTGCTGGTGAACTCGGTTGCGCGTACGCAGATGGATGTCTTACCATTGAACAAACTATTTTATCAGCATATTTTATTGGTTTGACATGTGTTCAAGGAACAGTAATTCGTAGCTCTATGGCACTTGTCAATTTTAATTACGAAAGTCTAAAAATTATGTGTCCAACGGGTGTTGAAATAGTATGCCGTAATAGCCAAAACAGTTGCGTTTTGTGTGGGCCCACGCAATCTGTACAAAAATTTACGAAGAAATTGCAGGTAGAACGCTAAATAGCTTTGGTACTTCGTAAACAAATAAAAAATTTAATTTAATAATTTTCAAAATATTATGTATCCCCAAATTCAAGCTACAATGTATTCGCATTCCACCTGCTAGTCATAAATTTGAATATTTTTATTATCAGCTTAATAACATTTACGTGAAAGAGATCTACTGCAACGTACCGTATCATAGTTCCTATCTCGCATCCGTGGAAACTCAGCTCTTGTTTCATTTAAACAATATAATACCACGGCCGAAAAAACGGAGTTCAAAGTGGATCAGCTCTTCCATACCCAACACCGAATGGTTGACTTCAGCATCGAGATTATCATCGGCGAACTATCATACGCACAGTATTTTGAATACCGTTCTCTTTGAACAAACGACGCATCTAATTCCAAGTAACGCTGTCACCATCGAAATCGCACCAGACGTTCTACAGTACGTTTTGAAAGAATCCTTGCATCCGAAAGTGACGAACATTATATTGAATCGACGCAATGGGAAAAATGTCGATGAAATTTTACAAGGAATTGGAAAGCTCTATAACTGTGGTTTACAACCGCAGGTAGCCAACTTATATCCGCCAGTAGAATTTCCAGTTAGCCGAGGAACTCCTATGATCTCTCCATCTATCAGGTACGAGTTATTATCATCATCATCATCAAGACGTTACATCACTTTAAATGATACCATAAGTATTAGTAGAATTTGTCATGTAATAATGAAGATAGTACAAGTGGTCATAATACCTACACAGCCCATAATACTACCTCTATTTATTATAATCTTTATTTATTATAAATATAATCATATTGTCCATAAAAAAAGTAATTTTATGTAACATTAGGTGGGATCATTCCAAAGATTGGTTTACATATAACTATGAATCAAACGTTGCATCAACAAAGAAATTTAAATTACGAGAAAGGCATGTCGAAGTCTCTCTCAAGAATGAGGACTACGATTATATGAGGGGACATGTAATAGACGGAAGAAATTTATTACCAGCGACCGGTTATCTTGCACTCGTTTGGGAAACTGTCGGCATAAGGAAAGGGTATATACTGTACACCACAATACCGATAATATTCCAAGATGTAAAGTTTATTCGTGCTACTTATCTATCGGAAAATGATGTTGTAAAATTAACGATTTCGATACAGAAAGGTATATATCAAGTATCGAGTACTTTCCCAGTAAAAAATTTTTTGTACACAATTATATACAGTTATATATAATTACATATAAAATACGTCCATATATATTAAAATATATAAATATAATAATATATAATTGTAAATAATTATATATATTGTAATATATATGAACATATGTGATATTTAATTATGTATAACTACATATAACTACGTATAAAAAATTTTTTATCGGGTTTAATGTAGCATAATCTTAACCCTTTACGAGATCTGTGTGACCCCAAGAAACGAAAGTTTCATCTAAATTTTCCCTACGTTATTATTTTAAATTACAATATTATTAGATTTCTCTCTATGTCGCCACATATCGACCGTTCTAAGTTTTAAGTAAAGATAAATAGAATTAAAATTTTTGAATTTTAGTCCCGACACAGTAGAATACCCCATTAACAGAAAGAGAAAAAAAAAATACGTATAATAATATGTAAAATATGCAAAAATGTCACAGATGGAAAGTTTGAAATAATCGAAGGAAACAGCGTTGTAGTGACAGGTAGAGTGTATGAGACACCAAATCCGGAACAAGAAATGACTTCGACACATATATTATCGGAATGTAACGAAGAAGAACGTATGACTGCCAGAGATATCTACAAAGAATTAAAATTGCGCGGTTATCAGTACAACGGCTTGTTTCGTGGATTGCACAGCGCATCTATTTCAGGCAACAAAGGACATGTTATTTGGAAAAACAATTGGGTAGCATTTATGGACGCCATGCTACAAATGCAAGTTATCGGACACGACACGAGAGATATGTTCGTCCCTACGAGTATTCAGAAAGTGGTAATTAACCCTATGCTTCATGTCAGAAAGCTATGTGACAGTGGGGACGGTGTCGATGCTGCAATAAACACAGAAAATCGTAAGTGTTTTTCAGTTACTAAATGTTGCTTTGACGCATGAATATTGTAAGAAAATGTTTGTGATAAAAAACAAATTGTTTTAGGTACCTTATTACCGATACGAATGCATAGAGAAATAGATACGATTGTAGCTGGTGGAATAGAAATTCGAGGACTTCAAGCTACTCAAATCATTCGCCGGAAATTAAATCAATATGCTGTTATCGAGGAACACGTATTTATAGCTCATCACGATCGCGCAAAGATTTCTATAAACGAAGCAATTCGAATATTGGCACAACTCGCGCTGGAAGATCACCAAATCATCAAAGTGAGAGCCATCGAGTTAGTGGAAGATGTCGACAATGTTGCGTTAGAACATCTCTCATCTTCGCTGTTGGTTGAGGCTTTTGAAGATCTCCCATTAATACAAACGAATATCACTCTATTAACATCACCGAATCGTTTTAATCCAGCAGAATTATCGCAAAACATTTTTATCAAAGATTTAAACAAACCATTTGTAGATGACAAAGTCTTAATAGTTGCCGGATTCGATCTTCTGACTAAACAGCAAACCTCTTTAGAACGACTTTTGCCATTTCTGAGAGAAGGTGGTTATCTGTTGACGCGTGAAAAATGCGACGTACTTGACTATAACAAATACCTACAACGTTACAAATTAATTGTTGTTCTCGAAAAGAGAACTGATAAAGAAACGATTATTCTTATGAAGAAGAAAGTTCATATAAAAAAAAGAATTGTTGTTTACATAAATAATAATAACTTTAACTGGCTGGATGATTTAAAACCACTCGTGAGTGATGAGAACAAACTTGAGAAGGATAGTAGAATTATAATTGTTGGAGAGGGAGACCCTGAGTGTGGCCTGTTGGGTTTTGTTAACTGCTTGGCAAGAGAAATGAGTGGAGAATTTGTTAGGGGTGTGCTAATTCAAGATACGAAGGCTCCTAAATTTTCTCTTCAAGAACCCTTCTATTTACAACAACTGCAAAAAGATATGACGATTAATGTATTGCGACCTAATAAGGCCTGGGGATCGTACAGACATTTACGATTGCTACCACCGAAAGCCAGTCACGTACCCTCGGCTCACGTCTGCCAAATGGTTCGTACAAATATTCTCAAAGTATATTGAGCACAGTCTGTTGAACGTGCAACAATGTTAAACATATTTGTATTCTAAATACTGTGTGTTACGATATTTTTATTTGAAACATTGATTTTTTGTTATATGGTAAAAATAATAAAATTGATATTTTTTATAGATACATGGTGACATGAACTCATTTTGTTGGATAGAAAACAATGTTTCTATCGAATGTCGAACTGAAGATTTGGTACGTGTTGTTTATTCTTCCCTCAACTTCAGAGACGTAATGTTTGCCACTGGTAGATTAGTATTATCAAATCAGATAATTTCGCAAGGACGATTATTTCAATATGTTCCTCTTGGATTGGAATACGCTGGATACGATTCTAATGGACAACGTGTAATGGGAATATGTCCTTCTAAGTAAATAATATTCTAAAAAATAATTGTGTGTACGTCTCATGTAACATCATAGAATTGAAACTAAATTAACTATTTTCTGTAGTTGTATAGCAAACATTGTTGCAAAAAGCCAGTTATGCTGGAAAGTACCGGATACATGGACATTTGAAGAAGCTGCGACAGTCCCATGCGTTTACAGCACAGTTTACTTAGCACTACATATCCATGGGAAAATGAAAAAAGGTGAAAAGGTACTTATACATTCTGGTACTAGTGGTGTTGGTCAAGCAGCTATTCACGTCGCTCTCAAAGAAGGATGCGAAATATTCACTACCGTAGGCACGAATGAAAAACGAAAATTTATTAAAGAAATATTTCCAACTATTTTGGACGAACACATTGGAAATTCTCGAGATACCAGTTTCGAACAAATGATAATGAAGCAAACGAACGGCCGCGGCGTCGACATAGTATTGAATTCGTTGGCGGAAGAAAAGTTAATCGCGTCCGTTCGTTGTTTAGCACAAAATGGTCGTTTCTTGGAGATTGGCAAATTTGATCTTCAATCTAATAATCCTTTAGATATGTCCGTGTTTCAGAAAGGTATTAGCTTTTATGCGATTCTACTCGATAATATATTCAACAGTGACCATCACAAGCATAAATCCCTAATAATAAAAATGGTAAAAGATGGTCTAAAAAATGGAACCGTCAAACCAATTCCAGTAAAAATTTTTTCAAAGACAGACATTGAACAAGCTTTTAAATACATGGCAAGTGGAAAACATATGGGAAAGGTACGTGAATGAAGTTTGTGAATATTGTATTGCAACAATAATTCAGTAAACTTCTGTGCTGTATAGAATAGTACCATCAACAATTATTTTATATAAATAATATTTTATTAAACAGTGTTGCAAACCTATTTCATACATAATATCCATTCTTAATATACAAATATGTTCGTAGATTATTATAAATATCGAGGAGAAGAATAAATCTTTAGACTCTGTTGTCGCATATCGTCGCTATTGTTGTCTCAGAAACAAAAGTTACATTATATTAGGAGGCCTAGGTGGATTTGGCTTGGAGTTGACCGATTGGCTGATACTCCGAGGCGCCAGAAACGTTGTATTGATTTCGCGAGCTGGAATAAAGAACGGTTACCAGCGCATGAAGATACGTCTGTGGAAGAAGTATGGAGTAAACGTA
This sequence comes from Solenopsis invicta, assembly GCF_016802725.1. Classification (NCBI taxonomy): domain Eukaryota; kingdom Metazoa; phylum Arthropoda; class Insecta; order Hymenoptera; family Formicidae; genus Solenopsis; species Solenopsis invicta. The sequence goes on along the minus strand of NC_052676.1, from coordinate 4,232,303 downwards.
TTGATCATCAAGAATATCGATGTCGCCGATCCCAAGGATTGCGAATATCTCTTGCGAACTGCGGAAACGGAAGCTCCGGTGGATGCGATATTCAATCTCGGTGTAGTGCTGAGGGATGGCGTTCTGAGAAACCAAACCGCGGAGACGTTTGCGGAGTCCTTCCGATCAAAGGCACGAGCGACGCAAATTTTGGACAAACTTTCGAGAAAGATCTGCCCTAAACTGCGGCACTTCGTAGTGTTTTCTTCCGTTTCCTGCGGCCGGGGGAACGCTGGAATGACTAATTATGGCATGGCTAACTCCATTATGGAGAGAGTGTGCGAAAGAAGAGCGGCGGAAGGATTACCCGGATTGGCAATTCAATGGGGAGCTGTGGGTGACGTTGGTCTCCTCGCTGACATGAAAGAGGATGATAAGGTACGGATTATCGGTGGTACTTTGAAACAAAAAATATCCTGCTGTCTCGATGAGCTCGATAAGTTTCTACTTCAAAGTCGGCCGATTGTGAGCAGCATGGTGGTAGCTGAAAAGGAAGTGCGATCTTCTGGACTTGGAAGTCTGATAGAAACTGTCAACAGTATTTTAGGTAGGTCCAAATTAATTTTTTTTGCCTGTACTTACTAAATTTTATGCAATACATCGAATCAGTTTATTTCTTAATCAATCACTAATACTTAATACGTTATAGTTTTATCATTCAAAATAATTTTCTATTTATACTACAGGCATAAAAAACATGAAACTTATAAACCAAAATGCAACTCTGGCCGAATTTGGAATGGACTCTATGATAACCCAGGAGATCAAGCAAACTCTACAGCGAGATTTTAACGTTTCCTTCACTGCGAGTGAGATACGAAATTTCACATTCGCGAAACTCATTGAGCTATCCAGTACGAACATCAGTGACGATAATATGCAAGATGAAACGGAAACAAAGAGGAATCAAACATTGTAAAATATTTTGTTGATGATCTAAAAGACAAAGATTTTATTTCAGGGATTTGTTTCGAACTCCCGACTAAAAGACAAACAATTAGGACTCAAGTATTTTTTATCCCAGGTATCGACGGGAATGTAACTGCATTTAATTATATAGCACAAAATGTAAATTTTCCAGCAACGTTTCTGCAATATGACACAAATAACATACATTTACCAAACGTTTTCTTGGAGGCGACTAATCATCTCATAAACATACGCAATTGTATTAGTAATTTCACATTGTATTTATTTAAGGTCATTTTAATTTAAAATAATTAAAATTTAAAGTTCTAATTTTTCAACAACATATTACCAAAATTGAGAGGTAGAAAAGATTTTGTAATAATAGGTTACTCATTTGGATCTATTATCGCAATCGAATTAACAAAAAGGTTAGAAACTATGAACTTTAAAAGCAGTCTAATTTTCATCAATGGCTCTCCTGATCTAGTACAACAGATATACAAATATTTTACATCAGATCCTGAAGATGCAGAACTCCAGATTCTTATTTTAATGAATTTGATAGACATGTATTCACCAGGAATTAGTAAAAAAGTATAATTTTTCTTCAGATTATATCGAAAATTATTTATAATATATTTATATTTATAACATGTTTTTTATTTTATTTTTTGTTTTTCATTTCATTAATTGTAATTTCATTAATTTTATTTTTCTATGTTGTTATAATTTTATATTTCGTTTTTATTTTGACCTAAATCTTATATTTAAAGAATGTACAATCCGACAGATTGCTTTGAAACTGAAAAAATGTAGTACCTGGGAAAAAAGATACAATATTTTCGCAAAGCAATTCTTACAATTAGCTATGAATACGGTACTTTCACCGGCAAATTTAAAGAAGCTATGTACCAGAATCTACAAACATTTATTCATTATTCGGCACTATAATGTTTCTACGTTGCCGCCCATTAAATCTCCTATAATTTTGTTAAAATCTCAAAATCCGTGGTCTGTACTCGAGATCAAAGACGATTATAGTTTGCAAAAATATTTTAAAAAATTTATGCTAATTTGTTTTGTTGTAATAAATCAAATTCAACAAAATTTTTCCTTAATAAGATATATATAATTATTTAAGGTAACTCTAAACGTGGTAAAGGTATATGACGTTGGGGGTAATTATACGTCGATATTGAGAAACGACAAAGTGTCAGTTGCAATTAACGGAGAGCCGCCATTTATAATTTGATATAATATTTTATTAACAATTTTAATCGTCCTATTGTAAAGTAAATGAAATATTGCAGAACGCTTTAAATTTAATATTGGCAATTGTGATTTCGTAAATTCACAATCTTTTTGCATTCGAGTTTCGTATGCAAAAAGATTGCAAACTTTATAACATGTAATCACAACGAGTTTCTCTTGTACTCTTGGATGCCTTTATATTTGCTCAAAATTTATCTATTAAATTTAAAGCGTTTTGCAATATTTGTGACTGTACCAGCACAGAAGCTTGCACATTTATTGTTGTAATATTGCTGCAAGCTTGTGCTGGATAATAATATGTTTTAACAAATATATTGTCGTAATATTACTTTAGTCTTACATTGTAATGATTTCGCAGAGCGGACATTTCAACGTTGCTGCTAGCTTACAGTAACACTGCAGAAGCATTTCCTAACAATACAACGTTACAATGTTTCAATGTAAAGTTTATGCAATGTTTTTGCATTTGGATGCAGGTACTTGGATATTTTAAAAGTATCTCATGTATATCCCTAACAGCACATGATATCTAATAAACATTATTGTGATATTGCATAAATATACGTACGATATTATGATATTATGATATTGTACGAATATTCGTACGATATCTAGAATATTCTAGAATATTCATACGATATCTTGTGCTGTTAGGTATCAAAAACTTTTAAATTATAATTTTTGTAATAATGGTAATATGGTAATACAAATGACAATGGTAATACAAAATATACTTAAGTAAATCTTTTATTTTCCTTTTACTTCTACTTCATTCGTTACATCCGATTCCCATCGATCTTTCTCAGTTTTTTTGCATTCTCGGGAGCGCATTTAACGCACGTAGAAGCGGAACGGGCCGCGCGCGAGGGGCCCATTACGTGTTCTAGGACGTGTAATAAACCGCTGTGCTCTATCTATCCGTGGCGAGGTAACGTTGGAAAGGCAGCGGACCACGGAACAGGTGTGCGCGTGTGTGCGCTGTACTTTGTGCCACAGGCGAGATCACAACGGGCTTCTCTACGCGCGCGTACGCTCACGTATTCATGAGGCCCCGGCTCGTCCCGGGCCGCCTGCTCGTTGCCGGTCACGGCTGGCCGGCCGGAGTTCCGGGGCCCACTTCCGGACACTCGCGCACGGCACCGGTGCGATCTCGTTTTCAGCCGGGAATATCAACTCGCTCGCAGTGTACAGTTAGCCGCCGCGCGATCATACGCGAGGAGTATACGGAGCTCGCGCGTCCTGCTCCTTCGCGCGTGTCCCTCCGCGTGGTGTAGAGGCGGTTTAAATGGGCCCCGGCCTCTCCGAGCCGCGAGATACCGGAGAACAATGGACTTCCCCAGGCGGGTGAGTGAGATCAATGCCGTTCGCGAATCGCTCCGATCTCGCGATGGGGCGAGAGACGCGGAGGTGCGATGTACTTGAAAGACCTTCCAACGAATGTCTTTCCTCTAATTTTTTTCTCATTAAATTTGTGATAAACAGAGAGAGAAAGAAACAGCATTAAGATTGTGCATAATTTATGATATGATAATTATGTTAATTGATGCGACACAATCTTTTTCCGTTTTTATTGTATTTATTTTTGAGAAGATACTTCTAATTTCTTTTTTTCTATTCTTTTGTAAAAGTTTTGATTAACAGATGCAGCTTCCTAGCGTTTCTAAAAAAAAATCTCTGAAAAATCTCGAACTTTTTTTTTATATAAGTTTTAATTAATAAGTTATTAAATTACCTCCTCTTTGTATTATTTCCGCTCTGTTTAATACTCGCATAGTCGTTTAATTAAATAAAAACCACATTTATGATTAAATACACAGCAGAGGAGAGGAACAAAATTGAAATTAATAAAAAAAAATTATTTGAGTGTTTCATTATAATTTTAATCTGCTTAAAGAAATGATGATAAATCTGCTTAGAAAAAAGATGTTGGAAATATTTAAAAACTCATGAAAACGCATTTTTCTTAATAACGTTTCTATAAAAAATCTATTAATTTTTCTTATCTCAAATTTCGAAAGAAATTAATTGACAAAAATAGTGTGTCTATCATATTTAATAAAAAAAGACGTATATAAAAGGAAAGGTAAAGTAAATCAAATATAATTTTAATATAATTTTTGCTTGAAAAAATAAATGGATCGAACTTAAAATTTTATATTAAAAAAATATTTTATATTGGAAATATAAGAAGAAGCGTTAAGTATCTTTCTCTTAATAGTATTTCTATGTAAAATAGATTAATATTTTTTATCTCAAATTTTTGAAAAAAATTAATTAACAAAATTAGTCCTTCTATAAAAAAACCATACATACAAGGTATCGAAAAAAACTATTCAACATTTATATTATATAGTACACACCATGAACAAAAATACTTTGGTGAACATAGATCAAAAGCTCAACCGGTTTCTGAGATATGAATATTTTTATATATTAATATAATAAATTATTTACTAGCTTCTATGTGTCCCATGCAATGTTTATTTCAGTATATGGTATCTGCCATTTCTTGATTAGAGTACTACATTTTTAGCACGATATCTCCTGGTAAAAAAATTTTCATATATAATTATGTATAATTATGTATAATTATGCATGATTTTAATTTATACAATTATGTATAACTGTATATAATTAATTGTATATAATTATACATAAAACATTCTTTACCGGATTTATAACTGTATAATCACCAAATGATATGTAGATCTGCAATCACCGATTGATGACAACTGACTGATTGCCGGTGAAATCTTCTGTAATGATGTGTGTACGTATAGAAATTGAATGCGATGATATACAGAACGCAATTTACAAGAACTGAAATAAACATCGCATGCGACACGTAGAAGCATCGTGTTGAATACCTTACAGTCACGTTTGAATACTTCTAAAAAAAAAAAAAAAAAAAAAAGAAATTTGTACGTGCCCCACTAAAATATATTCTATTTCAGCATTGCTACCTTTGCATTACCACCGCGTCGTTGAATGAACGAGTCGTTGCTCGAGCGAAGAAACATGTCTCTCTCCCGCGAGGGAGACTCGCGACCGGATGACCGCGAATTCTCACCTTTGCTTGCCGCGATTCCCGTGCAGAGATGTGGGCGACAGTTGCGACTTCCTGCCCTGTCGCGCAATGGCGATGATCGTCGCGGATGATGCTCGTGAGGCGCGTGTGCGTGCGTGCGTGCGTGAGGCGAAGTGCGAGACGCAGGCCTCCCGTGTATGAATGAATTGCGGTACGCGCTAGCTCACGCACACACGCCGAAGAACGAAACCAGCACAATACGACGGCGGTCGGCCCCGCGGCATAATGGGCCCCGTCTTACCGGGATCCCGATGTGGTTACAGGTCAATCAACTCCAGCCGAAAGCAAGCGGCACAAAAGCCTCTCATTTCCCTGGGAACAATGACAATTGCGAGTCACGATGAAAAAAAATTCATTGCCCCTTATAATTTGTCCGAAACGATTGTTTTGACGACGCAAACTTCCAAGAGCATCGTGGAAATGTCCGGGAGAACCGTTCCAAATGTCCATCAAATGTTCTCCCGGCGTTTCTAGACGACAATCTTTTATAATCGTGCGTTCAGCAATCCATGAATACTTTCCCTCACCACTTCGTAACAAAAAAACTTAAAAAACATTTTTTTTGATCACACTGTTATAAAGCACTATTCAAGTCATTCAACTTCCAATTAAAACATTTTTTCTTTCATCTATAAATTTCTTTCAACGATATTCGAAAGAAGAAAACCGATTTTCTTCAAAGGAGTGTTTTATCCCCCAAAAGTGAGATTGGGCACAAATAACAAAAAAATAAGTGCCCCTTATTTTAATCTGTACTGCAACGTATCCAAGGCTCATCAAAATCAGAGAGGGACACTTCCGTGCCTTTTTTTTGTCAGTAAAAAAGTTGATGAATTGATATTTATGTTTCAAAAATAACTAGTTAAAATTAAAAATTAAATCAGTTAAAATTAACTAAATTAAGTTAAAAATCATTAACTTTTGAACTTTATTATTTAACTAATTACTACCCAGCCCTGATGGAAAAGATGTCCGCTATATCATGCTTAACAGCCCGCATATTTTGACATCTCGTCTATAAAAGATCGAGTCTTTCATTTAGAGCTCGATAATATCCCGTTTCTTTTTGTACAACGATCATCATCACCTGTACTGAGATTGGTTCGAAAAAAAAGCCGAAATATTTGCAATTACAACACAATCTAAATTTGATTAATAATCGTTATTAATATTAATTAAATTTTACTTTACTGCGCTTAACTCGTAAACGCCGCTTTGTCTTTTGTCACGAATCGAACAATACATATTTCGATATACATATATTTACTATTTATTTATACAGCTATGTATACCTAAAAAACGTCGAGGTCTCATAATAATTATTTTGCGAAAAAAATATAAATATAATACATGTAAAAGACATGTTCAAGCATTTTTAGAAAATATCCAAAGTGTTCAAAAGGATTTTGTTGAAATTATCTTTGTAGAATTTCTAAACAATATCTATAGATATCTCAAAAAATACTTATCATTAAGATATTTATCACAAAATGTCTTTTAGATTTCTACAGAATATTCTCAAGGCATTTCTAGATATCGAAAAGGCATCTAAAAAAAAAGTATTAAAGATAATACTTGAACTACTCTTCTAAACTTTCCAAAAAAAAGTTCAAGGCATTTCAAGAGACGTGCGGCATAGATATCTTTTAGAAATCTAAAGGATATCTCTCCAGGTAGTTATGTTGGAAAGCATACGTGTGCTAAATTAAAGTAAACTTATTTAATGTGCTAAGCGCTCTTCCGGCCGAGGCTGCGTGCGGTGCGTCAAGTGAGTTCGAGCACGCACTCGAATGCACCTGCGAGGCGGAGATCCTCTCGCGAGCTCTGGTATCCCAGTTTTCAGTACGCTCGCGAAGCGCGTTCGTTGCGAAACCTTGGCTCGCACGCCTGCGAATGTAACACTGACAATGTTATCGCCGGAATTAATTAGCGTTAATTACCGCACGCGTGCGCCCATCGGCCGGCCTTAGAACCCGCGTTTTCAAAAATTTTCCCGACGACTTCCCGCGGCAATCTCGGGAACTCGTTTGAGTGCTTTGACTCCTTATTCTTGACACGCGATTGTCAGATACACGCCGCGATCTCGAGTCAGCGTCAAGATCTGTTCGTCACTTTGCTGTGCTGTGCATCATTTTTGACGTAACGTTTGAGGAAAATAAAGTGCAATTTAGAAAAGCTTTGAATCGTAGAGAGGAGAGGAGTTCTCAAAGAACACCAAAACCTGTTATTTATCGCGAACGAACATGACGAGCGTGCTGTATTCTGAAGTTTTAAATACCATCTCGCAGGATGACAGGAGCTGTCGCAGCGATGACTCCGGCGGCGAGGTCTTCAGGAACATCCCGAAGAACAGTAGCATCTTTCGAGTCTGGAAAATCGAGGTAGCTGTATTAATAAAAATAATTACAAAGTTGAATTACTGTAAAATCGAATATTTCGCAACAATAAAAAGTAATAGCATTGCAGTACGAAAAATATTATAAAGATTAATGTACAAAGTTAAAAGTATATTAAATTTATAACAGAGTCATCATAGATAAAAAATGGTAGTCGTTAATAATTTTATTAAGTTTAGTAAAACAAATGGTCATTTTTTTGTAATAGCTTATTATTAGAAATTATATCACTTTTTTAAATTATTCTAATTATTTTTATGTTTTATAATTATTGACTTCTGTTATACTATCAATTATTATTTATAATTATTTCTTATTTATTTCTTATTTATTTACTATAATTAGTCTTATATTTAATCAGAAGAAGGAAGGAGGTTGTGGAATGTAACGACTAATGATAAGAAAGACAATTTATTTTTAAAAAGACATAAATTAATGATCTCTTGATCTCTAGATTTTACACACAAATAAGTGCCACAAAACAAGATTTTACGAACATTTCGTAAAATATATTTTACTAGAGAAAACATTTTTTAATAATCTTTTACTTAAAAATTTTTTTTAAATAAAACAACAATTTTTAAAATAATGTCTTTGCTTCTAATAAACATTATACAACGTCTACAGATTATAAAGTCGCAAGAGAGATGCACACGGCAAACAACCATATTCCACAACCACATAACATGTCTTTATTTGCACATGTCATACACATATTTTACGACACACATTAAATTTAATAATATTGCTTGAAATTCACATTCGAGACCTTCAAGTTATACGAAAGTTAAAAAATTAATATGTAACATACTTTGAAAAATATTACGTAGAGGGTATGCACCTGTTAAAAATTCCTGCTACTTGCAAAAACTGAAATTCAGCTTTTATAAAAACATAGGGAGCACTAATGATCAGTAACCATCTTACAATGTCTAAATAGACTGTAACGAAGTACTTTTAACGGTTGCTTTTAGAATTCAACGCAAAAATTATATGAGCCATTATGATATTCCATTACATCAAATAATATTCCACAACCACCGTCCTTCCTCTACTCATTTGTATTATTTCATATTACATTTACGATTCGTTTCGTTTCATTTGGTACGTATGCTTCTGTCGGACAGGGTCTACGTGCTACGGTCGTAAGCGGCAGCAATATGGGCCTCTTCCTCTCCGAGTCGGCATACATCGTCTACGCCGTGTCCGCAAAGGACGGTGCACTTCCTTACCCGGGCATGCCGGTACTTTTACTTCCATTATACACGTTACGTCGTCGTGAGAGAAACCGCACGAAAGCGCGAGCACCGCCTCGTCTAACGAAATCCACGCCCACCCAGAGCATGATTTTTCTTCTCCAAACTTTTGACTCTTCTTGATATAATTATATATAAAAAATTTTTTCCCGGAATATATTTAAGTTAAATATTATATAAATATTTAAACTGAAGAAATTCAATCAAGTTGAAAAAATTTGGTGAAATTAACAACTTTTGTTCCTCAGTCTCTCATATTCCGCATTCTTTTTTAATATATGCTCTCGGTGATTTATGTTATCCTTTTCTAGATCAAGGATCTAAAAGACACCCCGGTGGTGCGGGCCATTCACTTCTGGATCGGCGCTAACTGCGACTCGACAGTGTCCGGCGCCGCGGCGCTTCGCGCCGCCGAACTCGACTCCCAGACGTCGGCGATGATCCTGACGCGCGAGGCGCAGGGTCGCGAGAGCCCGCGGTTCCTCGCCTACTTCCGGCAGCAGCTGATCGTGGAGAACCTGCACCACGAGTCGCCCGCCTGCGCCCTGCACCGCGTCTCCGGAGTGGCCGTACCGATCCTGACCGAGCTGGAGAGGGTCCACTGGGAGCATTTCAGCTGTCGAGACGTCATCCTGGTGGACGTTCGTGCAAAGTGCGTGACAGTTGAGGGCAATCGAGTATTACGCGACGCGAATCATTTTACGTAACCACCGGATGGATGTCGAAATTCGCTAGTGAAAGTTTCCGCGTGTAAAAAATACTTGCGTCTTCCGAGGACTAATGAATGCAATTCCTTTAGCGCCTAGATGAAGTTTCATACTCGCATTCGAAGAAAATTTAATTGAAGCTGTTGGATATTTTATAGAATTCCAATTTTCTGTAGTTCATTATTTGAAAACTGAATTTCTTTTACAAAATTGAAAAAAATCCAATTTTTGTAAAATTGTTCCAAAGTAAAAGAATATTTTTTTTCCGTTTCTAGAGGTGTCATCTTTCTGTGGCTCGGATCTTTGTCAGATCCCCTGCACAAACGCCACGCTGCCAGTCTCCTGGAGTCTAGAAAAGAGAACAACAACGGTCGCGTGGTGGTGGTCGAGGACGGCTACGAGCAGACCCTGCCCATGGACGACCGGGAGCTTTTCAGTAGCGTGCTCGACTCCTCGACAAGGGTAGTTGCGCCCGACCGCCAGCATCGCGTCAACCCTCCCAACCCCATCAAGCTGTACAAGTGCAGCGAACAGTCGGGCAAATACAAAGTCGCCGAACTCAAGGCCGGCCCGGTTCTACGCGGCGATCTGACTTCCGCTTCCGTCTACCTGGTGGATCGGGGCGAAGCCGGCGTCTGGGCCTGGGTGGGTCGCGATGTCAACGCGCGGGAGAGATTGGAAGCCGTGAGGAACGCGCGAGGTTTCGTCAAGAAAAAGAATTACAGCGATGGCGTGCCGGTGGCTAGAACGACGGAAGGTAAAGCGGCATTTGTTTTATCACGCGATATTTTATAAATAATTAGCTCTTTTTTTCAGAGGCACAGTACGTAAATTGCAGAAGAGCCAGCAGCGTTTTCTAGACAGTACACAATATTTATAAAAGATTTACATAATATAATAATTTATAAATATCTCCCAAAATATTTCATAAATATTTTAATGTCAGATTGACTAGATCATAAAGATTTATAATAAATAAAAATATATTTATAAAATTTTTAGTATCTATAATTCAATAACATGTTGATTAAGATTGGATAACGTTTCTCTTTGTGTATATAAAACAACGAAATTAATTAAGCAAACGTAAGTAAAATAAAAATCACTAAAATAAATTTATAAAATTGAACTAATAGATCGCAGAATTTTTGTTTGAATATCTTAGAAAGGAGCGCAACCAAGTACCTTTAAAATTTTAATAAGCTTTGAATATGTTAAAATATAATTAATATAGACAAAAATAAGAGACACATATTTTTTTATAAGTGTTAAATCACACGTTAAGAAAAAATAAAACAACCTTTTGATTTTCTTTCAAAACAAATTTTGTCGAAATTATAAGAGATAGAAGAAAATGTTCTGAAAAAAAATTGAATGGTTTCAAAAGTACTTTATAATCACTTTTAAAGATAACTTAAAAAAAAATTTTTAAAACAAATTTATTATTATTATAAAGTACTCTTAAAACTCTATTCAACTTTTATTTTAAAATATTTTTCTATTTCTTATAGATTAGCAATATTCGTTTTGAAAGAAAATAATTGATTTCGAAAAGATGTTTACCCCCTTAATATGCAACACCCTTAGCACTTATAAAAAATATGTGTTTTTTATTTTTGTATTTATATTTCAAAATACAACATCTAAAGCTTATTAAAATCAAAGGAAAGCACTTGGTTGTGTTCCCTTAATAATAATGCGCGGAACATGTAATGGCCAAACGGAAATAAAATGAATAAAACTGAAACAAAGGTCACGAACCGGCGGAGATGAAAGCGTTGCTGAGGGGCTGGGAGCCTTCTAAGACGAGGCCGTTGACTTTGCCAACGAGCTTCGAGCCTGATTATATGAACGAAAGGCCCAGGATGGCGGCTGAGTGCCAGCTGGTGGACGACGGATCCGGCGAGCGGACTTTGTGGAGGGTCGAACTGAAGGAGGGCATGATTCAGGTGGAGGACGACAGGGGAATCTATTACGCGGAGACCTGCTACGTGATGCTATACAAGTACGGACAGGGGCGACGGTGTCGAAGTATTGTACGTGGAACTCTTTTAATTCATTAATCTGTTTTCTTGTTTTTCGAAGGAATATGCCAAATGTATAATCTTTCCTGTTGTATCTTGAATAAATTTTTAATTAAATTATTGAACCTAATTATTTAATTTGCATGGGAGTATAAGACGTATTGTTTAAATTAAATTAATGTTAATTTGTCAATAAAGCCTATTTAATCTTCTTTTGCATTAATAATTATTAAAGTAATTTAATATCAAAGATTTATATTTTTGATTTTGTAAGGTTGAAAATGGAGCCTTTAATTATTTATAGAATTTTTTAATTTTATATTGTGCGTAACTTGTATGTAATACTCTGCATATGTACAAATACAAATTTCTGCAAAAATTAAATAAGCCAAGAATTAGGATGAAAAGAGAGAGAGAGAGAGAGATTTTTGTTTTAAAGTACGAAATTTTGCGAAATGTTTCAATATTAAAGTGGCATTTTTTCATTTCGTAGCTATAATTATAGTGAAAAATTCTACAAGTTATTTTAATATATATCTCTCCTTTCAGGTTTACTGTTGGGAAGGTGTTCACTCTGTCAAGGTGGATCGAGATGCAGCTTTGACAGTGGCTTGCCGCCTGTCTGAAGAAACGAATGCACAATTAGTGAAGGCATCCCAAGGCAGAGAACCACCTCATTTATTGCAGATCTACGACGGGAAGCTTAAAATACTCGCCGGACGCCATCGCAACTCACGTAAAGTGTCTCTCTTTTAATTTCGTTAAATAAAAATTAAAGTTAAATAAAAATTAACCAAAATTTTGTTGAACAAACGTTTAATAAAATAAAAATGAAATATAGAATATCAATAAATAAAACTCTTATAAAAATTTAATACTAGAAGATAGTGATTACTTGCTTTGAATAAAAGCACTAACAAATAGTAATTAATCAGTACTAAATTTATGTAAGGAAAAATAGCGAGATATTAATTGTGAGCTTAAAATATATTTGGCAAGAACTTTTAAGTTTTAAAAATTTTTTTATCTTCTTATTTTTGATTGAAGATCTTAATTTAGATCGAAATATGTGTTGTTCGACTTGATGAATTAATTGATTCAGATTTAAATCTTCTGTTTACGCCTGATTATTCCCAACTAAAAAAATAAAAATAAAAAGAAGTTGCAATGTATATTGCGTGCGATGAAAAAAAAAATAACATAACTTAAATAAATTTATACGTGAATATCGTAAGGAGAACGTAGAATTCGAAGGATCTTTTACAATAAAAATTCTCGATTTGCAGCGCCGAAGAAGTATCTGGTCAGAGTGTTCGGCTCGACTCCGTACACTTCGAAAGCTGTAGAACGTCCATTACGGGCGAGCAGCCTGGACTCTAGCGCAGTGTTCATCCTCTTTTCCGGCGTACCGACTGTCTGGTGCGGTGGCAAGAGCACCGGCGACGCGAGACAAACGTCGCGACGCCTCGCGCCCAGAAATGCGCCCCTCGTTACTGAGGGTAAGGAGGGTGACGACTTCTGGGTCGAGCTCGGAGGTAATTAATAAATCGAACGAACGTTTCTAAGACATTCGACATAATGATCATCGCATAAATTTGTCCTGTTCAGGAAGAGGTACCTACAGTACAGAGATCGAAGAGGTCGGCGAGGAGCTGGACAAGCATCTGTTTCAATGTCGCACGGAGAACGGCCTCTTCGTGGGCGAGCAGATCCTTGGATTTCGACAGAACTCTCTCCTACCAGAGGCTGTCTGGCTGCTGGACGCTGGCAATGTGATCTGGATATGGATAGGCAACTTCTCCAGCCCGAGGACGCTGCAGGAGTGCGTCGAGGATGCCACCATATATCTTTACACCCATCCCGCAGGTCGAAATCGCAACACGACCATTTCCGTAATCAAACAAGGTGAATTCCTCGCAAAGTTCGAAAAACTCTCTTAAAGATCAATAACGTGTCTTTTTCGGGCTAATTTTAATTTGTCGTTCTCTACACGATTCTATTTTTATTTTTATTAGGTCTAGAGCCAGCTACATTTATCGGACTGTTCGACAATTGGAATCATAATCTGTTGAGGGACTACAAGCCGTTCGAGATGTTCTGTGCTCTACTGGAGGACAGGGATCAATCGACGAAAACGCAGACGACCTCGAAGACCACCACGGACTTCGATAATTACATCAAGTACCCGCCAGCGGTGCTAAAAAGCGAGCCGGAGAACCTGCCGGCCGGCGTGGACGTTAGACGCAAAGAGATGCACCTGACCTATGACAATTTTATCGCAATCTTCAAAATGGAACCCACAGAATTCGAGAAACTACCGACTTGGAAAAGACAGCGTCTCAAGCAAGCCGCTGGACTCTTCTAATGTATTTTCTTTAATCCTAAATATTTTTTTCTTATTCTCTTTCTAAAATCAGAACCTAGAAACTATACACTTATCCTTGCGCAATCCCAGAAATATCTTTATTACAAACGAGTTGATTTACAATCATCAAGTCTCTTGCTTGAAAAAATTTTTATTTTTTTATAGTTTATATAAGAAGCTAAATTAATTACTTTATGCGGTCGTGTCCATCGCTTCGGATTCGATCGTGCGCACCGTCTCCTCCTCCACGATAATCGGCTGTACTGTTTTCGTAAGCACCGACGTGGTGCCGGGCTTATAACGATAGCTAATCTGCCGCTGGCCCTTCACGCTGGCGGTTTCATACGGTCGCAAGTACTCGACGCTGTTCTTGCGAATGATGCAGAGATCCACATTGGATCCCGACGCGAGATCGTTAAACACGCCCGCGCGAATGGCATCTGCCACTAACCGCTTCGCATCCTCTTCCTAAAAACATTGGTTTAAAAAAATGTTTTTACTATAAGAAATACATTATTTAATACACTGTTTAACATAAAAGGTAAATATATAATTAGAAATTAATATATAAATATACTAACATCGATAGATTTTACAATAAATAATAATGTGATAAATTTGTCGTATTATTTACAGTTACATCTAAAATAAAATTTATTTTAAACTTCAAATTTGCCAAATTTTTCTTTAGATGAAAAAAGGGGAAGGGAATAAGATTATAAAGTTTTGTCAATTTTTAAAATTTAATAAGTTGAGCATCAAATTAAAATTTAATAAGTTGAGCATCAAATTAAAAGTTCCTTACCTCCAAGTCCGGTCTCCATCTGCTTTCGAAGACTGCCATAGCAGCCAGTGAGCCAGATCCCATAGTGGTATACTTCTGCTTCTCAGATGAACCATGGGGATAAATGCAATATAACTGGGGCCCGTCGAGATCGAAACCCCCCAAAATAAGTGCAGCACCAATATGACCCTGATAACGGAACAGCATCTGTTTTATCAAAGTATTGGCAGTGCACACGGGTACGATGCGACCAGTATTCAGACGATGCAACTCCAACTGGCTAGATATCATCTCGGTGGTCATTTCAGTGTCGGCCGCTGTACCGGCTCCGCAACAGCTAAAAATAATTCATGTTCTTCTTAACGTACTACTCACAAAAAACTAATTTGCAGAAATGAGAAGTAACACATTACAAGTAACGAGTCACTCTTACTTTTATTTTTTTGTAATAATATTGTAGTATTGACATTACACTTTTTCACAATGGTAATGATAAGACCACATTTAGAATAGTCACTTTTGACAAATAACATTTCACTATTGCACTTTTCTAATTGAGAAAAGTAATTTATTAGTGGATTCATTACACAAAGAATAAAAATAAAATGTTACTAATATTTTATTTTGACTCATTATGCAACAAGTTACTTTTTTCAATGAGTAATGTATAATGCTAACAGGTTACTTGTCAAAAGTCATTATTCTAATTCTGGTTTTAAGATTACCATTATAAAAAATTGTCTCAAAACTATCATTGAAAACATTAGTATAAAATAGACTGTAACAGCATTTATTATATCCCATTCCTATTAATTTGTTATAACAAGACGACATTGCAACACTTACTACATATTGGGAGCAAGAAAATGAATCTTCAAGCTGTACTTGTCGGCTACAATAGTATCTTCAGTAGCTCGTGTATCACCGCCAAGAATAACGCCATCCTTGTATATTACACCAGCAATGGTGGTACCTGTCTTGACTACTTTCGGAGCAGCAAAGCCTTTCTTAACCAGAGCATTATTCCTATGGGAAATAAATAAAGATGAGCAAGACCAACAGCAACTCCAAATTAATTAAAAAACTTATAAATTTAAATATAAATTTTGTGACTACACAAAATAATTATTTCTGAGATACATATTAATGTAATGGAAATAAATCTTGATACTTCCTTAAGGAATCTTTTTAAACGATAAACTTATTTATATTTTATCAAAATTCTATTTTAGAAACTTTTTTCACAAAAGTAATGATTACAAATATAAAATATACATGACACTTATATCACAAATATATAATTTTCTTCGATGTAACTGGTGTGACACAGCAGTATGCGTGAAGTAGCCCCAGCTATCAAAGAGTTGTAAATTTTCAGAACAAGACAAAATTTTCACCTTTGACAGAGATCGAAAGAGAAACCTGACTGTGGGATTTCTGGTGCGAGAAGCGAAGTCATGATTCGTTTCGTGTATTAAATATCAGCAGTCAAAAGTAACGCAGCTACAACATCAACCGCCAAGCTAGCCGTCAAAACTGGTCAAAACCTTCCTAACCTCTAGATCAACTTTGACTTATCATAGGTCTGTTCCTTTTAGCTGATATGCGTTCCGATATACCGAATCCATTTGGTGCTGTTTCTGAACGCAGCCAGAGAGGAACCTGAGAGCGGCCACGGCGGCCTTTTTCCTATAACGCTTCGAAACTCCCGTACACTAGTGACGCACATCTATTCTGGTCAGAATGGGAACTACGTGTCACATCCATTTTGCAACCCGCTGTTAAAAACAGTGTGGATGTTAGCACGGACAACAACCCACATGCAACTCTCGAGAAATGGATGTAGGTTGTTGTCCGTGCTAACATCCATTTTGCTGCAAATAAAATCTGACGCGTATCGCGTATGTTGCATCCAGAACAGGGGTCGAGAATGTGCACAAATGATTAATTACGTCTACTTTCGCGTAATTTTTTATTTATTATAGTCTGAATTATCAGGGATGGGAAGTAACTCGTTACTTGTAACGAAGTTACAGTTAGAGTTACCTGTTTTTGGTAACTGTAACTTAACTTCGTTACTTTTTTTCAACTGTAACTATAAACTTAACTTAGTTACATTATTTGTGTAACTAGTAACTAAATTAATAGTTATTTTTATAGTTACTTTATATATTTCAAACTCATTTGCCAATTTAGATAGCATTTGCAAACATCACCCGAGTGGCGTCGTGTATCATTTTATCTTTATTTAACAATCGGTAAACAACAAGGATAAAATGATATATATGAGGGTACTCAACTGATGTTTTCAAACGCAGCTTTAATGTAATTGGTGATTGGTTAGACCTAAAAGATTACACTAATAGCAGTAAGCGCTCACTCAACCACTGAGTTTGCTGAACGCAGCCACTGTTGCTCGATGCAGTGACAATTCTATGTTCTATGCTTCTTATGTGATCCGAGAGAGATGATATGATGAGAGATGATGTGATCCGAGAAAAAGTTCTGTCTAGAAAGATACACGTGACAATAAACGGTTATATGTTATACATTTGGCAGCCCCGTACCAGTAGTCATAGGTTACAAGTTATTTACATGTAGATACACGATTGTATGTGACACATTTTCTTCGATGGTTTTTAAAATATAGACTTGCTCATCGAACGGCGAACGTAATTGGTTCTTACTTGTGGATTCAACCAATTATGTTCGCCGATCGAGGAGCAAGTCTACATTCTAAAAACCATCCAAGAAAACGTGTTGCAACCTTTTAGCTCACGACTGTACTTGTAGGGCACGGATATTCAAGTACGATTCCGGGATGCTCGCGAAGAATCACTGCGTGTTGTGTGATCGTCTGGCTGGTCTATCGTGTACATACGTGTGATAATCAGCCAGCAGAGAATTGGTTACTAAGAATGCCTTTGAGTCTAAATTCTATACTTAGTCTTAAAGTTAGTTTATAATAGCCGTTACCATAAGAAATTGATCAATCATAGTCAATTATTCTTTTATAAATCAACTATGATTGACCAATTTCTTACGATTACGGCTATTATAAACCAACCTTTATCCTCAAAAAATTTAGAACATAATTCACATAGTTTTCATCTGTACATATAGGTAATTAATATTTAATATATGTAAACATGTCACATGCAAATTATGCGTCGTCAATAAAGACTATAATAAAGACTTAAGCCTTTAGCCTTAAGAAATTGGCCAAACACAATCGATTATTCTTCTATAAATCAATTATTATTGGTTAATTTCTTAAGGTTAAAGGCTTAAGTCTCTATTGTAGATAACGCTTTACACAATTAAAGATAGAAAAGACTTTACGTGGATGCTCTTCAGTAAAAGTCTCGTATTTAAATTATTAATGTTTTATAATATTACAAAAAAAAAACAGTAAAGTAACTGAAAAGTAACTTTAAGTTACTTTTTCAATAACTGTAACTGTAACGAGTTATTTTTTAAAGTCAGTAACTTGTAACGGTAACTAGTTATTTTTTGGAAGACAGAAACTGTAACTGTAACTAGTTATTTTTACAAAGTAACTTTCCCAAGCCTGTGAATTATTTACATTAACATTGATATTAATACATATAAATACGTTTATGCCCATATTTTGCACATTCATATTTTTACTTAAAAAAGATGTTTAATAGTAACAGAGAGAATTTGGTTCTTTAATAAAGAAACATTCATTTTACGCAGTACTTAAAAAATAATTGTAATTAACATCGCATAATATGATGAAGAAGAAATAAATGTCTTTCCACGAATAAATATACCATCTTTTTATTTTTACATAATTCTTTATTATTTAAATGTCTTCAAATTATGCTTTTGAAAAAATTAGCTTTTTTAATTTTTTTAAATCTTGACGCAACTCTCTCTCTCTCACTCTTTCTCTCTTTCTGTTTTAACGTGATTGTCCTTTAATTGTTTAGGCCTTCAGTTAGAGAGAGAAAGCATCGCGGTGATAGACATGGAGCAAGCGGCGATGTTATCTCTATGGATACCCTCCTCTTCACTCCCCTCTCGACCCATCACGTTTTCCGTGCTACGTTTAGGCCGTAAAATTCAGAAAGAGGATTTCGGACGATTTCTGCGCAGGGACGTAGAGAGACTAGAAAGCGCCCACTCTTTTTTTATTATGTTACAATGGCATATACATGCATACGCATGATTTACAAATGACAATACGCGCGATTAATATGGCACAATAAATAATAATAATAATAATAATAATAATAATGTAATAAAAATCAATGAAATATATGGATACTTGAGTATTATTTTTATTCTCTAACTTACAAACGTGAAGATTATTGATCTGATTTTAATACAACCTTTCAACAGTTTTTACGAAATATCACGTAAAGATTAATCAAAACTTTAGAAAAAAAAATTAATAAAGAATTATATAATAATATACGATATAAGGTATTAAAGTGTTAATCAGTAAAGTAACGGATTTTAATCAAATTCTTCTCGATATTAATCGATGGCAATTGTGGAAATGATGGAAATGGGATGGCAATGGGATGGAAATATTGGAATGAATACAATGATGTTAATGGAATGGCAATAATGGAAATAATGACAATGACAATATATATAGCCTGACGGCAATGACGGCAATGGTGGAAATGATGGCAATTATGATAATGTTCTCGATGTTAATGATGGCAATGGAATAGCAATATGGAAATAGAATCGCATAATGAAATGCATGCAATGATGGAAATGTTATCAAAAAAATGGCAATGATGGCAATAATAAAAATGGTGGCAATGTCGGCAGTGGCGGCAATGGCGTAATAATAATGGCAATGATGAAAATGGGATGACAATGATGGCAACGATGGCAATAATGACAATGATGGAAAAGATGAAAAATAGACCATCCCATTGGATGGCATTGATGGAAAGAATGCAATTATGGAAAGAAGGTAGTTACATTAAATCTTTTGTTTCGGCTGGCCCAAAATTTTACGCATTTCTTGTACGTAAACCCGATGGTAGTACCGTAGAAATTTGTAAAGCTAAAGGTATAACTCTTAATTTTGCAAACAATAAATTAATCAACTATTTTTCAGATCACTCGTTACAGATAAAGGAGATACGTCGATAACACTTCATTTTGACTCTATCAGACGTACGGAGCTTCATAACGTAATAACGAGTACAGAGAGTAAAACATGTAAGCAGAGATTTGATAAACGAAGACGGTATGGGCCTTATGGATCGTTACCATATGGTCATTGTAATTTATAATTATTTGTTATATAATTGTATTTTTGAGCTTTTGAATAAAATATCTATGTATTATCAGAAGTTTATCAATTTTTCTAATATTTACTTGTATTACAATATAAAAGTTTTTAAGTAAAAACATCAGCCACCAAGCGTTATTCGTAAAAATGAATACACGGTGGAAACACCCTTGGACCTCTATGATCTGCGGTCCCACAGGCTGTGGTAAAACCTTTTTTGTGAAAAGATTTTTTCGGAATATGAATTTTATGAGTGATACCAAGTTTGACCGCGTATTATTTTACTATTCAGAATGGCAATCAGGTTACACCTGAATATGGTGATAATGTCGAATTTCGTGAAAGTCTACCGCGAAATGATGACTACGCTGATGATCCACGGCCAAAGCTTATTGTTATTGATGATCTCATGCGCGAAGCATCCGATAACAGTGTTATAGATTTATTCACGAAAGGGAGTCATCATAAAAACCTTAGTGTCATTTTTATTACACAAAATTTATTTCACCAAGGACGTGGTATGCGCGATATTTCATTAAATGCTAATTATATAGTTGCGTTTAAAAACCCAAGAGATCGGGCCCAAATACAGCATTTAGCGCGCCAAGTTTACCCTGAAAATACACGGTTCTTATGGGAGGTATATAACGATACAACTACACCAGCACACGGTTATTTATTACTTGATTTAAAGCAATCCACACCGGAGAGTTGTCGTTTTTGCACCCATATATTTCCTGATGTTAAGTACCAACATGTTTATATACCACGTAAAAAACTAAAAGATAGGAGTACCGCACAGGAAATATCAATAATACGTATCTAATACTTTTACAAAATTTATCTGATATATAGATGTGTTTTTTAATGTGCTTAAATACGATCATGAATTCAAATTTTGTCAGTAGTCAAAATGTTTTTCATCTTGGTAGACAATGACGATACCATCGATGAGTTAACAGTTGAACAATTACAATTTATACCAAAAATTATTTTACTACGGGAATTCGGTAATCACATAGATTATCTGTGGGATAAGCTTCCTGAGTATATAAAGAAAGATTCAGAAGTGTGTAGTTATCGCCGTTGTTTAAAACATTATAATCAAGTGACTCAACAACTGCATATTGATGGCCCAACGCCGCTAATTAAAGATTGTTGTAAAAGTAACAATAAAAGATCGGCTATTTAGTAAAATTTATAATGGCACCGCCCGCGCATATCTTATTTGGTCAAAAACACACCGCAATACTACGGGCTTTATGTCACCTCAGTAATAAACAGCGTGTTGCTATCTTGAAAAAGGCCGACCCAAAACTTATTAGGTGTATATGTGAGTGTGCTTTAAACATATTACGCGGTAATGTGGCTCTTAAACACTCATATAAGCGTCGTTTGAAGCGTCATGCGAACATATTCCGACAATTAGTTGATAAAAACGCTTCTTGGAAGAATAAGAAACGGCTAATCGTACAGCGAGGTGATTTCTTACCTTTATTATTAGCACCTATATTAGGCACCGTGTTATCTCGCCTTATAGGTGGAAACTAAAAAATAATGGAACACGCAAAAAAATGGTCTTGAAATCCGAAGAAAAAATTGCGCAATTAACACGGACATCGAACGATAGAACAATTCAAACTCCTGGTACGACGATAAGCAGACTAGATGAAGAAATGCTTGAAATTCTCAATTCAAGCAAATTTGCGAACGAAAGAGAAAAATGCAAGGCTTACTTGCAAACGTTACAACGTTACCTGTATTTTGTAGAAGAAGCAAAACGCAATATACCTACTAAATCTATTAATACTTTGATTGACACTGTTTACAAAACAAAGCAATCAAGATATTCGGAGGATGAAGAGGTAAAAACACCGGAACAAAAAGATTGTTTAGACGATTTAATTATTCTGGATAGCGTACCATCAAAATATCGACCAAAAGTTAGACAATTATTAAACCATGGAGTAAACCTGCGGCTATTATTGCTAATACCGATGATCATACAAAACCCGGGACACACTGGGTCGCTATGTACGTCGGAAGGGACGGCATCGGACACTCTTTCGACAGCTATGGGTTGCCACCCATCATCCCCCAACATCTCAAACGACTTAGAAGAAACTGCAAAATCATACTCTACAACCCTCAACAATTTTAAAGCAACATTTCTGACGTGTGTGGACAATTTTGTGTCATGTTTGCGCATCTTATGTGTACTGGGTTTGGCATACATAAGTTTCGTGATATTTTTTCGAACGATTTATCACGAAATGATAAAATAGTTCGCGACTATTATAATTCGTATGTAAAACGTCATCAGCATTACATTTCTAAAAAAAATCAATTTACGGGTGGCGGTATTTCAAATTTGTACGGGTCGCTGCGACCTCAAAGTTGTTATTCACGAAAATAATATATCTTACATTCCGCACAAATATGTAACCACCTAGCAATTACAAGAATTGATGTATATTTTGAACGATATGTAATATATCTATCTGATATGTAATATATCAATAAACGTTCATAATTAATAATGTTACTTTTGTTATTACTGTATTTTTAAGAATGTATAACAAATAAATATATATATATATATATATATATATATATATATATATATATACACATATATTAAACGG
This sequence comes from Solenopsis invicta, assembly GCF_016802725.1. Classification (NCBI taxonomy): domain Eukaryota; kingdom Metazoa; phylum Arthropoda; class Insecta; order Hymenoptera; family Formicidae; genus Solenopsis; species Solenopsis invicta. Next base: position 4,209,534 of record NC_052676.1, on the reverse strand, counting down.
TGTGCTTAATTTAAAACCAACCTCCCGTAAATTAGGTTAAGACTGAATCTTCTTTGCAGTAAATAAAAAAAATTTTTATTAAAATAACTATGAGACATAGAAAATGAAAATTGAAGTAAATAATGTTGGACAGATGTTGCAACCAAAAAAATATGAAAAAAGTCACTTAAAAATTTCACAAAAAGTTTTACTCAAAAATTTCGAACTTTGATATAACACTTTCGTTTTTCACTTTAGCGATTCGATCCATCATGATAAAAGTTAGAACTCTTCTGGGGGCTATCAGAACACAGAGATATTGGAGAAATTCGCAAAAAAAGTTTTACTCAAAAATTTCGAACTTTGATGGATATAAGTCTATCGTTTTTCACTTTAGCGATTCGATTCATCATGATAAAAGATAGAACTCTTCTGGGGGCTATCAGAACACAGAGATATTGGAGAAATTCGCAAAAAAGTTTTACTCAAAAATTTCGAACTTTGACTGATATAAGTCTTTCGTTTTTCACTTTAGCGATTCGATCCATCATGATAAAAGTTAGAACTCTTCTGGGGGCTAACAGAACACAGAAATATTACAGAAATTCGCGAAAAAAATTCTTCTCAAAAATTTTGGTCTGATATAAGCCTTTCGTTTTTCACTTTAGCGATTTGATCCATCATGATAAAAGTTAGAACTCTTCTGGGGGCTATCAGAACACAGAGATATTGGAGAAATTCGCAAAAATAATTTTACAGAAAATTTCGAACTTTGATGGATATAAGTCTTTCGTTTTTCACTTTAGCGATTCGATCCATCATAATAAAAGTTAGAACTCTTCTGGTGGTTATCAGAACACAGAAATATTGGAGAAATTCGCAAAAATAATTTTACTCAAAAATTTCGAACTTTGATGAATATAAGTTTTTCGTTTTTCACTTTAGCGATTCGATCCATCATGATAAAAGTTAGAACTCTTCTGGGGGCTATCAGAACACAGAGATATTGGAGAAATTCGCAAAAAAAGTTTTACTCAAAAATTTCGAACTTTGATGGATATAAGTCTATCGTTTTTCACTTTAGCGATTCGATTCATCATGATAAAAGATAGAACTCTTCTGGGGGCTATCAGAACACAGAGATATTGGAGAAATTCGCAAAAAAGTTTTACTCAAAAATTTCGAACTTTGACTGATATAAGTCTTTCGTTTTTCACTTTAGCGATTCGATCCATCATGATAAAAGTTAGAACTCTTCTGGGGGCTAACAGAACACAGAAATATTACAGAAATTCGCGAAAAAAATTCTTCTCAAAAATTTTGGTCTGATATAAGCCTTTCGTTTTTCACTTTAGCGATTCGATCCATCATGATAAAAGTTAGAACTCTTCTGGGGGCTATCAGAACACAGAGATATTGGAGAAATTCGCAAAAATAATTTTACAGAAAATTTCGAACTTTGATGGATATAAGTCTTTCGTTTTTCACTTTAGCGATTCGATCCATCATGATAAAAGTTAGAACTCTTCTGGTGGTTATCAGAACACAGAAATATTGGAGAAATTCGCAAAAATAATTTTACTCAAAAATTTCGAACTTTGATGAATATAAGTTTTTCGTTTTTCACTTTAGCGATTCGATCCATCATGATAAAAGTTAGAACTCTTCTGGGGGCTATCAGAACACAGAGATATTGGAGAAATTCGCAAAAAAGTTTTACTCAAATATTTCGAACTTTGACTGATATAAGTCTTTCGTTTTTCACTTTAGCGATTCGATCCATCATGATAAAAGTTAGAACTCTTCTGGGGGCTAAGAGAACACAGAAATATTACAGAAATTCGCAAAAAAAATTTTTCTCAAAAATTTTGGTCTGATATAAGTCTTTCGTTTTTCACTTTAGCGATTCGATCCATCATGATAAAAGTTAGAACTCTTCTTGGGGCTATCAGAACACAGAGATATTGGAGAAATTCGCGAAAAAAATTTTTCTCAAAAATTTTTGTCTGATATAAGTCTTTCGTTTTTCACTTTAGCGATTCGATCCATCATGATAAAAGATAGAACTCTTCTGGGGGCTATCAGAACACAGAGATATTGGAGAAATTCGCAAAAATAATTTTACTCAAAAATTTCGAACTTTGATGGATATAAGTCTTTCGTTTTTCACTTTAGCGATTCGATCCATCATGATAAAAGATAGAACTCTTCTGGGGGCTATCAGAACACAGAGATATTGGAGAAATTCGCAAAAATAATTTTACTCAAAAATTTCGAACTTTGATATAACACTTTCGTTTTTCACTTTAGCGATTCGATCCATCATGATAAAAGTTAGAACTCTTCTTGGGGCTATCAGAACACAGATATATTGGAGAAATTCGCAAAGATAATTTTACTCAAAAATTTCGAACTTTGATGGATATAAGTCTATCGTTTTTCACTTTAGCGATTCGATCCATCATTGTAAAAGTTAGAACTCTTCTGGGGGCTATCAGAACACAGAGATATTGGAGAAATTCGCAAAAAAGTTTTACTCAAAAATTTCGAACTTTGACTGATATAAGTCTTTCGTTTTTCACTTTAGCGATTCGATCCATCATGATAAAAGTTAGAACTCTTCTGGGGGCTAACAGAACACAGAAATATTACAGAAATTCGCGAAAAAAATTTTTCTCAAAAATTTTGGTCTGATATAAGCCTTTCGTTTTTCACTTTAGCGATTCGATCCATCATGATAAAAGTTAGAACTCTTCTGGGGGCTAACAGAACTGTAGCACGTGTTGTTCTGTTCGTGTTACCGTCTTGTCTGCCTGTTCCCTATGTTATCACGTGACACGTCTCCATGCGTGACGTTTTACAAGATCGAAACTCGACTAATCGCTAATGGCGGGATATTCGTCTCGGCGTGCCACATTCTAACAAAAGGTTTGGTCCTCCAAACCAAATCGGTATACATTAGCGGTTCCGGTATAAAGTAATACTTAAAAATAATATTTAAGGCGCACATCAAATTAGAAAAACTTGAAATTACAGAAGTACGTGTTATAGTATTGCATATTTTCCTTAGTATATATATATATATATAAAAACAAAGACAAAGTTGTATAAGGTTACGGTTAATTATAAAATAGTTTTAATCTTATGTAAAGTGACTAAGTAAAAGCAATATTTTTTTTCGCATGGAGATTCCCGCAATATAATGGAACAATTGCCGAACAATGTAATAATTGATAAATGAAATATAATATAGTAATAATTGTATGAGCAGTGATAGGACTGCGTATGAATTTGTAATTTAATCAGGGGCAGCATTCGCTGGAGTTATCCATGGTCGCAAATTATTTGTGTCCCAAGTTCCAACATAGAGCTTTTGGGAGTTTTGAAATCCAGCAGGGTCTGATACTATGTACCGATCATTACGAAGTACCTTAGATATCTCGTACGGACCGCGGAATTGTGGGATTAGCTTTTTGCTGATACCTGGCGTGCTTTCAAAATTTCTGATCATTACTAGATCACCGCATTTATATCGTCTAGGCATTTTACGTTTGGCATCGTATATTGATTTCTGCTGTTGTTGAGATTTCTGGATTCGTTGTTTGACCTTTTCCCGGATAGTTTCTAAGTCTCGAGAACTATCGAGGGCGTCGCTGAGGAAATCTCGAATTTGATCGTTATGGCGACCACGTTGATCAATTCCGAAAACCACCTGGCTGGGACTTTTCCCGGTCGATCGGTTTACGGTGTTGTTAATGGCATGCTCGACTTCGGGAAGAACTTTGTACCAATGTTGGCCGGACTCTTTATCCGTTAGTTTTGCTAGGCAGGGGGCGAGAACTCTATTTATCCGTTCGGCCTGGCCGTTTGCCTGTGGTGATCCGACAGCGATTTTGATATGACAAACGTTGTACTTCTTCAAGAATGTCTCAAAGTCCTGTGACGTGAACGCTGTGCCTCTGTCGGAGATGATGGTTGCCGGTTTGTCATAATTCTGAAAATATTGCATTAAATAAACTATAGCCTCTTTTGAATTAGTGGTTTTTGTAGCAAATAATCGGACAAACTTAGAGAACGCGTCGACCACGAGGAAAATGTATTTCTTTAAGGAGGTATGCTTATCAACCGGCCCGAAATGGTCAATGTGTAAGGTATCAAAAGGGCGGTTTCCTTTAGGGATTGGGTGTAAATATCCTTCTTTCTTGCCCGACGTTGGTGAAAAAGAAATGCATTTTAGGCAATTTTGCACGTGCTCTTCACACTTCTCCCGGATCTTAGGGAACCAATACGAGCGTCGAATACACTCAATCATCTTTCCACTCCCTATGTGACCCATCTCATTATGATATCGGAACAATACATGTTTCTCCATTGAATCTGGTACTACAAATAAAGCTTTTCCGCCGTGCTTCTTATAGATTAGTCCGTTTCTTAATTCGTAATGCGGATCTTCTGCTAACTCAAGTTTCGAAATCAGATCTTTAAGCCTAGGGTCCCGTGATTGCAGTATTGACAGATTCCATTCAAACGGGTTATCCTCTATAACGAGTACACCAAAGGATCTGCTTAGAGCATCCACGTGAGTCATTCGGCGGCCGGGTCGATGCACCACCTTGAAGTCATAGCCTTGGAGCTCGAGACTCCATCTGGCAATTCGAGCATTTATATCGCGTTTTTCCAATGTTTGGGTGACTGCACTGCAGTCAGAGACTATTGTAAAGTGGATTCCTTGTAGATAGATGCGAAATCTACGTAATGCGTATACTATAGCCAGAGTCTCGAGTTCAAAGCTGTGATATTTAGATTCGGTCGCCGTAGTGCGTCGGCTAAAATAAAAGACTGGATGCATTTCTTTGTTCGATTGGCGCTGCAACAAAACTGCTCCAAATCCTTGTGCACTCGCGTCACAGTGCAGTTCAGTGTAGGCTTTGGGATCATATATTGCGAGAATTGGAGCCTTTGTTAATTTGGTTTTAAGAGTCGTAAACGCGTTTCGTTCGGCATTTCCAAAGTTAAAGTGGGCATCCTTTTTTAGCAAATTATTTAGTGGTTGAGCAATTACGGAAAATCCCTTTATGAATTTTCGAAAGTAAGAAGTTAATCCTACAAATGAATGAACCTCTTTAGTTGTCTTAGGCTCCGGAAAATTCAGTACTGCTTCAATGCCTCTGTCATTCGGTCTGATTCCATCCTTTGTAATCCGATATCCTAAGTATTCTACCTCGGTATCTAAAAATGAGCATTTTTCAAGACGGAGCTCCAATTTGTTTTGTACCAGTGCTGTGAAAACCTGTTTTAGAATTTGTAAGTGCTCGTCGTCTGTCTCGGTGGCTATTAATATGTCGTCCATATAAACAATGACCGTACCGGCCCTGATTAAGTCCTTCAGAACTTCGTTAATAAATCGTTGAAATAATTGAGGCCCGATCTTGAGACCAAATGGTAGCCGCAGGAATTCAAATTGCCCCATTGGGGTCACAAAAGACGTATATTTAATTGATTCAGAGGACATCGCTATGTGGTAGAATCCATTTTTTAGGTCACATTTGCTAAAGAATCGCTTACCTCTCAAGTTGCTTATTTGGTCCTCAATCAGTGGGAGCGGATAGTTATCTCGGGCCAGTATTTTGTTAAGGGCACGGTAGTCGATACACATTCTGATCTCGCCGTTTTTTTTCTTCGTTAAGACGACCGGTGATGCATATTCAGAGGTACTTTCTCGGATTATTCCTTTTTTTATTAGATCATCCAGTATCACTATAACCTTATCCCTTTCAGCGAATCCCAACCTCCTTGGTCCGAACTGAACAATCTTATTTTCCTTTAGTGACAAAGTAGCTTCCATTTTAACTTTCGGTGACTCCGGCCTGCTGGGTTCCAAATAATGTTTACTGAAAATGTGCTCCATCGTCTGCCTATATTCGATAGGGACATTGAGATTAGTATTAATATAATCAGAAGTATTGTACTCGTTGTCTATATTTAGAATTTCGCTAACTACCCGATCGTAACTAGGATTGCGAGTCAACTTATATCCTAATAACTTGAGTATATCTCGGCCTAACAACAACGGAACAGACATCGTGGAATCCGGAACAGTACCCATAGTAACTGTTGCAGTGACCCCATCTAAGGTAACTTGTACATCTATTAACCCCTTAATAATAAGCTTAGAATTATTGATTCCTCGAAATCTGCTCCACTCTTTGCCCGGAACGCGCAAATTTCTATTTTTTACTAATTGCTCTTTAATGAGAGTGATTGGACACCCGGTATCTATTCGAGCCAGACAAGAGTTATTAACGTTATTTTCTATCTTAATATTTACGGTTTGCTGGAACTCATCGCTAGGATCAGAACGCATGTCGATAAATTGAATTTCGTCGTCTTCATCATGCTGTTCATCATCCTCAGAAGTTTTCTCTAATGTGTGCTTCTTGTCGTTATGAATCAATCCCACTTGACGATCAGCTCTACGTTCCTTTGGTGCGGAGGCCCCCTTGCCGCTCGATTTCTCTCCTTCTTTCTTCTTCTTATCCGGACAGTCTTTGGCGTAATGGCCCGTCACGTCGCAGTTGTAACATCTTACAACACCTCTATTGATGGGTCTGGATTTGGAATCGTCGGATCCTTTTTGAATTGTTTTTGATTCTTGGTTTTTGAATCTGTTTGGTTTGGTACCACCGTACTCACGGCGTGCAGTTACGTCCGTCGTGCTCAATTTAATTTTACGGAATGCTGTCAGCAATGCCTGCACGGACGGGAAAGACTGTATTTTGGCTTGGTTCCGTAAGCTCTCCGACGGTATTCCCTCTACCAGGTAGTCTATCATCTCATCATCAGCAATTGGGACTCGATTTCCCAAAATGAGTTTGCTATGGCAATAGTCGCTGAACGTTTCGTCTCTTTTCCACTGTCTATCTTCAAACTGTCGTCTCCTTTCTAATCGTCCAATGGGCTGGTTGAACATGGCGTCCATTTTGTCTAGCAGCATATCCACCGATAATGTTAAATGGTCTGCCAACGAGTGATACCATTCTTGAGCCTTTCCCCGCAATTTTGAACTGATTAGAATTTTAGTTGCATTTTCGTCGAGCTCATATGTATTTCGTATTAAGTTTACCTGAGCCTTCCATTGTATAAAATTTTCGTTGGATCCGACATACTCATTAAGCAGCTCACCGATGCTTTTGATACTCATCGTGGCTTTTGATATTGTTGATGACGTTGTTGTTCCTGGGGATGCTCGCAACAATTCGTTTTCTCTATTTAGCAGGTTAATTTCCCGCTGCATTAGCTCTCGTTCCCGCATTAGCAGATCGATTTCCCGGCGACTATGGGCGTTGTCTGAGTCTCGTTGATCCGCCTCGTCTCTTTGTGATGACGCGCCGATCTCTGGATCTACGTAATTGCCGGCGTTATCATTGTTAGCTTCCGTCTGTTGCGAAGCTTCTAGTATCCATCCTCCTGTAGGATCGGCCTCCTGCATACGAGCTATCAACTCGGTCTTTCTTCCGCTGGTGGACAGCTGATACTGGGCCAATATGCCCTTCAACTGGGCCATCTTCAGTGTATGCGGATCCATTGTCTACCTTTCTCGTACGCTAACCTCAAAATGGCTCGATGTCGACGATCGCGCGCCTGACTCGCGAGGTTAACCTTGATTACCTTGATTCCCGTCTCTGTCAACCGTTACGATAACCAGGACTCCTTGACTATTCGCTTGCACTCAGCTGCTTTAGTCTATCGGCACGGTACCATTGCTCGCCGCACTGAGCCGAACGAGACTTTCTTTGTTGTGCGCACACAGCAGCACTGCGCCGTCGCCCGCACTTACCAGAGCGAACCTTGGGATTTCCTTTCCCGTCCGAACCAACGGGCCCTTTCTTCTAAACGCACTTAGCTGTACAGAAGAATATCCCACTTCTGATAATTGTAGCACGTGTTGTTCTGTTCGTGTTACCGTCTTGTCTGCCTGTTCCCTATGTTATCACGTGACACGTCTCCATGCGTGACGTTTTACAAGATCGAAACTCGACTAATCGCTAATGGCGGGATATTCGTCTCGGCGTGCCACAGAAAACAGAAATATTACAGAAATTCGCGAAAAAAATTTTTCTCAAAAATTTTGGTCTGATATAAGCCTTTCGTTTTTCTCAAAAATTTTGGTCTGATATAAGTCTTTCGTTTTTCACTTTAGCGATTCGATCCATCATGATAAAAGTTAGAACTCTTCTGGGGGCTATCAGAACACAGAGATATTGGAGAAATTCGCAAAAATAATTTTACTTAAAAATTTCGAACTTTGATGGATATAAGTCTTTCGTTTTTCACTTTAGCGATTCGATCCATCATGATAAAAGTTAGAACTCTTCTGGTGGTTATCAGAACACAGAAATATTGGAGAAATTCGAAAATATAATTTTACTCAAAAATTTCGAACTTTGATGAATATAAGTTTTTCGTTTTTCACTTTAGCGATTCGATTCATCATGATAAAAGTTAGAACTCTTCTGGTGTTTATCAGAACACAGAAATATTGGAGAAATTCGCAAAAAAAATTTTTCTCAAAAATTTTGGTCTGATATAAGTCTTTCGTTTTTCTCAAAAATTTTGGTCTGATATAAGTCTTTCGTTTTTCACTTTAGCGATTCGATCCATCATGATAAAAAACAGAACTCTTCTGGGGGCTATCAGAACACAGAGATATTGGAGAAATTCGCAAAAATAATTTTACTCAAAAATTTCGAACTTTGACTGATATAAGTCTTTCGTTTTTCACTTTAGCGATTCGATCCATCATGATAAAAGTTAGAAATCTTCTGGGGGCTATCAGAACACAGAGATATTGGAGAAATTCGCAAAAATAATTTTACTCAAAAATTTCGAACTTTGATGGATATAAGTCTTTCGTTTTTCACTTTAGCGATTCGATCCATCATGATAAAAGTTAGAACTCTTCTGGTGGTTATCAGAACACAGAAATATTGGAGAAATTCGCAAAAATAATTTTACTCAAAAATTTCGAACTTTGATATAACACTTTCGTTTTTCACTTTAGCGATTCGATCCATCATGATAAAAGACAGAACTCTTCTGGGGGCTATCAGAACACAGAGATATTGGAGAAATTCGCAAAAATAATTTTACTCAAAAATTTCGAACTTTGATATAACACTTTCGTTTTTCACTTTAGCGATTCGATCCATCATGATAAAAGTTAGAACTCTTCTTGGGGCTATCAGAACACAGATATATTGGAGAAATTCGCAAAGATAATTTTACTCAAAAATTTCGAACTTTGATGGATATAAGTCTATCGTTTTTCACTTTAGCGATTCGATCCATCATTGTAAAAGTTAGAACTCTTCTGGGGGCTATCAGAACACAGAGATATTGGAGAAATTCGCAAAAAAGTTTTACTCAAAAATTTCGAACTTTGACTGATATAAGTCTTTCGTTTTTCACTTTAGCGATTCGATCCATCATGATAAAAGTTAGAACTCTTCTGGGGGCTAACAGAACACAGAAATATTACAGAAATTCGCGAAAAAAATTTTTCTCAAAAATTTTGGTCTGATATAAGCCTTTCGTTTTTCACTTTAGCGATTCGATCCATCATGATAAAAGTTAGAACTCTTCTGGGGGCTAACAGAACACAGAAATATTACAGAAATTCGCGAAAAAAATTTTTCTCAAAAATTTTGGTCTGATATAAGCCTTTCGTTTTTCTCAAAAATTTTGGTCTGATATAAGTCTTTCGTTTTTCACTTTAGCGATTCGATCCATCATGATAAAAGTTAGAACTTCTCTGGTGTTTATCAGAACACAGAAATATTGGAGAAATTCACAAAAAAAATTTTTCTCAAAAATTTTGGTCTGATATAAGTCTTTCGTTTTTCTCAAAAATTTTGGTCTGATATAAGTCTTTCGTTTTTCACTTTAGCGATTCGATCCATCATGATAAAAGTTAGAACTCTTCTTGGGGCTATCAGAACAAAGATATATTGGAGAAATTCGCAAAAATAATTTTACTCAAAAATTTCGAACTTTGACTGATATAAGTCTTTCGTTTTTCACTTTAGGGATTCGATCCATCATGATAAAAGTTAGAACTCTTCTGGGGGCTATCAGAACACAGAGATATTGGAGAAATTCGCAAAAAAAGTTTTACTCAAAAATTTCGAACTTTGATGGATATAAGTCTATCGTTTTTCACTTTAGCGATTCGTTCATCATGATAAAAGTTAGAACTCTTCTGGTGTTTATCAGAACACAGAAATATTGGAGAAATTCGCAAAAAAAATTTTTCTCAAAAATTTTGGTCTGATATAAGTCTTTCGTTTTTCTCAAAAATTTTGGTCTGATATAAGTCTTTCGTTTTTCACTTTAGCGATTCGATCCATCATGATAAAAAACAGAACTCTTCTGGGGGCTATCAGAACACAGAGATATTGGAGAAATTCGCAAAAACAATTTTACTCAAAAATTTCGAACTTTGACTGATATAAGTCTTTCGTTTTTCACTTTAGCGATTCGATCCTTCATGATAAAAGTTAGAACTCTTCTTGGGGCTATCAGAACACAGAGATATTGGAGAAATTCGCAAAAATAATTTTACTCAAAAATTTCGAACTTTGATGAATATAAGTCTTTCGTTTTTCACTTTAGCGATTCGATTCATCATGATAAAAGTTAGAACTCTTCTGGTGTTTATCAGAACACAGAAATATTGGAGAAATTCGCAAAAAAAATTTTTCTCAAAAATTTTGGACAGATATAAGTCTTTCGTTTTTCTCAAAAATTTTGGTCTGATATAAGTCTTTCGTTTTTCACTTTAGCGATTCGATCCATCATGATAAAAAACAGAACTCTTCTGGGGGCTATCAGAACACAGAGATATTGGAGAAATTCGCAAAAATAATTTTACAGAAAATTTCGAACTTTGATGGATATAAGTCTTTCGTTTTTCACTTTAGCGATTCGATCCATCATGATAAAAGTTAGAACTCTTCTGGTGGTTATCAGAACACAGAAATATTGGAGAAATTCGCAAAAATAATTTTACTCAAAAATTTCGAACTTTGATGAATATAAGTTTTTCGTTTTTCACTTTAGCGATTCGATCCATCATGATAAAAGTTAGAACTCTTCTGGGGGCTATCAGAACACAGAGATATTGGAGAAATTCGCAAAAAAGTTTTACTCAAATATTTCGAACTTTGACTGATATAAGTCTTTCGTTTTTCACTTTAGCGATTCGATCCATCATGATAAAAGATAGAACTCTTCTGGGGGCTATCAGAACACAGAGATATTGGAGAAATTCGCAAAAATAATTTTACTCAAAAATTTCGAACTTTGAATGATATAAGTCTTTCGTTTTTCACTTTAGCGATTCGATCCTTCATGATAAAAGTTAGAACTCTTCTGGGGGCTAACAGAACACAGAAATATTACAGAAATTCGCGAAAAAAATTTTTCTCAAAAATTTTGGTCTGATATAAGCCTTTCGTTTTTCTCAAAAATTTTGGTCTGATATAAGTCTTTCGTTTTTCACTTTAGCGATTCGATCCATCATGATAAAAGATAGAACTCTTCTGGGGGCTATCAGAACACAGAGATATTGGAGAAATTCGCAAAAATAATTTTACTCAAAAATTTCGAACTTTGATGGATATAAGTCTTTCGTTTTTCACTTTAGCGATTCGATCCATCATGATAAAAGATAGAACTCTTCTGGGGGCTATCAGAACACAGAGATAGTGGAGAAATTCGCAAAAAAGTTTTACTCAAAAATTTCGAACTTTGACTGATATAAGTCTTTCGTTTTTCACTTTAGCGATTCGATCCATCATGATAAAAGTTAGAACTCTTCTGGGGGCTAACAGAACACAGAAATATTACAGAAATTCGCGAAAAAAATTTTTCTCAAAAATTTTGGTCTGATATAAGTCTTTCGTTTTTCACTTTAGCGATTCGATCCATCATGATAAAAGTTAGAACTCTTCTGGGGGCTAACAGAACACAGAAATATTACAGAAATTCGCGAAAAATATTTTTCTCAAAAATTTTGGTCTGATATAAGCCTTTCGTTTTTCTCAAAAATTTTGGTCTGATATAAGTCTTTCGTTTTTCACTTTAGCGATTCGATCCATCATGATAAAAGTTAGAACTCTTCTGGTGGTTATCAGAACACAGAAATATTGGAGAAATTCGCAAAAATAATTTTACTCAAAAATTTCGAACTTTGATGAATATAAGTCTTTCGTTTTTCACTTTAGCGATTCGATCCATCATGATAAAAGTTAGAACTCTTCTGGTGGCTATCAGAACACAGAGATATTGGAGAAATTCGCAAAAAAGTTTTACTCAAAATTTCGAACTTTGACTGATATAAGTCTTTCGTTTTTCACTTTAGCGATTCGATCCATCATGATAAAAGTTAGAACTCTTCTTGGGGCTATCAGAACACAGATATATTGGAGAAATTCGCAAAAATAATTTTACTCAAAAATTTCGAACTTTGACTGATATAAGTCTTTCGTTTTTCACTTTAGCGATTCGATCCATCATGATAAAAGTTAGAACTCTTCTGGGGGCTATCAGAACACAGAGATATTGGAGAAATTCGCAAAAAAGTTTTACTCAAAAATTTCGAACTTTGATGGATATAAGTCTATCGTTTTTCACTTTAGCGATTCGATCCATCATGATAAAAGTTAGAACTCTTCTGGTGGCTATCAGAACACAGAGATATTGGAGAAATTCGCAAAAAAGTTTTACTCAAAATTTCGAACTTTGACTGATATAAGTCTTTCGTTTTTCACTTTAGGGATTCGATCCATCATGATAAAAGTTAGAACTCTTCTGGGGGCTATCAGAACACAGAGATATTGGAGAAATTCGCAAAAAAAGTTTTACTCAAAAATTTCGAACTTTGATGGATATAAGTCTATCGTTTTTCACTTTAGCGATTCGATTCATCATGATAAAAGTTAGAACTCTTCTGGTGTTTATCAGAACACAGAAATATTGGAGAAATTCGCAAAAAAAATTTTTCTCAAAAATTTTGGTCTGATATAAGTCTTTCGTTTTTCACTTTAGCGATTCGATCCATCATGATAAAAGTTAGAACTCTTCTGGGGGCTAAGAGAACACAGAAATATTACAGAAATTCGCAAAAAAAATTTTTCTCAAAAATTTTGGTCTGATATAAGTCTTTCGTTTTTCACTTTAGCGATTCGATCCATCATGATAAAAGTTAGAACTCTTCTGGGGGCTATCAGAACACACAGATATTGGAGAAATTCGCAAAAAAGTTTTACTCAAAAATTTCGAACTTTGACTGATATAAGTCTTTCGTTTTTCACTTTAGCGATTCGATCCATCATGATAAAAGTTAGAACTCTTCTGGGGGCTAACAGAACACAGAAATATTACAGAAATTCGCGAAAAAAATTTTTCTCAAAAATTTTGGTCTGATATAAGCCTTTCGTTTTTCTCAAAAATTTTGGTCTGATATAAGTCTTTCGTTTTTCACTTTAGCGATTCGATCCATCATTGTAAAAGTTAGAACTCTTCTGGGGTCTATCAGAACACAAAGATATTGGAGAAATTCGCAAAAAAGTTTTACTCAAAAATTTCGAACTTTGACTGATATAAGTCTTTCGTTTTTCACTTTAGCGATTCGATCCATCATGATAAAAGTTAGAACTCTTCTGGTGGTCATCAGAACACAGAAATATTGGAGAAATTCGCAAAAATAATTTTACTCAAAAATTTTGGTCTGATATAAGTCTTTCGTTTTTCACTTTAGCGATTCGATCCATCATGATAAAAGTTAGAACTCTTCTGGGGGCTAACAGAACACAGAAATATTACAGAAATTCGCGAAAAAAATTTTTCTCAAAAATTTTGGTCTGATATAAGCCTTTCGTTTTTCGCAAAAATTTTAGTCTGATATAAGTCTTTCGTTTTTCACTTTAGCGATTCGATCCATCATGATAAAAGTTAGAACTCTTCTGGGGGCTAACAGAACACAGAAATATTACAGAAATTCGCGAAAAAAATTTTTCTCAAAAATTTTGGTCTGATATAAGCCTTTCGTTTTTCTCAAAAATTTTGGTCTGATATAAGTCTTTCGTTTTTCACTTTAGCGATTCGATCCATCATGATAAAAGTTAGAACTCTTCTGGGGGCTATCAGAACACAGAGATATTGGAGAAATTCGCAAAAATAATTTTACTAAAAAATTACGAACTTTGATGAATATAAGTCTTTCGTTTTTCACTTTAGCGATTCGATCCATCATGATAAAAGTTAGAACGCTTCTGGTGGTTATCAGAACACAGAAATATTGGAGAAATTCGCAAAAATAATTTTACTCAAAAATTTTGGTCTGATATAAGTCTTTCGTTTTTCACTTTAGCGATTCGATCCATCATGATAAAAGTTAGAACTCTTCTGGTGGTCATCAGAACACAGAAATATTGGAGAAATTCGCAAAAATAATTTTACTCAAAAATTTTGGTCTGATATAAGTCTTTCGTTTTTCACTTTAGCGATTCGATCCATCATGATAAAAGTTAGAACTCTTCTGGGGGCTAACAGAACACAGAAATATTACAGAAATTCGCGAAAAAAATTTTTCTCAAAAATTTTGGTCTGATATAAGCCTTTCGTTTTTCTCAAAAATTTTGGTCTGATATAAGTCTTTCGTTTTTCACTTTAGCGATTCGATCCATCATGATAAAAGTTAGAACTCTTCTGGGGGCTAACAGAACACAGAAATATTACAGAAATTCGCGAAAAAAATTTTTCTCAAAAATTTTGGTCTGATATAAACCTTTCGTTTTTCTCAAAAATTTTGGTCTGATATAAGTCTTTCGTTTTTCACTTTAGCGATTCGATCCATCATTGTAAAAGTTAGAACTCTTCTGGGGTCTATCAGAACACAAAGATATTGGAGAAATTCGCAAAAAAGTTTTACTCAAAAATTTCGAACTTTGACTGATATAAGTCTTTCGTTTTTCACTTTAGCGATTCGATCCATCATGATAAAAGTTAGAACTCTTCTGGGGGCTAACAGAACACAGAAATATTACAGAAATTCGCGAAAAAAATTTTTCTCAAAAATTTTGGTCTGATATAAGCCTTTCGTTTTTCTCAAAAATTTTGGTCTGATATAAGTCTTTCGTTTTTCACTTTAGCGATTCGATCTATCATTGTAAAAGTTAGAACTCTTCTGGGGTCTATCAGAACACAAAGATATTGGAGAAATTCGCAAAAAAGTTTTACTCAAAAATTTCGAACTTTGACTGATATAAGTCTTTCGTTTTTCACTTTAACGATTCGATCCATCATGATAAAAGTTAGAACTCTTCTGGGGGCTGTCAGAACACAGAGATATTGGAGAAATTCGCAAAAAAGTTTTACTCAAAAATTTCGAACTTTGATGAATATAAGTCTTTCGTTTTTCACTTTAGCGATTCGATCCATCATGATAAAAGTTAGAACTCTTCTGGTGGTTATCAGAACACAGAAATATTGGAGAAATTTGCAAAAATAATTTTACTCAAAAACTTTGGTCTGATATAAGTCTTTCGTTTTTCACTTTAGCGATTCGATCCATCATGATAAAAGTTAGAACTCTTCTGGGGGCTAACAGAACACAGAAATATTACAGAAATTCGCGAAAAAAATTTTTCTCAAAAATTTTGGTCTGATATAAGCCTTTCGTTTTTCTCAAAAATTTTGGTCTGATATAAGTCTTTCGTTTTTCACTTTAGCGATTCGATCCATCATGATAAAAGTTAGAACTCTTCTGGGGGCTATCAGAACACAGAGATATTGGAGAAATTCGCAAAAAAGTTTTACTCAAAGATTTCGAACTTTGACTGATATAAGTCTTTCGTTTTTCACTTTAGCGATTCGATCCATCATGATAAAAGTTAGAACTCTTCTGGTGGTCATCAGAACACAGAAATATTGGAGAAATTCGCAAAAATAATTTTACTCAAAAATTTTGGTCTGATATAAGTCTTTCGTTTTTCACTTTAGCGATTCGATCCATCATGATAAAAGTTAGAACTCTTCTGGGGGCTAACAGAACACAGAAATATTACAGAAATTCGCGAAAAAAATTTTTCTCAAAAATTTTGGTCTGATATAAGCCTTTCGTTTTTCTCAAAAATTTTGGTCTGATATAAGTCTTTCGTTTTTCACTTTAGCGATTCGATCCATCATTGTAAAAGTTAGAACTCTTCTGGGGTCTATCAGAACACAAAGATATTGGAGAAATTCGCAAAAAAGTTTTACTCAAAAATTTCGAACTTTGACTGATATAAGTCTTTCGTTTTTCACTTTAGCGATTCGATCCATCATGATAAAAGTTAGAACTCTTCTGGGGGCTAACAGAACACAGAAATATTACAGAAATTCGCGAAAAAAATTTTTCTCAAAAATTTTGGTCTGATATAAGCCTTTCGTTTTTCTCAAAAATTTTGGTCTGATATAAGTCTTTCGTTTTTCACTTTAGCGATTCGATCCATCATTGTAAAAGTTAGAACTCTTCTGGGGTCTATCAGAACACAAAGATATTGGAGAAATTCGCAAAAAAGTTTTACTCAAAAATTTCGAACTTTGACTGATATAAGTCTTTCGTTTTTCACTTTAACGATTCGATCCATCATGATAAAAGTTAGAACTCTTCTGGGGGCTGTCAGAACACAGAGATATTGGAGAAATTCGCAAAAAAAGTTTTACTCAAAAATTTCGAACTTTGATGAATATAAGTCTTTCGTTTTTCACTTTAGCGATTCGATCCATCATGATAAAAGTTAGAACTCTTCTGGTGGTTATCAGAACACAGAAATATTGGAGAAATTTGCAAAAATAATTTTACTCAAAAACTTTGGACTGATATAAGTCTTTCGTTTTTCACTTTAGCGATTCGATCCATCATGATAAAAGTTAGAACTCTTCTGGGGGCTAACAGAACACAGAAATATTACAGAAATTCGCGAAAGAAATTTTTCTCAAAAATTTTGGTCTGATATAAGTCTTTCGTTTTTCACTTTAGCGATTCGATCCATCATGATAAAAGTTAGAACTCTTCTGGGGGCTATCAGAACACAGAGATATTGGAGAAATTCGCAAAAAAGTTTTACTCAAAAATTTCGAACTTTGACTGATATAAGTCTTTCGTTTTTCACTTTAGCGATTCGATCCATCATGATAAAAGTTAGAACTCTTCTGGTGGTTATCAGAACACAGAAATATTGGAGAAATTTGCAAAAATAATTTTACTCAAAAATTTTGGTCTGATATAAGTCTTTCGTTTTTCACTTTAGCGATTCGGTCCAACATGATAAAAGTTAGAACTCTTCTGGGGGCTAACAGAACACAGAAATATTACAGAAATTCGCGAAAAAAATTTTTCTCAAAAATTTTGGTCTGATATAAGCCTTTCGTTTTTCTCAAAAATTTTGGTCTGATATAAGTCTTTCGTTTTTCACTTTAGCGATTCGATCCATCATGATAAAAGTTAGAACTCTTCTGGGGGCTATCAGAACACAGAGATATTGGAGAAATTCGCAAAAAAGTTTTACTCAAAGATTTCGAACTTTGACTGATATAAGTCTTTCGTTTTTCACTTTAGCGATTCGATCCATCATGATAAAAGTTAGAACTCTTCTGGGGGCTATCAGAACACACAGATATTGGAGAAATTCGCAAAAAAGTTTTACTCAAAAATTTCGAACTTTGACTGATATAAGTCTTTCGTTTTTCACTTTAGCGATTCGATCCATCATGATAAAAGTTAGAACTCTTCTGGGGGCTAACAGAACACAGAAATATTACAGAAATTCGCGAAAAAAATTTTTCTCAAAAATTTTGGTCTGATATAAGCCTTTCGTTTTTCTCAAAAATTTTGGTCTGATATAAGTCTTTCGTATTTCACTTTAGCGATTCGATCCATCATTGTAAAAGTTAGAACTCTTCTGGGGTCTATCAGAACACAAAGATATTGGAGAAATTCGCAAAAAAGTTTTACTCAAAAATTTCGAACTTTGACTGATATAAGTCTTTCGTTTTTCACTTTAACGATTCGATCCATCATGATAAAAGTTAGAACTCTTCTGGGGGCTAACAGAACACGGAAATATTACAGAAATTCGCGAAAAAAATTTTTCTCAAAAATTTTGGTCTGATATAAGTCTTTCGTTTTTCACTTTAGCGATTCGATCCATCATGATAAAAGTTAGAACTCTTCTGGTGGTCATCAGAACACAGAAATATTGGAGAAATTCGCAAAAATAATTTTACTCAAAAATTTTGGTCTGATATAAGTCTTTCGTTTTTCACTTTAGCGATTCGATCCATCATGATAAAAGTTAGAACTCTTCTGGGGGCTAAGAGAACGCAGAAATATTACAGAAATTCGCAAAAAAAATTTTTCTCAAAAATTTTGGTCTGATATAAGTCTTCCGTTTTTCACTTTAGCGATTCGATCCATCATGATAAAAGTTAGAACTCTTCTCGGGGCTATCAGAACACAGAGATATTGGAGAAATTCGCAAAAAAAGTTTTACTCAAAAATTTCGAACTTTGATGGATATAAGTCTATCGTTTTTCACTTTAGCGATTCGATTCATCATGATAAAAGTTAGAACTCTTCTGGGGGCTAACAGAACACAGAGATACTGGAGAAATTCGCAAAAAAGTTTTACTCAAAAATTTCGAACTTTGACTCATATAAGTCTTTCGTTTTTCACTTTAGCGATTCGATCCATCATGATAAAAGTTAGAACTCTTCTGGGGGCTAACAGAACACAGAAATATTACAGAAATTCGCGAAAAAAATTTTTCTCAAAAATTTTGGTCTGATATAAACCTTTCGTTTTTCTCAAAAATTTTGGTCTGATATAAGTCTTTCGTTTTTCACTTTAGCGATTCGATCCATCATTGTAAAAGTTAGAACTCTTCTGGGGTCTATCAGAACACAAAGATATTGGAGAAATTCGCAAAAAAGTTTTACTCAAAAATTTCGAACTTTGACTGATATAAGTCTTTCGTTTTTCACTTTAGCGATTCGATCCATCATGATAAAAGTTAGAACTCTTCTGGGGGCTAACAGAACACAGAAATATTACAGAAATTCGCGAAAAAAATTTTTCTCAAAAATTTTGGTCTGATATAAGCCTTTCGTTTTTCTCAAAAATTTTGGTCTGATATAAGTCTTTCGTTTTTCACTTTAGCGATTCGATCCATCATTGTAAAAGTTAGAACTCTTCTGGGGTCTATCAGAACACAAAGATATTGGAGAAATTCGCAAAAAAGTTTTACTCAAAAATTTCGAACTTTGACTGATATAAGTCTTTCGTTTTTCACTTTAACGATTCGATCCATCATGATAAAAGTTAGAACTCTTCTGGGGGCTGTCAGAACACAGAGATATTGGAGAAATTCGCAAAAAAAGTTTTACTCAAAAATTTCGAACTTTGATGAATATAAGTCTTTCGTTTTTCACTTTAGCGATTCGATCCATCATGATAAAAGTTAGAACTCTTCTGGTGGTTATCAGAACACAGAAATATTGGAGAAATTTGCAAAAATAATTTTACTCAAAAACTTTGGTCTGATATAAGTCTTTCGTTTTTCACTTTAGCGATTCGATCCATCATGATAAAAGTTAGAACTCTTCTGGGGGCTAACAGAACACAGAAATATTACAGAAATTCGCGAAAAAAATTTTTCTCAAAAATTTTGGTCTGATATAAGCCTTTCGTTTTTCTCAAAAATTTTGGTCTGATATAAGTCTTTCGTTTTTCACTTTAGCGATTCGATCCATCATGATAAAAGTTAGAACTCTTCTGGGGGCTATCAGAACACAGAGATATTGGAGAAATTCGCAAAAAAGTTTTACTCAAAAATTTCGAACTTTGACTGATATAAGTCTTTCGTTTTTCACTTTAGCGATTCGATCCATCATGATAAAAGTTAGAACTCTTCTGGGGGCTAACAGAACACAGAAATATTACAGAAATTCGCAAAAAAATTTTTCTCAAAAATTTTGGTCTGATATAAGCCTTTCGTTTTTCTCAAAAATTTTGGTCTGATATAAGTCTTTCGTTTTTCACTTTAGCGATTCGATCCATCATGATAAAAGTTAGAACTCTTCTGGGGGCTAACAGAACACAGAAATATTACAGAAATTCGCGAAAAAAATTTTTCTCAAAAATTTTGGTCTGATATAAACCTTTCGTTTTTCTCAAAAATTTTGGTCTGATATAAGTCTTTCGTTTTTCACTTTAGCGATTCGATCCATCATTGTAAAAGTTAGAACTCTTCTGGGGTCTATCAGAACACAAAGATATTGGAGAAATTCGCAAAAAAGTTTTACTCAAAAATTTCGAACTTTGACTGATATAAGTCTTTCGTTTTTCACTTTAGCGATTCGATCCATCATGATAAAAGTTAGAACTCTTCTGGGGGCTAACAGAACACAGAAATATTACAGAAATTCGCGAAAAAAATTTTTCTCAAAAATTTTGGTCTGATATAAGCCTTTCGTTTTTCTCAAAAATTTTGGTCTGATATAAGTCTTTCGTTTTTCACTTTAGCGATTCGATCCATCATTGTAAAAGTTAGAACTCTTCTGGGGTCTATCAGAACACAAAGATATTGGAGAAATTCGCAAAAAAGTTTTACTCAAAAATTTCGAACTTTGACTGATATAAGTCTTTCGTTTTTCACTTTAACGATTCGATCCATCATGATAAAAGTTAGAACTCTTCTGGGGGCTATCAGAACACAGAGATATTGGAGAAATTCGCAAAAAAGTTTTACTCAAAAATTTCGAACTTTGATGAATATAAGTCTTTCGTTTTTCACTTTAGCGATTCGATCCATCATGATAAAAGTTAGAACTCTTCTGGTGGTTATCAGAACACAGAAATATTGGAGAAATTTGCAAAAATAATTTTACTCAAAAACTTTGGTGCTGATATAAGTCTTTCGTTTTTCACTTTAGCGATTCGATCCATCATGATAAAAGTTAGAACTCTTCTGGGGGCTAACAGAACACAGAAATATTACAGAAATTCGCGAAAAAAATTTTTCTCAAAAATTTTGGTCTGATATAAGTCTTTCGTTTTTCTCAAAAATTTTGGTCTGATATAAGTCTTTCGTTTTTCACTTTAGCGATTCGATCCATCATGATAAAAGTTAGAACTCTTCTGGGGGCTATCAGAACACAGAGATATTGGAGAAATTCGCAAAAAAGTTTTACTCAAAAATTTCGAACTTTGACTGATATAAGTCTTTCGTTTTTCACTTTAGCGATTCGATCCATCATGATAAAAGTTAGAACTCTTCTGGTGGTCATCAGAACACAGAAATATTGGAGAAATTCGCAAAAATAATTTTACTCAAAAATTTTGGTCTGATATAAGTCTTTCGTTTTTCACTTTAGCGATTCGATCCATCATGATAAAAGTTAGAACTCTTCTGGGGGCTAACAGAACACAGAAATATTACAGGAATTCGCGAAAAAAATTTTTCTCAAAAATTTTGGTCTGATATAAGCCTTTCGTTTTTCTTAAAAATTTTGGTCTGATATAAGTCTTTCGTTTTTCACTTTAGCGATTCGATCCATCATTGTAAAAGTTAGAACTCTTCTGGGGTCTATCAGAACACAAAGATATTGGAGAAATTCGCAAAAAAGTTTTACTCAAAAATTTCGAACTTTGACTGATATAAGTCTTTCGTTTTTCACTTTAGCGATTCGATCCATCATGATAAAAGTTAGAACTCTTCTGGGGGCTAACAGAACACAGAAATATTACAGAAATTCGCGAAAAAAATTTTTCTCAAAAATTTTGGTCTGATATAAGTCTTTCGTTTTTCTCAAAAATTTTGGTCTGATATAAGTCTTTCGTTTTTCACTTTAGCGATTCGATCCATCATTGTAAAAGTTAGAACTCTTCTGGGGTCTATCAGAACACAAAGATATTGGAGAAATTCGCAAAAAAGTTTTACTCAAAAATTTCGAACTTTGACTGATATAAGTCTTTCGTTTTTCACTTTAACGATTCGATCCATCATGATAAAAGTTAGAACTCTTCTGGGGGCTATCAGAACACAGAGATATTGGAGAAATTCGCAAAAAAAGTTTTACTCAAAAATTTCGAACTTTGATGAATATAAGTCTTTCGTTTTTCACTTTAGCGATTCGATCCATCATGATAAAAGTTAGAACTCTTCTGGTGGTTATCAGAACACAGAAATATTGGAGAAATTTGCAAAAATAATTTTACTCAAAAACTTTGGTCTGATATAAGTCTTTCGTTTTTCACTTTAGCGATTCGATCCATCATGATAAAAGTTAGAACTCTTCTGGGGGCTAACAGAACACAGAAATATTACAGAAATTCGCGAAAAAAATTTTTCTCAAAAATTTTGGTCTGATATAAGCCTTTCGTTTTTCTCAAAAATTTTGGTCTGATATAAGTCTTTCGTTTTTCACTTTAGCGATTCGATCCATCATGATAAAAGTTAGAACTCTTCTGGGGGCTATCAGAACACAGAGATATTGGAGAAATTCGCAAAAAAGTTTTACTCAAAGATTTCGAACTTTGACTGATATAAGTCTTTCGTTTTTCACTTTAGCGATTCGATCCATCATGATAAAAGTTAGAACTCTTCTGGTGGTCTATCAGAACACAGAAATATTGGAGAAATTCGCAAAAATAATTTTACTCAAAAATTTTGGTCTGATATAAGTCTTTCGTTTTTCACTTTAGCGATTCGATCCATCATGATAAAAGTTAGAACTCTTCTGGGGGCTAACAGAACACAGAAATATTACAGAAATTCGCGAAAAAAATTTTTCTCAAAAATTTTGGTCTGATATAAGCCTTTCGTTTTTCTCAAAAATTTTGGTCTGATATAAGTCTTTCGTTTTTCACTTTAGCGATTCGATCCATCATTGTAAAAGTTAGAACTCTTCTGGGGTCTATCAGAACACAAAGATATTGGAGAAATTCGCAAAAAAGTTTTACTCAAAAATTTCGAACTTTGACTGATATAAGTCTTTCGTTTTTCACTTTAGCGATTCGATCCATCATGATAAAAGTTAGAACTCTTCTGGGGGCTAACAGAACACAGAAATATTACAGAAATTCGCGAAAAAAATTTTTCTCAAAAATTTTGGTCTGATATAAGCCTTTCGTTTTTCTCAAAAATTTTGGTCTGATATAAGTCTTTCGTTTTTCACTTTAGCGATTCGATCCATCATTGTAAAAGTTAGAACTCTTCTGGGGTCTATCAGAACACAAAGATATTGGAGAAATTCGCAAAAAAGTTTTACTCAAAAATTTCGAACTTTGACTGATATAAGTCTTTCGTTTTTCACTTTAACGATTCGATCCATCATGATAAAAGTTAGAACTCTTCTGGGGGCTGTCAGAACACAGAGATATTGGAGAAATTCGCAAAAAAGTTTTACTCAAAAATTTCGAACTTTGATGAATATAAGTCTTTCGTTTTTCACTTTAGCGATTCGATCCATCATGATAAAAGTTAGAACTCTTCTGGTGGTTATCAGAACACAGAAATATTGGAGAAATTTGCAAAAATAATTTTACTCAAAAACTTTGGTCTGATATAAGTCTTTCGTTTTTCACTTTAGCGATTCGATCCATCATGATAAAAGTTAGAACTCTTCTGGGGGCTAACAGAACACAGAAATATTACAGAAATTCGCGAAAAAAATTTTTCTCAAAAATTTTGGTCTGATATAAGCCTTTCGTTTTTCTCAAAAATTTTGGTCTGATATAAGTCTTTCGTTTTTCACTTTAGCGATTCGATCCATCATGATAAAAGTTAGAACTCTTCTGGGGGCTATCAGAACACACAGATATTGGAGAAATTCGCAAAAAAGTTTTACTCAAAAATTTCGAACTTTGACTGATATAAGTCTTTCGTTTTTCACTTTAGCGATTCGATCCATCATGATAAAAGTTAGAACTCTTCTGGGGGCTAACAGAACACAGAAATATTACAGAAATTCGCGAAAAAAATTTTTCTCAAAAATTTTGGTCTGATATAAGCCTTTCGTTTTTCTCAAAAATTTTGGTCTGATATAAGTCTTTCGTTTTTCACTTTAGCGATTCGATCCATCATTGTAAAAGTTAGAACTCTTCTGGGGTCTATCAGAACACAAAGATATTGGAGAAATTCGCAAAAAAGTTTTACTCAAAAATTTCGAACTTTGACTGATATAAGTCTTTCGTTTTTCACTTTAACGATTCGATCCATCATGATAAAAGTTAGAACTCTTCTGGGGGCTGTCAGAACACAGAGATATTGGAGAAATTCGCAAAAAAAGTTTTACTCAAAAATTTCGAACTTTGATGAATATAAGTCTTTCGTTTTTCACTTTAGCGATTCGATCCATCATGATAAAAGTTAGAACTCTTCTGGTGGTTATCAGAACACAGAAATATTGGAGAAATTTGCAAAAATAATTTTACTCAAAAATTTTGGTCTGATATAAGTCTTTCGTTTTTCACTTTAGCGATTCGATCCATCATGATAAAAGTTAGAACTCTTCTGGGGGCTAACAGAACACAGAAATATTACAGAAATTCGCGAAAAAAATTTTTCTCAAAAATTTTGGTCTGATATAAGCCTTTCGTTTTTCTCAAAAATTTTGGTCTGATATAAGTCTTTCGTTTTTCACTTTAGCGATTCGATCCATCATGATAAAAGTTAGAACTCTTCTGGGGGCTATCAGAACACAGAGATATTGGAGAAATTCGCAAAAAAGTTTTACTCAAAAATTTCGAACTTTGACTGATATAAGTCTTTCGTTTTTCACTTTAGCGATTCGATCCATCATGATAAAAGTTAGAACTCTTCTGGGGGCTAACAGAACACAGAAATATTACAGAAATTCGCGAAAAAAATTTTTCTCAAAAATTTTGGTCTGATATAAGCCTTTCGTTTTTCTCAAAAATTTTGGTCTGATATAAGTCTTTCGTTTTTCACTTTAGCGATTCGATCCATCATTGTAAAAGTTAGAACTCTTCTGGGGTCTATCAGAACACAAAGATATTGGAGAAATTCGCAAAAAAGTTTTACTCAAAAATTTCGAACTTTGACTGATATAAGTCTTTCGTTTTTCACTTTAACGATTCGATCCATCATGATAAAAGTTAGAACTCTTCTGGGGGCTATCAGAACA